>NW_027141150.1:260000-560000 GCF_036365525.1 Heterodontus francisci | reverse complement strand
GGAATGTGACAATGTCAGGGAGGAGGACTTTATCAGTGTGTGCGGGAAGAGGGGATTGTGACAGTGTCGGGAGGAGGATTGTATCAGTGTGTGGGGGAAGAGGGGAGTGTGACAGTGACGGGAGGAGGAGTGTATCAGTCTGTGGCTGAAAAGGGGAGTGTGACAGTGTCAGGGAGCAGGAGTGTATCAGTGTGTGGGGGAAGAGGGGAGTTTGACAGTGTCAGGGGGGAGGAGTGTATCAGTGTGTGGGAAGAGGGGAGTGTGACAGTGTCAGGGATGAGCAGTGTATCAGTGTGGGGGAAGAGGGGAGTGTGACAGTGTCAGGGAGGAGGAGTGGATCAGTGTGTGGGGGAAGAGGGGACTGTGTCAGGGCCAGGGAGGAGGAGTGTATCAGTGTGTGGGAAGAGGGGAGTGTGACAGTGTCAGGGATGAGCAGTGTATCAGTGTGGGGGAAGAGGGGAGTTTGACAGTTTCAGGGAGGAGGAGTGCATCAGTGTGTGGGGGAAGAGGGGAGTGTGACATTGTCAGGGAGGAGGAGTGTATCAGTGTGTGGTGGAGAAGAGGAGAGTGTGACAGTGTCGGGAGGAGGATTGTATCAGTGTGTGGGGGAAGAGGGGAGTGTGACATTGTCAGGGAGGAGGATTGTGTCAGTGTGTGGGGGAAGAGGGGAGTTTGACAGTGTCAGGGTGGAGGAGTGTATCAGTGTGGGGGAAGAGGGGAGTGTGACAGTGTCAGGCAGGAGAAATGTATCAGTGTGTGGGGGAAGAGGGGAGTGTGACAGTGTCGGGGAGGAGGAGTGTATCAGTGTGTTGGGGAAGAGGGGAGTGTGACAGTGTCGGTGTGGAGGTGTGTATCAGTGTGGGGGAAGAGGGGAGTGTGACAGTGTCTGGGAGGAGGTGTGTTTCAGTCTGTGGCTAAAGAGGGGATTGTGACAGTGTCAGGCAGGAGGAGTGTATCAGTGTGGGGGAAAAGGGGAGTGTGACAGTGTCAGGGATGAGGAGTCTATCAGTGTGTGGGAAGAGGGGAGAGTGACAGTGTTAAGGAGGAGGAGTGTATCAGAGAGTGGGGGAAGAGGGGAGTGTGACAGTGTCGGGAGGTGGAGTGTATCAGTCTGTGGCTGAAGAGGGGAATGTGACAATGTCAGGGAGGAGGAGTTTCTCAGTGTGTGCGGGAAGAGGGGATTGTGACAGTGTCGGGAGGAGGATTGTATCAGTGTGTGGGGGAAGAGGGGAGTGTGACAGTGACGGGACGAGGAGTGTATCAGTCTGTGGCTGAAAAGGGGAGTGTGACAGTGTCAGGGAGGAGGAGTGTATCAGTGTGTGGGGGAAGAGGGGAGTTTGACAGTGTCAGGGTGGAGGAGTGTATCAGTGTGTGGGAAGAGGGGAGTGTGACAGTGTCAGGGATGAGCAGTGTATCAGTGTGGGGGAAGAGGGGAGTGTGACAGTGTCAGGGAGGAGGAGTGGATCAGTGTGTGGGAAGAGGGGAGTGTGACAGTGTCAGGGATGAGCAGTGTATCAGTCTGGGGGAAGAGGGGAGTTTGACAGTTTCAGGGAGGAGGAGTGCATCAGTGTGTGGGGGAAGAGGGGAGTGTGACATTGTCAGGGAGGAGGAGTGTATCAGTGTGTGGTGGAGAAGAGGGGAGTGTGACAGTGTCGGGAGGAGGATTGTATCAGTGTGTGGGGGAAGAGGGGAGTGTGTCATTGTCAGGGAGGAGGAGTGTATCAGTGTGTGGGGGAAGAGGGGAGTGTGACAGTGTCAGGGAGGAGGAGTGTATCAGTGTGTGGTGGAGAAGAGGGGAGTTTGACAGTGTCAGCGAGGAGGAGTGTATCAGTGTGTGGTGGAGAAGAGGGGAGTGTGACAGTGTCAGGGAGGAGGCGTGTATCAGCATGTGTGGGGGGGAAGACGGGATTGTGAAAGTGTCTAGGAGGAGGAGTGTATCAGCATGTTTTGGGGGGGAAGAGGGGAGTGTGAAAGTGTCTGGGAGGAGGACTTTATCAGTGTGTGGTGGAGAAGAGGGGAGTGTGACATTGTCGGGAGGAGGAGTGTATCAGTGTGTGGTGGAGAAGAGGGGACTGCGACAGTGTCGGGAGGAGGAGTGTATTAGTGTGTGGGGGAAGGGGGGAGTGTGACAGTGTCAGGGAGGAGGAGTGTATCAGTGTGTGGTGGAGAAGAGGGGAGTGTGACAGTGTCGGGAGGAGGAGTTTATCTGTGTGTGGGGGAAGAGGGGAGTGTGACAGTGTTAGGGAGGAGGAGTGTATCAGTGTGTGGTGGAAGAGGGGAGTGTGACAGTGTCAGGGAGGAGGAGTGTATCATTGTGTGGTGGAGAAGAGGGGAGTGTGACAGTGTCAGTGAGGAGGAGTGTATCAGAGTGTGGTGGAGAAGAGGGGAGTATGACAGTGTCGTGAGGAGGAGTGTATCAGTGTGTGGTGGAGAAGAGGGGAGTGTGAAAGTGTCGGGAGGAGGAGTGTATCAGTTTGTGGGGGAAGAGGGGAGTGTGACAGTGTCAGGGAGGAGGATTGTATCAGTGTGTGTTGGAGAGGGGAGTGTGACAGTGTCAGGTGGGAGGAGTGTATCAGTGTGTGGGGGAAGAGGGGAGTGTGACAGTGTCAGGGTGGAGTAGTGTATCAATGTGTGGGGGAAGAGGGGAGTGTGACAGTGTCAGGGTGGAGGAGTGTATCAATGTGTGGGGGAAGAGGGGAGTGTGACAGTGTCAGGGTGGAGGAGTGTATCAGTGTGGGGGAAGAGGGGAGTGTGACAGTGTCAGGGAGGAGGAGTGTATCAATGTGTGGGGGAAGAGGGGATTGTGACAGTGTCAGGGAGGAGGAGTCTATCAGTGTGTGGGGGAAGAGGGGAGTGTGACAGTGTCAGGGTGGAGGAGTGTATCAGTGTGGGGGAAGAGGGGAGTGTGACAGTGTCTGGGAGGAGGAGTGTATCAGTGTATGGGGGAAGAGGGGAGTGTGACAGTGTCAGGGTGGAGGAGTGTATCAGTGTGGGGGAAGAGGGGAGTGTGACAGTGTCAGGGAGGAGGAATGTATCAGTGTGTGGGGGAAGAGGGGAGTGTGACAGTGTCGGGGAGTAGGAGTGTATCAGTTTGTGGGGGAAGAGGGGAGTGTGACAGTGTCGGGGTGGAGGAGTGTTTCAGTGTGGGGGAAGAGGGGAGTGTGACATCGTCAGGGTGGAGGAGTGTATCAGTGTGGGGGAAGAGGGGAGTGTGACAGTGTCATGGAGGAGGAGTGTATCAGTGTGTGGGGGAAGAGGGGAGTGTGACAGTGTCAGGGAGGAGGTGTGTATCAGTGTGTGGGTGAAGAGGGGAGTGTGACAGTGTCGGGGAGGAGGAGTGCATCAGTACGTGGGTGAAGAGGGGAGTGTGACAGTGTCGGGAGGAGGAGTGTATCAGTCTGTGGCTGAAGAGGGGAATGTGACAATGTCAGGGAGGAGGACTTTATCAGTGTGTGCGGGAAGAGGGGATTGTGACAGTGTCGGGAGGAGGATTGTATCAGTGTGTGGGGGAAGAGGGGAGTGTGACAGTGACGGGAGGAGGAGTGTATCAGTCTGTGGCTGAAAAGGGGAGTGTGACAGTGTCAGGGAGCAGGAGTGTATCAGTGTGTGGGGGAAGAGGGGAGTTTGACAGTGTCAGGGGGGAGGAGTGTATCAGTGTGTGGGAAGAGGGGAGTGTGACAGTGTCAGGGATGAGCAGTGTATCAGTGTGGGGGAAGAGGGGAGTGTGACAGTGTCAGGGAGGAGGAGTGGATCAGTGTGTGGGGGAAGAGGGGACTGTGTCAGGGCCAGGGAGGAGGAGTGTATCAGTGTGTGGGAAGAGGGGAGTGTGACAGTGTCAGGGATGAGCAGTGTATCAGTGTGGGGGAAGAGGGGAGTTTGACAGTTTCAGGGAGGAGGAGTGCATCAGTGTGTGGGGGAAGAGGGGAGTGTGACATTGTCAGGGAGGAGGAGTGTATCAGTGTGTGGTGGAGAAGAGGAGAGTGTGACAGTGTCGGGAGGAGGATTGTATCAGTGTGTGGGGGAAGAGGGGAGTGTGACATTGTCAGGGAGGAGGATTGTGTCAGTGTGTGGGGGAAGAGGGGAGTTTGACAGTGTCAGGGTGGAGGAGTGTATCAGTGTGGGGGAAGAGGGGAGTGTGACAGTGTCAGGCAGGAGAAATGTATCAGTGTGTGGGGGAAGAGGGGAGTGTGACAGTGTCGGGGAGGAGGAGTGTATCAGTGTCTTGGGGAAGAGGGGAGTGTGACAGTGTCGGTGTGGAGGTGTGTATCAGTGTGGGGGAAGAGGGGAGTGTGACAGTGTCTGGGAGGAGGTGTGTTTCAGTCTGTGGCTAAAGAGGGGATTGTGACAGTGTCAGGCAGGAGGAGTGTATCAGTGTGGGGGAAAAGGGGAGTGTGACAGTGTCAGGGATGAGGAGTCTATCAGTGTGTGGGAAGAGGGGAGAGTGACAGTGTTAAGGAGGAGGAGTGTATCAGAGAGTGGGGGAAGAGGGGAGTGTGACAGTGTCGGGAGGTGGAGTGTATCAGTCTGTGGCTGAAGAGGGGAATGTGACAATGTCAGGGAGGAGGAGTTTCTCAGTGTGTGCGGGAAGAGGGGATTGTGACAGTGTCGGGAGGAGGATTGTATCAGTGTGTGGGGGAAGAGGGGAGTGTGACAGTGACGGGACGAGGAGTGTATCAGTCTGTGGCTGAAAAGGGGAGTGTGACAGTGTCAGGGAGGAGGAGTGTATCAGTGTGTGGGGGAAGAGGGGAGTTTGACAGTGTCAGGGTGGAGGAGTGTATCAGTGTGTGGGAAGAGGGGAGTGTGACAGTGTCAGGGATGAGCAGTGTATCAGTGTGGGGGAAGAGGGGAGTGTGACAGTGTCAGGGAGGAGGAGTGGATCAGTGTGTGGGAAGAGGGGAGTGTGACAGTGTCAGGGATGAGCAGTGTATCAGTCTGGGGGAAGAGGGGAGTTTGACAGTTTCAGGGAGGAGGAGTGCATCAGTGTGTGGGGGAAGAGGGGAGTGTGACATTGTCAGGGAGGAGGAGTGTATCAGTGTGTGGTGGAGAAGAGGGGAGTGTGACAGTGTCGGGAGGAGGATTGTATCAGTGTGTGGGGGAAGAGGGGAGTGTGTCATTGTCAGGGAGGAGGAGTGTATCAGTGTGTGGGGGAAGAGGGGAGTGTGACAGTGTCAGGGAGGAGGAGTGTATCAGTGTGTGGTGGAGAAGAGGGGAGTTTGACAGTGTCAGCGAGGAGGAGTGTATCAGTGTGTGGTGGAGAAGAGGGGAGTGTGACAGTGTCAGGGAGGAGGCGTGTATCAGCATGTGTGGGGGGGAAGACGGGATTGTGAAAGTGTCTAGGAGGAGGAGTGTATCAGCATGTTTTGGGGGGGAAGAGGGGAGTGTGAAAGTGTCTGGGAGGAGGACTTTATCAGTGTGTGGTGGAGAAGAGGGGAGTGTGACATTGTCGGGAGGAGGAGTGTATCAGTGTGTGGTGGAGAAGAGGGGACTGCGACAGTGTCGGGAGGAGGAGTGTATTAGTGTGTGGGGGAAGGGGGGAGTGTGACAGTGTCAGGGAGGAGGAGTGTATCAGTGTGTGGTGGAGAAGAGGGGAGTGTGACAGTGTCGGGAGGAGGAGTTTATCTGTGTGTGGGGGAAGAGGGGAGTGTGACAGTGTTAGGGAGGAGGAGTGTATCAGTGTGTGGTGGAAGAGGGGAGTGTGACAGTGTCAGGGAGGAGGAGTGTATCATTGTGTGGTGGAGAAGAGGGGAGTGTGACAGTGTCAGTGAGGAGGAGTGTATCAGAGTGTGGTGGAGAAGAGGGGAGTATGACAGTGTCGTGAGGAGGAGTGTATCAGTGTGTGGTGGAGAAGAGGGGAGTGTGAAAGTGTCGGGAGGAGGAGTGTATCAGTTTGTGGGGGAAGAGGGGAGTGTGACAGTGTCAGGGAGGAGGATTGTATCAGTGTGTGGTGGAGAGGGGAGTGTGACAGTGTCAGGTGGGAGGAGTGTATCAGTGTGTGGGGGAAGAGGGGAGTGTGACAGTGTCAGGGTGGAGTAGTGTATCAATGTGTGGGGGAAGAGGGGAGTGTGACAGTGTCAGGGTGGAGGAGTGTATCAATGTGTGGGGGAAGAGGGGAGTGTGACAGTGTCAGGGTGGAGGAGTGTATCAGTGTGGGGGAAGAGGGGAGTGTGACAGTGTCAGGGAGGAGGAGTGTATCAATGTGTGGGGGAAGAGGGGATTGTGACAGTGTCAGGGAGGAGGAGTCTATCAGTGTGTGGGGGAAGAGGGGAGTGTGACAGTGTCAGGGTGGAGGAGTGTATCAGTGTGGGGAAAGAGGGGAGTGTGACAGTGTCTGGGAGGAGGAGTGTATCAGTGTATGGGGGAAGAGGGGAGTGTGACAGTGTCTGGGAGGAGGAGTGTATCAATGTGTGGGGGAAGAGGGGGAGTGTGACAGTGTCAGGGAGGAGGAGTCTATCAGTGTGTGGGGGAAGAGGGGAGTGTGACAGTTTCGGGGTGTAGGAGTGTATCACTGTGGGGCAAGAGGGGAGTGTGACAGTGTCAGGGAGGAGGAATGTATCAGTGTGTGGGGGAAGAGGGGAGTGTGACAGTGTCGGGGAGTAGGAGTGTATCAGTTTGTGGGGGAAGAGGGGGAGTGTGACAGTGTCAGGGAGGAGGAGTCTATCAGTGTGTGGGGGAAGAGGGGAGTGTGACAGTTTCGGGGTGGAGGAGTGTTTCAGTGTGGGGGAAGAGGGGAGTGTGACAGCGTCAGGGTGGAGGAGTGTATCAGTGTGGGGGAAGAGGGGAGTGTGACAGTGTCATGGAGGAGGAGTGTATCAGTGTGTGGGGGAAGAGGGGAGTGTGACAGTGTCAGGGAGGAGGTGTGTATCAGTGTGTGGGTGAAGAGGGGAGTGTGACAGTGTCGGGGAGGAGGAGTGCATCAGTCTGTGGCTGATGAGGGGAATGTGACAATGTCAGGGAGGAGGACGTTATCAGTGTGTGCGGGAAGAGAGGATTGTGACAGTGTCGGGAGGAGGATTGTATCAGTGTGTGGGGGAAGAGGGGAGTGTGACAGTGACGGGAGGAGGAGTGTATCAGTCTGTGGCTGAAAAGAGGAGTGTGACAGTGTCAGGGAGGAGGAGTGTATCAGTTTGTGGGGGAAGAGGGGAGTTTGACAGTGTCAGGGGGGAGGAGTGTATCAGTGTGTGGGAAGAGGGGAGTGTGACAGTGTCAGGGATGAGCAGTGTATCAGTGTGGGGGAAGAGGGGAGTGTGACAGTGTCAGGGAGGAGGAGTGGATCAGTGTGTGGGGGAAGAAGGGACTGTGACAGGGCCAGGGAGGAGGAGTGTATCAGTGTGTGGGAAGAGGGGAGTGTGACAGTGTCAGGGATGAGCAGTGTATCAGTGTGGGGGAAGAGGGGAGTTTGACAGTTTCAGGGAGGAGGAGTGCATCAGTGTGTGGGGGAAGAGGGGAGTGTGACAGTGTCAGTGAGGAGGAGTGTATCAGAGTGTGGTGGAGAAGAGGGGAGTATGACAGTGTCGTGAGGAGGAGTGTATCAGTGTGTGGTGGAGAAGAGGGGAGTGTGAAAGTGTCGGGAGGAGGAGTGTATCAGTTTGTGGGGGAAGAGGGGAGTGTGACAGTGTCAGGGAGGAGGAGTGTATCAGTGTGTGGTGGAGAGGGGAGTGTGACAGTGTCGGGGTGGAGGAGTGTATCAGTGTGTGGTGGAGAGGGGAGTGTGACAGTGTCAGGTGGGAGGAGTGTATCAGTGTGTGGGGGAAGAGGGGAGTGTGACAGTGTCAGGGTGGAGTAGTGTATCAATGTGTGGGGGAAGAGGGGAGTGTGACAGTGTCAGGGTGGAGGAGTGTATCAATGTGTGGGGGAAGAGGGGAGTGTGACAGTGTCAGGGTGGAGGAGTGTATCAGTGTGGGGGAAGAGGGGAGTGTGACAGTGTCAGGGAGGAGGAGTGTATCAATGTGTGGGGGAAGAGGGGATTGTGACAGTGTAAGGGAGGAGGAGTCTATCAGTGTGTGGGGGAAGAGGGGAGTGTGACAGTGTCAGGGTGGAGGAGTGTATCAGTGTGGGGGAAGAGGGGAGTGTGACAGTGTCAGGGTGGAGGAGTGTATCAGTGTGGGGGAAGAGGGGAGTGTGACAGTGTCAGGGAGGAGGAATGTATCAGTGTGTGGGGGAAGAGGGGAGTGTGACAGTGTCGGGGAGTAGGAGTGTATCAGTTTGTGGGGGAAGAGGGGGAGTGTGACAGTGTCAGGGAGGAGGAGTCTATCAGTGTGTGGGGGAAGAGGGGAGTGTGACAGTTTCGGGGTGGAGGAGTGTTTCAGTGTGGGGGAAGAGGGGAGTGTGACAGCGTCAGGGTGGAGGAGTGTATCAGTGTGGGGGAAGAGGGGAGTGTGACAGTGTCATGGAGGAGGAGTGTATCAGTGTGTGGGGGAAGAGGGGAGTGTGACAGTGTCAGGGAGGAGGTGTGTATCAGTGTGTGGGTGAAGAGGGGAGTGTGACAGTGTCGGGGAGGAGGAGTGCATCAGTACGTGGGTGAAGAGGGGAGTGTGACAGTGTCAGGGAGGAGGACTTTATCAGTGTGTGCGGGAAGAGAGGATTGTGACAGTGTCGGGAGGAGGATTGTATCAGTGTGTGGGGGAAGAGGGGAGTGTGACAGTGACGGGAGGAGGAGTGTATCAGTCTGTGGCTGAAACGGGGAGTGTGACAGTGTTAAGGAGGAGGAGTGTATCAGAGAGTGGGGGAAGAGGGGAGTGTGACAGTGTCAGGGATGAGCAGTGTATCAGTGTGGGGGAAGAGGGGAGTGTGACAGTGTCAGGGAGGAGGAGTGGATCAGAGAGTGGGGGAAGAGGGGAGTGTGACAGTGTCTGGAGGTGGAGTGTATCAGTCTGTGGCTGAAGAGGGGAATGTGACAATGTCAGGGAGGAGGAGTTTCTCAGTGTGTGCGGGAAGAGGGGATTGTGACAGTGTCGGGAGGAGGATTGTATCAGTGTGTGGGGGAAGAGGGGAGTGTGACAGTGACGGGACGAGGAGTGTATCAGTCTGTGGCTCAAAAGGGGAGTGTGACAGTGTCAGGGAGGAGGAGTGTATCAGTGTGTGGGGGAAGAGGGGAGTTTGACAGTGTCAGGGTGGAGGAGTGTATCAGTGTGAGGGAAGAGGGGAGTGTGACAGTGTCAGGGATGAGCAGTGTATCAGTGTGGGGGAAGAGGGGAGTGTGACAGTGTCAGGGAGGAGGAGGGGATCAGTGTGTGGGAAGAGGGGAGTGTGACAGTGTCAGGGATGAGCAGTGTATCAGTCTGGGGGAAGAGGGGAGTTTGACAGTTTCAGGGAGGAGGAGTGCATCAGTGTGTGGGGGAAGAGGGGAGTGTGACATTGTCAGGGAGGAGGAGTGTATCAGTGTGTGGTGGAGAAGAGGGGAGTGTGACAGTGTCGGGAGGAGGATTGTATCAGTGTGTGGTGGAGAAGAGGGGAGTTTGACAGTGTCAGCGAGGAGGAGTGTATCAGTGTGTGGTGGAGAAGAGGGGAGTGTGACAGTGTCAGGGAGGAGGCGTGTATCAGCATGTGTGGGGGGGAAGACGGGATTGTGAAAGTGTCTAGGAGGAGGAGTGTATCAGCATGTTTTGGGGGGGAAGAGGGGAGTGTGAAAGTGTCTGGGAGGAGGACTTTATCAGTGTGTGGTGGAGAAGAGGGGAGTGTGACATTGTCGGGAGGAGGAGTGTATCAGTGTGTGGTGGAGAAGAGGGGACTGCGACAGTGTCGGGAGGAGGAGTGTATTAGTGTGTGGGGGAAGGGGGGAGTGTGACAGTGTCAGGGAGGAGGAGTGTATCAGTGTGTGGTGGAGAAGAGGGGAGTGTGACAGTGTCGGGAGGAGGAGTTTATCTGTGTGTGGGGGAAGAGGGGAGTGTGACAGTGTTAGGGAGGAGGAGTGTATCAGTGTGTGGTGGAAGAGGGGAGTGTGACAGTGTCAGGGAGGAGGAGTGTATCATTGTGTGGTGGAGAAGAGGGGAGTGTGACAGTGTCAGTGAGGAGGAGTGTATCAGAGTGTGGTGGAGAAGAGGGGAGTATGACAGTGTCGTGAGGAGGAGTGTATCAGTGTGTGGTGGAGAAGAGGGGAGTGTGAAAGTGTCGGGAGGAGGAGTGTATCAGTTTGTGGGGGAAGAGGGGAGTGTGACAGTGTCAGGGAGGAGGATTGTATCAGTGTGTGTTGGAGAGGGGAGTGTGACAGTGTCAGGTGGGAGGAGTGTATCAGTGTGTGGGGGAAGAGGGGAGTGTGACAGTGTCAGGGTGGAGTAGTGTATCAATGTGTGGGGGAAGAGGGGAGTGTGACAGTGTCAGGGTGGAGGAGTGTATCAATGTGTGGGGGAAGAGGGGAGTGTGACAGTGTCAGGGTGGAGGAGTGTATCAGTGTGGGGGAAGAGGGGAGTGTGACAGTGTCAGGGAGGAGGAGTGTATCAATGTGTGGGGGAAGAGGGGATTGTGACAGTGTCAGGGAGGAGGAGTCTATCAGTGTGTGGGGGAAGAGGGGAGTGTGACAGTGTCAGGGTGGAGGAGTGTATCAGTGTGGGGGAAGAGGGGAGTGTGACAGTGTCTGGGAGGAGGAGTGTATCAGTGTATGGGGGAAGAGGGGAGTGTGACAGTGTCAGGGTGGAGGAGTGTATCAGTGTGGGGGAAGAGGGGAGTGTGACAGTGTCAGGGAGGAGGAATGTATCAGTGTGTGGGGGAAGAGGGGAGTGTGACAGTGTCGGGGAGTAGGAGTGTATCAGTTTGTGGGGGAAGAGGGGAGTGTGACAGTGTCGGGGTGGAGGAGTGTTTCAGTGTGGGGGAAGAGGGGAGTGTGACATCGTCAGGGTGGAGGAGTGTATCAGTGTGGGGGAAGAGGGGAGTGTGACAGTGTCATGGAGGAGGAGTGTATCAGTGTGTGGGGGAAGAGGGGAGTGTGACAGTGTCAGGGAGGAGGTGTGTATCAGTGTGTGGGTGAAGAGGGGAGTGTGACAGTGTCGGGGAGGAGGAGTGCATCAGTACGTGGGTGAAGAGGGGAGTGTGACAGTGTCGGGAGGAGGAGTGTATCAGTCTGTGGCTGAAGAGGGGAATGTGACAATGTCAGGGAGGAGGACTTTATCAGTGTGTGCGGGAAGAGGGGATTGTGACAGTGTCGGGAGGAGGATTGTATCAGTGTGTGGGGGAAGAGGGGAGTGTGACAGTGACGGGAGGAGGAGTGTATCAGTCTGTGGCTGAAAAGGGGAGTGTGACAGTGTCAGGGAGCAGGAGTGTATCAGTGTGTGGGGGAAGAGGGGAGTTTGACAGTGTCAGGGGGGAGGAGTGTATCAGTGTGTGGGAAGAGGGGAGTGTGACAGTGTCAGGGATGAGCAGTGTATCAGTGTGGGGGAAGAGGGGAGTGTGACAGTGTCAGGGAGGAGGAGTGGATCAGTGTGTGGGGGAAGAGGGGACTGTGTCAGGGCCAGGGAGGAGGAGTGTATCAGTGTGTGGGAAGAGGGGAGTGTGACAGTGTCAGGGATGAGCAGTGTATCAGTGTGGGGGAAGAGGGGAGTTTGACAGTTTCAGGGAGGAGGAGTGCATCAGTGTGTGGGGGAAGAGGGGAGTGTGACATTGTCAGGGAGGAGGAGTGTATCAGTGTGTGGTGGAGAAGAGGAGAGTGTGACAGTGTCGGGAGGAGGATTGTATCAGTGTGTGGGGGAAGAGGGGAGTGTGACATTGTCAGGGAGGAGGATTGTGTCAGTGTGTGGGGGAAGAGGGGAGTTTGACAGTGTCAGGGTGGAGGAGTGTATCAGTGTGGGGGAAGAGGGGAGTGTGACAGTGTCAGGCAGGAGAAATGTATCAGTGTGTGGGGGAAGAGGGGAGTGTGACAGTGTCGGGGAGGAGGAGTGTATCAGTGTGTTGGGGAAGAGGGGAGTGTGACAGTGTCGGTGTGGAGGTGTGTATCAGTGTGGGGGAAGAGGGGAGTGTGACAGTGTCTGGGAGGAGGTGTGTTTCAGTCTGTGGCTAAAGAGGGGATTGTTACAGTGTCAGGCAGGAGGAGTGTATCAGTGTGGGGGAAAAGGGGAGTGTGACAGTGTCAGGGATGAGGAGTCTATCAGTGTGTGGGAAGAGGGGAGAGTGACAGTGTTAAGGAGGAGGAGTGTATCAGAGAGTGGGGGAAGAGGGGAGTGTGACAGTGTCTGGAGGTGGAGTGTATCAGTCTGTGGCTGAAGAGGGGAATGTGACAATGTCAGGGAGGAGGAGTTTCTCAGTGTGTGCGGGAAGAGGGGATTGTGACAGTGTCGGGAGGAGGATTGTATCAGTGTGTGGGGGAAGAGGGGAGTGTGACAGTGACGGGACGAGGAGTGTATCAGTCTGTGGCTCAAAAGGGGAGTGTGACAGTGTCAGGGAGGAGGAGTGTATCAGTGTGTGGGGGAAGAGGGGAGTTTGACAGTGTCAGGGTGGAGGAGTGTATCAGTGTGTGGGAAGAGGGGAGTGTGACAGTGTCAGGGATGAGCAGTGTATCAGTGTGGGGGAAGAGGGGAGTGTGACAGTGTCAGGGAGGAGGAGTGGATCAGTGTGTGGGAAGAGGGGAGTGTGACAGTGTCAGGGATGAGCAGTGTATCAGTCTGGGGGAAGAGGGGAGTTTGACAGTTTCAGGGAGGAGGAGTGCATCAGTGTGTGGGGGAAGAGGGGAGTGTGACATTGTCAGGGAGGAGGAGTGTATCAGTGTGTGGTGGAGAAGAGGGGAGTGTGACAGTGTCGGGAGGAGGATTGTATCAGTGTGTGGGGGAAGAGGGGAGTGTGTCATTGTCAGGGAGGAGGAGTGTATCAGTGTGTGGGGGAAGAGGGGAGTGTGACAGTGTCAGGGAGGAGGAGTGTATCAGTGTGTGGTGGAGAAGAGGGGAGTTTGACAGTGTCAGCGAGGAGGAGTGTATCAGTGTGTGGTGGAGAAGAGGGGAGTGTGACAGTGTCAGGGAGGAGGCGTGTATCAGCCTGTGTGGGGGGGAAGACGGGATTGTGAAAGTGTCTAGGAGGAGGAGTGTATCAGCATGTTTTGGGGGGGAAGAGGGGAGTGTGAAAGTGTCTGGGAGGAGGACTTTATCAGTGTGTGGTGGAGAAGAGGGGAGTGTGACATTGTCGGGAGGAGGAGTGTATCAGTGTGTGGTGGAGAAGAGGGGACTGCGACAGTGTCGGGAGGAGGAGTGTATTAGTGTGTGGGGGAAGGGGGGAGTGTGACAGTGTCAGGGAGGAGGAGTGTATCAGTGTGTGGTGGAGAAGAGGGGAGTGTGACAGTGTCGGGAGGAGGAGTTTATCTGTGTGTGGGGGAAGAGGGGAGTGTGACAGTGTTAGGGAGGAGGAGTGTATCAGTGTGTGGTGGAAGAGGGGAGTGTGACAGTGTCAGGGAGGAGGAGTGTATCATTGTGTGGTGGAGAAGAGGGGAGTGTGACAGTGTCAGTGAGGAGGAGTGTATCAGAGTGTGGTGGAGAAGAGGGGAGTATGACAGTGTCGTGAGGAGGAGTGTATCAGTGTGTGGTGGAGAAGAGGGGAGTGTGAAAGTGTCGGGAGGAGGAGTGTATCAGTTTGTGGGGGAAGAGGGGAGTGTGACAGTGTCAGGGAGGAGGATTGTATCAGTGTGTGTTGGAGAGGGGAGTGTGACAGTGTCAGGTGGGAGGAGTGTATCAGTGTGTGGGGGAAGAGGGGAGTGTGACAGTGTCAGGGTGGAGTAGTGTATCAATGTGTGGGGGAAGAGGGGAGTGTGACAGTGTCAGGGTGGAGGAGTGTATCAATGTGTGGGGGAAGAGGGGAGTGTGACAGTGTCAGGGTGGAGGAGTGTATCAGTGTGGGGGAAGAGGGGAGTGTGACAGTGTCAGGGAGGAGGAGTGTATCAATGTGTGGGGGAAGAGGGGATTGTGACAGTGTCAGGGAGGAGGAGTCTATCAGTGTGTGGGGGAAGAGGGGAGTGTGACAGTGTCAGGGTGGAGGAGTGTATCAGTGTGGGGGAAGAGGGGAGTGTGACAGTGTCTGGGAGGAGGAGTGTATCAGTGTATGGGGGAAGAGGGGAGTGTGACAGTGTCAGGGTGGAGGAGTGTATCAGTGTGGGGGAAGAGGGGAGTGTGACAGTGTCAGGGAGGAGGAATGTATCAGTGTGTGGGGGAAGAGGGGAGTGTGACAGTGTCGGGGAGTAGGAGTGTATCAGTTTGTGAGGGAAGAGGGGAGTGTGACAGTGTCGGGGTGGAGGAGTGTTTCAGTGTGGGGGAAGAGGGGAGTGTGACATCGTCAGGGTGGAGGAGTGTATCAGTGTGGGGGAAGAGGGGAGTGTGACAGTGTCATGGAGGAGGAGTGTATCAGTGTGTGGGGGAAGAGGGGAGTGTGACAGTGTCAGGGAGGAGGTGTGTATCAGTGTGTGGGTGAAGAGGGGAGTGTGACAGTGTCGGGGAGGAGGAGTGCATCAGTACGTGGGTGAAGAGGGGAGTGTGACAGTGTCGGGAGGAGGAGTGTATCAGTCTGTGGCTGAAGAGGGGAATGTGACAATGTCAGGGAGGAGGACTTTATCAGTGTGTGCGGGAAGAGGGGATTGTGACAGTGTCGGGAGGAGGATTGTATCAGTGTGTGGGGGAAGAGGGGAGTGTGACAGTGACGGGAGGAGGAGTGTATCAGTCTGTGGCTGAAAAGGGGAGTGTGACAGTGTCAGGGAGCAGGAGTGTATCAGTGTGTGGGGGAAGAGGGGAGTTTGACAGTGTCAGGGGGGAGGAGTGTATCAGTGTGTGGGAAGAGGGGAGTGTGACAGTGTCAGGGATGAGCAGTGTATCAGTGTGGGGGAAGAGGGGAGTGTGACAGTGTCAGGGAGGAGGAGTGGATCAGTGTGTGGGGGAAGAGGGGACTGTGTCAGGGCCAGGGAGGAGGAGTGTATCAGTGTGTGGGAAGAGGGGAGTGTGACAGTGTCAGGGATGAGCAGTGTATCAGTGTGGGGGAAGAGGGGAGTTTGACAGTTTCAGGGAGGAGGAGTGCATCAGTGTGTGGGGGAAGAGGGGAGTGTGACATTGTCAGGGAGGAGGAGTGTATCAGTGTGTGGTGGAGAAGAGGAGAGTGTGACAGTGTCGGGAGGAGGATTGTATCAGTGTGTGGGGGAAGAGGGGAGTGTGACATTGTCAGGGAGGAGGATTGTGTCAGTGTGTGGGGGAAGAGGGGAGTTTGACAGTGTCAGGGTGGAGGAGTGTATCAGTGTGGGGGAAGAGGGGAGTGTGACAGTGTCAGGCAGGAGAAATGTATCAGTGTGTGGGGGAAGAGGGGAGTGTGACAGTGTCGGGGAGGAGGAGTGTATCAGTGTGTTGGGGAAGAGGGGAGTGTGACAGTGTCGGTGTGGAGGTGTGTATCAGTGTGGGGGAAGAGGGGAGTGTGACAGTGTCTGGGAGGAGGTGTGTTTCAGTCTGTGGCTAAAGAGGGGATTGTTACAGTGTCAGGCAGGAGGAGTGTATCAGTGTGGGGGAAAAGGGGAGTGTGACAGTGTCAGGGATGAGGAGTCTATCAGTGTGTGGGAAGAGGGGAGAGTGACAGTGTTAAGGAGGAGGAGTGTATCAGAGAGTGGGGGAAGAGGGGAGTGTGACAGTGTCGGGAGGTGGAGTGTATCAGTCTGTGGCTGAAGAGGGGAATGTGACAATGTCAGGGAGGAGGAGTTTCTCAGTGTGTGCGGGAAGAGGGGATTGTGACAGTGTCGGGAGGAGGATTGTATCAGTGTGTGGGGGAAGAGGGGAGTGTGACAGTGACGGGACGAGGAGTGTATCAGTCTGTGGCTGAAAAGGGGAGTGTGACAGTGTCAGGGAGGAGGAGTGTATCAGTGTGTGGGGGAAGAGGGGAGTGTGACAGTGACGGGAGGAGGAGTGTATCAGTGTGTGGGGGAAGAGGGGAGTGTGACAGTGACGGGAGGAGGAGTGTATCAGTCTGTGGCTGAAAAGGGGAGTGTGACAGTGTCAGGGAGGAGGATTGTATCAGTGTGTGGGGGAAGAGGGGAGTGTGACAGTGACGGGAGGAGGAGTGTATCAGTCTGTGGCTGAAAAGGGGAGTGTGACAGTGTCAGGGAGGAGGAGTGTATCAGTGTGTGGGGGAAGAGGGGAGTTTGACAGTGTCAGGGTGGAGGAGTGTATCAGTGTGTGGGAAGAGGGGAGTGTGACAGTGTCAGGGATGAGCAGTGTATCAGTGTGGGGGAAGAGGGGAGTGTGACAGTGTCAGGGAGGAGGAGTGGATCAGTGTGTGGGAAGAGGGGAGTGTGACAGTGTCAAGGATGAGCAGTGTATCAGTCTGGGGGAAGAGGGGAGTTTGACAGTTTCAGGGAGGAGGAGTGCATCAGTGTGTGGGGGAAGAGGGGAGTGTGACATTGTCAGGGAGGAGGAGTGTATCAGTGTGTGGTGGAGAAGAGGGGAGTGTGACAGTGTCGGGAGGAGGATTGTATCAGTGTGTGGGGGAAGAGGGGAGTGTGTCATTGTCAGGGAGGAGGAGTGTATCAGTGTGTGGGGGAAGAGGGGAGTGTGACAGTGTCAGGGAGGAGGAGTGTATCAGTGTGTGGTGGAGAAGAGGGGAGTTTGACAGTGTCAGCGAGGAGGAGTGTATCAGTGTGTGGTGGAGAAGAGGGGAGTGTGACAGTGTCAGGGAGGAGGCGTGTATCAGCATGTGTGGGGGGGAAGACGGGATTGTGAAAGTGTCTAGGAGGAGGAGTGTATCAGCATGTTTTGGGGGGGAAGAGGGGAGTGTGAAAGTGTCTGGGAGGAGGACTTTATCAGTGTGTGGTGGAGAAGAGGGGAGTGTGACATTGTCGGGAGGAGGAGTGTATCAGTGTGTGGTGGAGAAGAGGGGACTGCGACAGTGTCGGGAGGAGGAGTGTATTAGTGTGTGGGGGAAGGGGGGAGTGTGACAGTGTCAGGGAGGAGGAGTGTATCAGTGTGTGGTGGAGAAGAGGGGAGTGTGACAGTGTCGGGAGGAGGAGTTTATCTGTGTGTGGGGGAAGAGGGGAGTGTGACAGTGTTAGGGAGGAGGAGTGTATCAGTGTGTGGTGGAAGAGGGGAGTGTGACAGTGTCAGGGAGGAGGAGTGTATCATTGTGTGGTGGAGAAGAGGGGAGTGTGACAGTGTCAGTGAGGAGGAGTGTATCAGAGTGTGGTGGAGAAGAGGGGAGTATGACAGTGTCGTGAGGAGGAGTGTATCAGTGTGTGGTGGAGAAGAGGGGAGTGTGAAAGTGTCGGGAGGAGGAGTGTATCAGTTTGTGGGGGAAGAGGGGAGTGTGACAGTGTCAGGGAGGAGGATTGTATCAGTGTGTGGTGGAGAGGGGAGTGTGACAGTGTCAGGTGGGAGGAGTGTATCAGTGTGTGGGGGAAGAGGGGAGTGTGACAGTGTCAGGGTGGAGTAGTGTATCAATGTGTGGGGGAAGAGGGGAGTGTGACAGTGTCAGGGTGGAGGAGTGTATCAATGTGTGGGGGAAGAGGGGAGTGTGACAGTGTCAGGGTGGAGGAGTGTATCAGTGTGGGGGAAGAGGGGAGTGTGACAGTGTCAGGGAGGAGGAGTGTATCAATGTGTGGGGGAAGAGGGGATTGTGACAGTGTCAGGGAGGAGGAGTCTATCAGTGTGTGGGGGAAGAGGGGAGTGTGACAGTGTCAGGGTGGAGGAGTGTATCAGTGTGGGGAAAGAGGGGAGTGTGACAGTGTCTGGGAGGAGGAGTGTATCAGTGTATGGGGGAAGAGGGGAGTGTGACAGTGTCTGGGAGGAGGAGTGTATCAATGTGTGGGGGAAGAGGGGGAGTGTGACAGTGTCAGGGAGGAGGAGTCTATCAGGGTGTGGGGGAAGAGGGGAGTGTGACAGTTTCGGGGTGTAGGAGTGTATCACTGTGGGGCAAGAGGGGAGTGTGACAGTGTCAGGGAGGAGGAATGTATCAGTGTGTGGGCGAAGAGGGGAGTGTGACAGTGTCGGGGAGTAGGAGTGTATCAGTTTGTGGGGGAAGAGGGGGAGTGTGACAGTGTCAGGGAGGAGGAGTCTATCAGTGTGTGGGGGAAGAGGGGAGTGTGACAGTTTCGGGGTGGAGGAGTGTTTCAGTGTGGGGGAAGAGGGGAGTGTGACAGCGTCAGGGTGGAGGAGTGTATCAGTGTGGGGGAAGAGGGGAGTGTGACAGTGTCATGGAGGAGGAGTGTATCAGTGTGTGGGGGAAGAGGGGAGTGTGACAGTGTCAGGGAGGAGGTGTGTATCAGTGTGTGGGTGAAGAGGGGAGTGTGACAGTGTCGGGGAGGAGGAGTGCATCAGTCTGTGGCTGATGAGGGGAATGTGACAATGTCAGGGAGGAGGACGTTATCAGTGTGTGCGGGAAGAGAGGATTGTGACAGTGTCGGGAGGAGGATTGTATCAGTGTGTGGGGGAAGAGGGGAGTGTGACAGTGACGGGAGGAGGAGTGTATCAGTCTGTGGCTGAAAAGAGGAGTGTGACAGTGTCAGGGAGGAGGAGTGTATCAGTTTGTGGGGGAAGAGGGGAGTTTGACAGTGTCAGGGGGGAGGAGTGTATCAGTGTGTGGGAAGAGGGGAGTGTGACAGTGTCAGGGATGAGCAGTGTATCAGTGTGGGGGAAGAGGGGAGTGTGACAGTGTCAGGGAGGAGGAGTGGATCAGTGTGTGGGGGAAGAAGGGACTGTGACAGGGCCAGGGAGGAGGAGTGTATCAGTGTGTGGGAAGAGGGGAGTGTGACAGTGTCAGGGATGAGCAGTGTATCAGTGTGGGGGAAGAGGGGAGTTTGACAGTTTCAGGGAGGAGGAGTGCATCAGTGTGTGGGGGAAGAGGGGAGTGTGACAGTGTCAGTGAGGAGGAGTGTATCAGAGTGTGGTGGAGAAGAGGGGAGTATGACAGTGTCGTGAGGAGGAGTGTATCAGTGTGTGGTGGAGAAGAGGGGAGTGTGAAAGTGTCGGGAGGAGGAGTGTATCAGTTTGTGGGGGAAGAGGGGAGTGTGACAGTGTCAGGGAGGAGGAGTGTATCAGTGTGTGGTGGAGAGGGGAGTGTGACAGTGTCGGGGTGGAGGAGTGTATCAGTGTGTGGTGGAGAGGGGAGTGTGACAGTGTCAGGTGGGAGGAGTGTATCAGTGTGTGGGGGAAGAGGGGAGTGTGACAGTGTCAGGGTGGAGTAGTGTATCAATGTGTGGGGGAAGAGGGGAGTGTGACAGTGTCAGGGTGGAGGAGTGTATCAATGTGTGGGGGAAGAGGGGAGTGTGACAGTGTCAGGGTGGAGGAGTGTATCAGTGTGGGGGAAGAGGGGAGTGTGACAGTGTCAGGGAGGAGGAGTGTATCAATGTGTGGGGGAAGAGGGGATTGTGACAGTGTAAGGGAGGAGGAGTCTATCAGTGTGTGGGGGAAGAGGGGAGTGTGACAGTGTCAGGGTGGAGGAGTGTATCAGTGTGGGGGAAGAGGGGAGTGTGACAGTGTCAGGGTGGAGGAGTGTATCAGTGTGGGGGAAGAGGGGAGTGTGACAGTGTCAGGGAGGAGGAATGTATCAGTGTGTGGGGGAAGAGGGGAGTGTGACAGTGTCGGGGAGTAGGAGTGTATCAGTTTGTGGGGGAAGAGGGGGAGTGTGACAGTGTCAGGGAGGAGGAGTCTATCAGTGTGTGGGGGAAGAGGGGAGTGTGACAGTTTCGGGGTGGAGGAGTGTTTCAGTGTGGGGGAAGAGGGGAGTGTGACAGCGTCAGGGTGGAGGAGTGTATCAGTGTGGGGGAAGAGGGGAGTGTGACAGTGTCATGGAGGAGGAGTGTATCAGTGTGTGGGGGAAGAGGGGAGTGTGACAGTGTCAGGGAGGAGGTGTGTATCAGTGTGTGGGTGAAGAGGGGAGTGTGACAGTGTCGGGGAGGAGGAGTGCATCAGTACGTGGGTGAAGAGGGGAGTGTGACAGTGTCGGGAGGAGGAGTGTATCAGTCTGTGGCTGAAGAGGGGAATGTGACAATGTCAGGGAGGAGGACTTTATCAGTGTGTGCGGGAAGAGAGGATTGTGACAGTGTCGGGAGGAGGATTGTATCAGTGTGTGGGGGAAGAGGGGAGTGTGACAGTGACGGGAGGAGGAGTGTATCAGTCTGTGGCTGAAACGGGGAGTGTGACAGTGTCAGGGAGGAGGAGTGTATCAGTGTGTGGGGGAAGAGGGGAGTTTGACAATGTCAGGGGGGAGGAGTGTATCAGTGTGTGGGAAGAGGGGAGTGTGACAGTGTCAGGGATGAGCAGTGTATCAGTGTGGGGGAAGACGGGAGTTTGACAGTTTCAGGGAGGAGGAGTGCATCAGTGTGTGGGGGAAGAGGGGAGTGTGACATTGTCAGGGAGGAGGAGTGTATCAGTGTGTGGTGGAGAAGAGGGGAGTGTGACAGTGTCGGGAAGAGGATTGTATCAGTGTGTGGGGGAAGAGGGGAGTGTGACATTGTCAGGGAGGAGGATTGTGTCACTGTGTGGGGGAAGAGGGGAGTTTGACAGTGTCAGGGTGGAGGAGTGTATCAGTGTGGGGGAAGAGGGGAGTGTGACAGTGTCAGGCAGGAGAAATGTATCAGTGTGTGGGGGAAGAGGGGAGTGTGACAGTGTCGGGGAGGAAGAGTGTATCAGTGTGTGGGGGAAGAGGGGAGTGTGACAGTGTCAGGCAGGAGGAGTGTATCAGTGTGGGGGAAAAGGGGAGTGTGACAGTGTCAGGGATGAGGAGTCTATCAGTGTGTGGGAAGAGGGGAGAGTGACAGTGTTAAGGAGGAGGAGTGTATCAGAGAGTGGGGGAAGAGGGGAGTGTGACAGTGTCGGGAGGAGGAGTGTATCAGTCTGTGGCTGAAGAGGGGAATGTGACAATGTCAGGGAGGAGGAGTTTATCAGTGTGTGCGGGAAGAGGGGATTGTGACAGTGTCGGGAGGAGGATTGTATCAGTGTGTGGGGGAAGAGGGGAGTGTGACAGTGACGGGAGGAGGAGTGTATCAGTCTGTGGCTGAAAAGGGGAGTGTGACAGTGTCAGGGAGGAGGAGTGTATCAGTGTGTGGGGGAAGAGGGGAGTTTGACAGTGTCAGGGGGGAGGAGTGTATCAGTGTGTGGGAAGAGGGGAGTGTGACAGTGTCAGGGATGAGCAGTGTATCAGTGTGGGGGAAGAGGGGAGTGTGACAGTGTCAGGGAGGAGGAGTGGATCAGTGTGTGGGGGAAGAGGGAACTGTGACAGGGCCAGGGAGGAGGAGTGTATCAGTGTGTGGGAAGAGGGGAGTGTGACAGTGTCAGGGATGAGCAGTGTATCAGTGTGGGGGAAGAGGGGAGTTTGACAGTTTCAGGGAGGAGGAGTGCATCAGTGTGTGGGGGAAGAGGGGAGTGTGACAGTGTCATGGAGGAGGAGTGTATCAGTGTGTGGTGGAGAAGAGGGGAGTGTGACAGTGTCGGGAGGAGGATTTTATCAGTGTGTGGGGGAAGAGGGGAGTGTGACATTGTCAGGGAGGAGGAGTGTATCAGTGTGTGGGGGAAGAGGGGAGTGTGACAGTGTCAGGGTGGAGGAGTGTATCAGTGTGGGGGAAGAGGGGAGTGTGACAGTGTCAGGCAGGAGAAATGTATCAGTGTGTGGGGGAAGAGGGGAGTGTGACAGTGTCGGGGAGGAGGAGTGTATCAGTGTGTTGGGGAAGAGGGGAGTGTGACAGTGTCGGTGTGGAGGTGTGTATCAGTGTGGGGGAAGAGGGGAGTGTGACAGTGTCTGGGAGGAGGTGTGTTTCAGTCTGTGGCTAAAGAGGGGATTGTTACAGTGTCAGGCAGGAGGAGTGTATCAGTGTGGGGGAAAAGGGGAGTGTGACAGTGTCAGGGATGAGGAGTCTATCAGTGTGTGGGAAGAGGGGAGAGTGACAGTGTTAAGGAGGAGGAGTGTATCAGAGAGTGGGGGAAGAGGGGAGTGTGACAGTGTCGGGAGGTGGAGTGTATCAGTCTGTGGCTGAAGAGGGGAATGTGACAATGTCAGGGAGGAGGAGTTTCTCAGTGTGTGCGGGAAGAGGGGATTGTGACAGTGTCGGGAGGAGGATTGTATCAGTGTGTGGGGGAAGAGGGGAGTGTGACAGTGACGGGACGAGGAGTGTATCAGTCTGTGGCTGAAAAGGGGAGTGTGACAGTGTCAGGGAGGAGGAGTGTATCAGTGTGTGGGGGAAGAGGGGAGTGTGACAGTGACGGGAGGAGGAGTGTATCAGTGTGTGGGGGAAGAGGGGAGTGTGACAGTGACGGGAGGAGGAGTGTATCAGTCTGTGGCTGAAAAGGGGAGTGTGA
The DNA here is from genome assembly GCF_036365525.1 of Heterodontus francisci. Lineage (NCBI taxonomy): Eukaryota > Metazoa > Chordata > Chondrichthyes > Heterodontiformes > Heterodontidae > Heterodontus > Heterodontus francisci. The sequence continues at coordinate 537,783 of NW_027141150.1, read as the reverse complement.
CAGTGTCAGGGAGGAGGATTGTATCAGTGTGTGGGGGAAGAGGGGAGTGTGACAGTGACGGGAGGAGGAGTGTATCAGTCTGTGGCTGAAAAGGGGAGTGTGACAGTGTCAGGGAGGAGGAGTGTATCAGTGTGTGGGGGAAGAGGGGAGTTTGACAGTGTCAGGGTGGAGGAGTGTATCAGTGTGTGGGAAGAGGGGAGTGTGACAGTGTCAGGGATGAGCAGTGTATCAGTGTGGGGGAAGAGGGGAGTGTGACAGTGTCAGGGAGGAGGAGTGGATCAGTGTGTGGGAAGAGGGGAGTGTGACAGTGTCAAGGATGAGCAGTGTATCAGTCTGGGGGAAGAGGGGAGTTTGACAGTTTCAGGGAGGAGGAGTGCATCAGTGTGTGGGGGAAGAGGGGAGTGTGACATTGTCAGGGAGGAGGAGTGTATCAGTGTGTGGTGGAGAAGAGGGGAGTGTGACAGTGTCGGGAGGAGGATTGTATCAGTGTGTGGGGGAAGAGGGGAGTGTGTCATTGTCAGGGAGGAGGAGTGTATCAGTGTGTGGGGGAAGAGGGGAGTGTGACAGTGTCAGGGAGGAGGAGTGTATCAGTGTGTGGTGGAGAAGAGGGGAGTTTGACAGTGTCAGCGAGGAGGAGTGTATCAGTGTGTGGTGGAGAAGAGGGGAGTGTGACAGTGTCAGGGAGGAGGCGTGTATCAGCATGTGTGGGGGGGAAGACGGGATTGTGAAAGTGTCTAGGAGGAGGAGTGTATCAGCATGTTTTGGGGGGGAAGAGGGGAGTGTGAAAGTGTCTGGGAGGAGGACTTTATCAGTGTGTGGTGGAGAAGAGGGGAGTGTGACATTGTCGGGAGGAGGAGTGTATCAGTGTGTGGTGGAGAAGAGGGGACTGCGACAGTGTCGGGAGGAGGAGTGTATTAGTGTGTGGGGGAAGGGGGGAGTGTGACAGTGTCAGGGAGGAGGAGTGTATCAGTGTGTGGTGGAGAAGAGGGGAGTGTGACAGTGTCGGGAGGAGGAGTTTATCTGTGTGTGGGGGAAGAGGGGAGTGTGACAGTGTTAGGGAGGAGGAGTGTATCAGTGTGTGGTGGAAGAGGGGAGTGTGACAGTGTCAGGGAGGAGGAGTGTATCATTGTGTGGTGGAGAAGAGGGGAGTGTGACAGTGTCAGTGAGGAGGAGTGTATCAGAGTGTGGTGGAGAAGAGGGGAGTATGACAGTGTCGTGAGGAGGAGTGTATCAGTGTGTGGTGGAGAAGAGGGGAGTGTGAAAGTGTCGGGAGGAGGAGTGTATCAGTTTGTGGGGGAAGAGGGGAGTGTGACAGTGTCAGGGAGGAGGATTGTATCAGTGTGTGGTGGAGAGGGGAGTGTGACAGTGTCAGGTGGGAGGAGTGTATCAGTGTGTGGGGGAAGAGGGGAGTGTGACAGTGTCAGGGTGGAGTAGTGTATCAATGTGTGGGGGAAGAGGGGAGTGTGACAGTGTCAGGGTGGAGGAGTGTATCAATGTGTGGGGGAAGAGGGGAGTGTGACAGTGTCAGGGTGGAGGAGTGTATCAGTGTGGGGGAAGAGGGGAGTGTGACAGTGTCAGGGAGGAGGAGTGTATCAATGTGTGGGGGAAGAGGGGATTGTGACAGTGTCAGGGAGGAGGAGTCTATCAGTGTGTGGGGGAAGAGGGGAGTGTGACAGTGTCAGGGTGGAGGAGTGTATCAGTGTGGGGAAAGAGGGGAGTGTGACAGTGTCTGGGAGGAGGAGTGTATCAGTGTATGGGGGAAGTGGGGAGTGTGACAGTGTCTGGGAGGAGGAGTGTATCAATGTGTGGGGGAAGAGGGGGAGTGTGACAGTGTCAGGGAGGAGGAGTCTATCAGTGTGTGGGGGAAGAGGGGAGTGTGACAGTTTCGGGGTGTAGGAGTGTATCACTGTGGGGCAAGAGGGGAGTGTGACAGTGTCAGGGAGGAGGAATGTATCAGTGTGTGGGCGAAGAGGGGAGTGTGACAGTGTCGGGGAGTAGGAGTGTATCAGTTTGTGGGGGAAGAGGGGGAGTGTGACAGTGTCAGGGAGGAGGAGTCTATCAGTGTGTGGGGGAAGAGGGGAGTGTGACAGTTTCGGGGTGGAGGAGTGTTTCAGTGTGGGGGAAGAGGGGAGTGTGACAGCGTCAGGGTGGAGGAGTGTATCAGTGTGGGGGAAGAGGGGAGTGTGACAGTGTCATGGAGGAGGAGTGTATCAGTGTGTGGGGGAAGAGGGGAGTGTGACAGTGTCAGGGAGGAGGTGTGTATCAGTGTGTGGGTGAAGAGGGGAGTGTGACAGTGTCGGGGAGGAGGAGTGCATCAGTCTGTGGCTGATGAGGGGAATGTGACAATGTCAGGGAGGAGGAGGTTATCAGTGTGTGCGGGAAGAGAGGATTGTGACAGTGTCGGGAGGAGGATTGTATCAGTGTGTGGGGGAAGAGGGGAGTGTGACAGTGACGGGAGGAGGAGTGTATCAGTCTGTGGCTGAAAAGAGGAGTGTGACAGTGTCAGGGAGGAGGAGTGTATCAGTTTGTGGGGGAAGAGGGGAGTTTGACAGTGTCAGGGGGGAGGAGTGTATCAGTGTGTGGGAAGAGGGGAGTGTGACAGTGTCAGGGATGAGCAGTGTATCAGTGTGGGGGAAGAGGGGAGTGTGACAGTGTCAGGGAGGAGGAGTGGATCAGTGTGTGGGGGAAGAAGGGACTGTGACAGGGCCAGGGAGGAGGAGTGTATCAGTGTGTGGGAAGAGGGGAGTGTGACAGTGTCAGGGATGAGCAGTGTATCAGTGTGGGGGAAGAGGGGAGTTTGACAGTTTCAGGGAGGAGGAGTGCATCAGTGTGTGGGGGAAGAGGGGAGTGTGACAGTGTCAGTGAGGAGGAGTGTATCAGAGTGTGGTGGAGAAGAGGGGAGTATGACAGTGTCGTGAGGAGGAGTGTATCAGTGTGTGGTGGAGAAGAGGGGAGTGTGAAAGTGTCGGGAGGAGGAGTGTATCAGTTTGTGGGGGAAGAGGGGAGTGTGACAGTGTCAGGGAGGAGGAGTGTATCAGTGTGTGGTGGAGAGGGGAGTGTGACAGTGTCGGGGTGGAGGAGTGTATCAGTGTGTGGTGGAGAGGGGAGTGTGACAGTGTCAGGTGGGAGGAGTGTATCAGTGTGTGGGGGAAGAGGGGAGTGTGACAGTGTCAGGGTGGAGTAGTGTATCAATGTGTGGGGGAAGAGGGGAGTGTGACAGTGTCAGGGTGGAGGAGTGTATCAATGTGTGGGGGAAGAGGGGAGTGTGACAGTGTCAGGGTGGAGGAGTGTATCAGTGTGGGGGAAGAGGGGAGTGTGACAGTGTCAGGGAGGAGGAGTGTATCAATGTGTGGGGGAAGAGGGGATTGTGACAGTGTAAGGGAGGAGGAGTCTATCAGTGTGTGGGGGAAGAGGGGAGTGTGACAGTGTCAGGGTGGAGGAGTGTATCAGTGTGGGGGAAGAGGGGAGTGTGACAGTGTCAGGGTGGAGGAGTGTATCAGTGTGGGGGAAGAGGGGAGTGTGACAGTGTCAGGGAGGAGGAATGTATCAGTGTGTGGGGGAAGAGGGGAGTGTGACAGTGTCGGGGAGTAGGAGTGTATCAGTTTGTGGGGGAAGAGGGGGAGTGTGACAGTGTCAGGGAGGAGGAGTCTATCAGTGTGTGGGGGAAGAGGGGAGTGTGACAGTTTCGGGGTGGAGGAGTGTTTCAGTGTGGGGGAAGAGGGGAGTGTGACAGCGTCAGGGTGGAGGAGTGTATCAGTGTGGGGGAAGAGGGGAGTGTGACAGTGTCATGGAGGAGGAGTGTATCAGTGTGTGGGGGAAGAGGGGAGTGTGACAGTGTCAGGGAGGAGGTGTGTATCAGTGTGTGGGTGAAGAGGGGAGTGTGACAGTGTCGGGGAGGAGGAGTGCATCAGTACGTGGGTGAAGAGGGGAGTGTGACAGTGTCGGGAGGAGGAGTGTATCAGTCTGTGGCTGAAGAGGGGAATGTGACAATGTCAGGGAGGAGGACTTTATCAGTGTGTGCGGGAAGAGAGGATTGTGACAGTGTCAGGCAGGAGAAATGTATCAGTGTGTGGGGGAAGAGGGGAGTGTGACAGTGTCGGGGAGGAAGAGTGTATCAGTGTGTGGGGGAAGAGGGGAGTGTGACAGTGTCAGGCAGGAGGAGTGTATCAGTGTGGGGGAAAAGGGGAGTGTGACAGTGTCAGGGATGAGGAGTCTATCAGTGTGTGGGAAGAGGGGAGAGTGACAGTGTTAAGGAGGAGGAGTGTATCAGAGAGTGGGGGAAGAGGGGAGTGTGACAGTGTCGGGAGGAGGAGTGTATCAGTCTGTGGCTGAAGAGGGGAATGTGACAATGTCAGGGAGGAGGAGTTTATCAGTGTGTGCGGGAAGAGGGGATTGTGACAGTGTCGGGAGGAGGATTGTATCAGTGTGTGGGGGAAGAGGGGAGTGTGACAGTGACGGGAGGAGGAGTGTATCAGTCTGTGGCTGAAAAGGGGAGTGTGACAGTGTCAGGGAGGAGGAGTGTATCAGTGTGTGGGGGAAGAGGGGAGTTTGACAGTGTCAGGGGGGAGGAGTGTATCAGTGTGTGGGAAGAGGGGAGTGTGACAGTGTCAGGGATGAGCAGTGTATCAGTGTGGGGGAAGAGGGGAGTGTGACAGTGTCAGGGAGGAGGAGTGGATCAGTGTGTGGGGGAAGAGGGAACTGTGACAGGGCCAGGGAGGAGGAGTGTATCAGTGTGTGGGAAGAGGGGAGTGTGACAGTGTCAGGGATGAGCAGTGTATCAGTGTGGGGGAAGAGGGGAGTTTGACAGTTTCAGGGAGGAGGAGTGCATCAGTGTGTGGGGGAAGAGGGGAGTGTGACAGTGTCATGGAGGAGGAGTGTATCAGTGTGTGGTGGAGAAGAGGGGAGTGTGACAGTGTCGGGAGGAGGATTTTATCAGTGTGTGGGGGAAGAGGGGAGTGTGACATTGTCAGGGAGGAGGAGTGTATCAGTGTGTGGGGGAAGAGGGGAGTGTGACAGTGTCAGGGTGGAGGAGTGTATCAGTGTGGGGGAAGAGGGGAGTGTGACAGTGTCAGGCAGGAGAAATGTATCAGTGTGTGGGGGAAGAGGGGAGTGTGACAGTGTCGGGGAGGAGGAGTGTATCAGTGTGTTGGGGAAGAGGGGAGTGTGACAGTGTCGGTGTGGAGGTGTGTATCAGTGTGGGGGAAGAGGGGAGTGTGACAGTGTCTGGGAGGAGGTGTGTTTCAGTCTGTGGCTAAAGAGGGGATTGTTACAGTGTCAGGCAGGAGGAGTGTATCAGTGTGGGGGAAAAGGGGAGTGTGACAGTGTCAGGGATGAGGAGTCTATCAGTGTGTGGGAAGAGGGGAGAGTGACAGTGTTAAGGAGGAGGAGTGTATCAGAGAGTGGGGGAAGAGGGGAGTGTGACAGTGTCGGGAGGTGGAGTGTATCAGTCTGTGGCTGAAGAGGGGAATGTGACAATGTCAGGGAGGAGGAGTTTCTCAGTGTGTGCGGGAAGAGGGGATTGTGACAGTGTCGGGAGGAGGATTGTATCAGTGTGTGGGGGAAGAGGGGAGTGTGACAGTGACGGGACGAGGAGTGTATCAGTCTGTGGCTGAAAAGGGGAGTGTGACAGTGTCAGGGAGGAGGAGTGTATCAGTGTGTGGGGGAAGAGGGGAGTGTGACAGTGACGGGAGGAGGAGTGTATCAGTGTGTGGGGGAAGAGGGGAGTGTGACAGTGACGGGAGGAGGAGTGTATCAGTCTGTGGCTGAAAAGGGGAGTGTGACAGTGTCAGGGAGGAGGATTGTATCAGTGTGTGGGGGAAGAGGGGAGTGTGACAGTGACGGGAGGAGGAGTGTATCAGTCTGTGGCTGAAAAGGGGAGTGTGACAGTGTCAGGGAGGAGGAGTGTATCAGTGTGTGGGGGAAGAGGGGAGTTTGACAGTGTCAGGGTGGAGGAGTGTATCAGTGTGTGGGAAGAGGGGAGTGTGACAGTGTCAGGGATGAGCAGTGTATCAGTGTGGGGGAAGAGGGGAGTGTGACAGTGTCAGGGAGGAGGAGTGGATCAGTGTGTGGGAAGAGGGGAGTGTGACAGTGTCAAGGATGAGCAGTGTATCAGTCTGGGGGAAGAGGGGAGTTTGACAGTTTCAGGGAGGAGGAGTGCATCAGTGTGTGGGGGAAGAGGGGAGTGTGACATTGTCAGGGAGGAGGAGTGTATCAGTGTGTGGTGGAGAAGAGGGGAGTGTGACAGTGTCGGGAGGAGGATTGTATCAGTGTGTGGGGGAAGAGGGGAGTGTGTCATTGTCAGGGAGGAGGAGTGTATCAGTGTGTGGGGGAAGAGGGGAGTGTGACAGTGTCAGGGAGGAGGAGTGTATCAGTGTGTGGTGGAGAAGAGGGGAGTTTGACAGTGTCAGCGAGGAGGAGTGTATCAGTGTGTGGTGGAGAAGAGGGGAGTGTGACAGTGTCAGGGAGGAGGCGTGTATCAGCATGTGTGGGGGGGAAGACGGGATTGTGAAAGTGTCTAGGAGGAGGAGTGTATCAGCATGTTTTGGGGGGGAAGAGGGGAGTGTGAAAGTGTCTGGGAGGAGGACTTTATCAGTGTGTGGTGGAGAAGAGGGGAGTGTGACATTGTCGGGAGGAGGAGTGTATCAGTGTGTGGTGGAGAAGAGGGGACTGCGACAGTGTCGGGAGGAGGAGTGTATTAGTGTGTGGGGGAAGGGGGGAGTGTGACAGTGTCAGGGAGGAGGAGTGTATCAGTGTGTGGTGGAGAAGAGGGGAGTGTGACAGTGTCGGGAGGAGGAGTTTATCTGTGTGTGGGGGAAGAGGGGAGTGTGACAGTGTTAGGGAGGAGGAGTGTATCAGTGTGTGGTGGAAGAGGGGAGTGTGACAGTGTCAGGGAGGAGGAGTGTATCATTGTGTGGTGGAGAAGAGGGGAGTGTGACAGTGTCAGTGAGGAGGAGTGTATCAGAGTGTGGTGGAGAAGAGGGGAGTATGACAGTGTCGTGAGGAGGAGTGTATCAGTGTGTGGTGGAGAAGAGGGGAGTGTGAAAGTGTCGGGAGGAGGAGTGTATCAGTTTGTGGGGGAAGAGGGGAGTGTGACAGTGTCAGGGAGGAGGATTGTATCAGTGTGTGGTGGAGAGGGGAGTGTGACAGTGTCAGGTGGGAGGAGTGTATCAGTGTGTGGGGGAAGAGGGGAGTGTGACAGTGTCAGGGTGGAGTAGTGTATCAATGTGTGGGGGAAGAGGGGAGTGTGACAGTGTCAGGGTGGAGGAGTGTATCAATGTGTGGGGGAAGAGGGGAGTGTGACAGTGTCAGGGTGGAGGAGTGTATCAGTGTGGGGGAAGAGGGGAGTGTGACAGTGTCAGGGAGGAGGAGTGTATCAATGTGTGGGGGAAGAGGGGATTGTGACAGTGTCAGGGAGGAGGAGTCTATCAGTGTGTGGGGGAAGAGGGGAGTGTGACAGTGTCAGGGTGGAGGAGTGTATCAGTGTGGGGAAAGAGGGGAGTGTGACAGTGTCTGGGAGGAGGAGTGTATCAGTGTATGGGGGAAGTGGGGAGTGTGACAGTGTCTGGGAGGAGGAGTGTATCAATGTGTGGGGGAAGAGGGGGAGTGTGACAGTGTCAGGGAGGAGGAGTCTATCAGTGTGTGGGGGAAGAGGGGAGTGTGACAGTTTCGGGGTGTAGGAGTGTATCACTGTGGGGCAAGAGGGGAGTGTGACAGTGTCAGGGAGGAGGAATGTATCAGTGTGTGGGCGAAGAGGGGAGTGTGACAGTGTCGGGGAGTAGGAGTGTATCAGTTTGTGGGGGAAGAGGGGGAGTGTGACAGTGTCAGGGAGGAGGAGTCTATCAGTGTGTGGGGGAAGAGGGGAGTGTGACAGTTTCGGGGTGGAGGAGTGTTTCAGTGTGGGGGAAGAGGGGAGTGTGACAGCGTCAGGGTGGAGGAGTGTATCAGTGTGGGGGAAGAGGGGAGTGTGACAGTGTCATGGAGGAGGAGTGTATCAGTGTGTGGGGGAAGAGGGGAGTGTGACAGTGTCAGGGAGGAGGTGTGTATCAGTGTGTGGGTGAAGAGGGGAGTGTGACAGTGTCGGGGAGGAGGAGTGCATCAGTCTGTGGCTGATGAGGGGAATGTGACAATGTCAGGGAGGAGGAGGTTATCAGTGTGTGCGGGAAGAGAGGATTGTGACAGTGTCGGGAGGAGGATTGTATCAGTGTGTGGGGGAAGAGGGGAGTGTGACAGTGACGGGAGGAGGAGTGTATCAGTCTGTGGCTGAAAAGAGGAGTGTGACAGTGTCAGGGAGGAGGAGTGTATCAGTTTGTGGGGGAAGAGGGGAGTTTGACAGTGTCAGGGGGGAGGAGTGTATCAGTGTGTGGGAAGAGGGGAGTGTGACAGTGTCAGGGATGAGCAGTGTATCAGTGTGGGGGAAGAGGGGAGTGTGACAGTGTCAGGGAGGAGGAGTGGATCAGTGTGTGGGGGAAGAAGGGACTGTGACAGGGCCAGGGAGGAGGAGTGTATCAGTGTGTGGGAAGAGGGGAGTGTGACAGTGTCAGGGATGAGCAGTGTATCAGTGTGGGGGAAGAGGGGAGTTTGACAGTTTCAGGGAGGAGGAGTGCATCAGTGTGTGGGGGAAGAGGGGAGTGTGACAGTGTCAGTGAGGAGGAGTGTATCAGAGTGTGGTGGAGAAGAGGGGAGTATGACAGTGTCGTGAGGAGGAGTGTATCAGTGTGTGGTGGAGAAGAGGGGAGTGTGAAAGTGTCGGGAGGAGGAGTGTATCAGTTTGTGGGGGAAGAGGGGAGTGTGACAGTGTCAGGGAGGAGGAGTGTATCAGTGTGTGGTGGAGAGGGGAGTGTGACAGTGTCGGGGTGGAGGAGTGTATCAGTGTGTGGTGGAGAGGGGAGTGTGACAGTGTCAGGTGGGAGGAGTGTATCAGTGTGTGGGGGAAGAGGGGAGTGTGACAGTGTCAGGGTGGAGTAGTGTATCAATGTGTGGGGGAAGAGGGGAGTGTGACAGTGTCAGGGTGGAGGAGTGTATCAATGTGTGGGGGAAGAGGGGAGTGTGACAGTGTCAGGGTGGAGGAGTGTATCAGTGTGGGGGAAGAGGGGAGTGTGACAGTGTCAGGGAGGAGGAGTGTATCAATGTGTGGGGGAAGAGGGGATTGTGACAGTGTAAGGGAGGAGGAGTCTATCAGTGTGTGGGGGAAGAGGGGAGTGTGACAGTGTCAGGGTGGAGGAGTGTATCAGTGTGGGGGAAGAGGGGAGTGTGACAGTGTCAGGGTGGAGGAGTGTATCAGTGTGGGGGAAGAGGGGAGTGTGACAGTGTCAGGGAGGAGGAATGTATCAGTGTGTGGGGGAAGAGGGGAGTGTGACAGTGTCGGGGAGTAGGAGTGTATCAGTTTGTGGGGGAAGAGGGGGAGTGTGACAGTGTCAGGGAGGAGGAGTCTATCAGTGTGTGGGGGAAGAGGGGAGTGTGACAGTTTCGGGGTGGAGGAGTGTTTCAGTGTGGGGGAAGAGGGGAGTGTGACAGCGTCAGGGTGGAGGAGTGTATCAGTGTGGGGGAAGAGGGGAGTGTGACAGTGTCATGGAGGAGGAGTGTATCAGTGTGTGGGGGAAGAGGGGAGTGTGACAGTGTCAGGGAGGAGGTGTGTATCAGTGTGTGGGTGAAGAGGGGAGTGTGACAGTGTCGGGGAGGAGGAGTGCATCAGTACGTGGGTGAAGAGGGGAGTGTGACAGTGTCGGGAGGAGGAGTGTATCAGTCTGTGGCTGAAGAGGGGAATGTGACAATGTCAGGGAGGAGGACTTTATCAGTGTGTGCGGGAAGAGAGGATTGTGACAGTGTCGGGAGGAGGATTGTATCAGTGTGTGGGGGAAGAGGGGAGTGTGACAGTGACGGGAGGAGGAGTGTATCAGTCTGTGGCTGAAACGGGGAGTGTGACAGTGTCAGGGAGGAGGAGTGTATCAGTGTGTGGGGGAAGAGGGGAGTTTGACAATGTCAGGGGGGAGGAGTGTATCAGTGTGTGGGAAGAGGGGAGTGTGACAGTGTCAGGGATGAGCAGTGTATCAGTGTGGGGGAAGACGGGAGTTTGACAGTTTCAGGGAGGAGGAGTGCATCAGTGTGTGGGGGAAGAGGGGAGTGTGACATTGTCAGGGAGGAGGAGTGTATCAGTGTGTGGTGGAGAAGAGGGGAGTGTGACAGTGTCGGGAGGAGGATTGTATCAGTGTGTGGGGGAAGAGGGGAGTGTGACATTGTCAGGGAGGAGGATTGTGTCACTGTGTGGGGGAAGAGGGGAGTTTGACAGTGTCAGGGTGGAGGAGTGTATCAGTGTGGGGGAAGAGGGGAGTGTGACAGTGTCAGGCAGGAGAAATGTATCAGTGTGTGGGGGAAGAGGGGAGTGTGACAGTGTCGGGGAGGAAGAGTGTATCAGTGTGTGGGGGAAGAGGGGAGTGTGACAGTGTCAGGCAGGAGGAGTGTATCAGTGTGGGGGAAAAGGGGAGTGTGACAGTGTCAGGGATGAGGAGTCTATCAGTGTGTGGGAAGAGGGGAGAGTGACAGTGTTAAGGAGGAGGAGTGTATCAGAGAGTGGGGGAAGAGGGGAGTGTGACAGTGTCGGGAGGAGGAGTGTATCAGTCTGTGGCTGAAGAGGGGAATGTGACAATGTCAGGGAGGAGGAGTTTATCAGTGTGTGCGGGAAGAGGGGATTGTGACAGTGTCGGGAGGAGGATTGTATCAGTGTGTGGGGGAAGAGGGGAGTGTGACAGTGACGGGAGGAGGAGTGTATCAGTCTGTGGCTGAAAAGGGGAGTGTGACAGTGTCAGGGAGGAGGAGTGTATCAGTGTGTGGGGGAAGAGGGGAGTTTGACAGTGTCAGGGGGGAGGAGTGTATCAGTGTGTGGGAAGAGGGGAGTGTGACAGTGTCAGGGATGAGCAGTGTATCAGTGTGGGGGAAGAGGGGAGTGTGACAGTGTCAGGGAGGAGGAGTGGATCAGTGTGTGGGGGAAGAGGGAACTGTGACAGGGCCAGGGAGGAGGAGTGTATCAGTGTGTGGGAAGAGGGGAGTGTGACAGTGTCAGGGATGAGCAGTGTATCAGTGTGGGGGAAGAGGGGAGTTTGACAGTTTCAGGGAGGAGGAGTGCATCAGTGTGTGGGGGAAGAGGGGAGTGTGACAGTGTCATGGAGGAGGAGTGTATCAGTGTGTGGTGGAGAAGAGGGGAGTGTGACAGTGTCGGGAGGAGGATTTTATCAGTGTGTGGGGGAAGAGGGGAGTGTGACATTGTCAGGGAGGAGGAGTGTATCAGTGTGTGGGGGAAGAGGGGAGTGTGACAGTGTCAGGGAGGAGGAGTGGATCAGTGTGTGGGAAGAGGGGAGTGTGACAGTGTCAGGGATGAGCAGTGTATCAGTGTGGGGGAAGAGGGGAGTTTGACTGTTTCAGGGAGGAGGAGTGCATCAGTGTGTGGGGGAAGAGGGGAGTGGGACATTGTCAGGGAGGAGGAGTGTATCAGTGTGTGGTGGAGAAGAGTGGAGTGTGACAGTGTCGGGAGGAGGATTGTATCAGTGTGTGGGGGAAGAGGGGAGTGTGTCATTTTCAGGGAGGAGGAGTGTATCAGTGTGTGGGGAAAGAGGGGAGTGTGACAGTGTCAGGGAGGAGGAGTGTATCAGTGTGTGGTGGAGAAGAGGGGAGTTTGACAGTGTCAGCGAGGAGGAGTGTATCAGTGTGTGGGGGGGAAGACGGGATTGTGAAATTGTCTAGGAGGAGGAGTGTATCAGCATGTTTTGGCGGGGAAGAGGGGAGTGTGAAAGTGTCTGGGAGGAGGAGTTTATCAGTGTGTGGTGGAGAAGAGGGGAGTGTGACATTGTCGGGAGGAGGAGTGTATCAGTGTGTGGTGGAGAAGAGGGGAGTGCGACAGTGTCGGGAGGAGGAGTGTATTAGTGTGTGGGGGAAGAGGGGAGTGTGACAGTGTCAAGGAGGAGGAGTGTATCAGTGTGTGGTGGAGAAGAGGGGAGTGTGACAGTGTCGGGAGAAGGAGTTTATCTGTGTGTGGGGGAAGAGGGGAGTGTGACAGTCTTTGGGAGGAGGAGTGTATCAGTGTGTGGTGGAAGAGGGGAGTGTGACAGTGTCAGGGAGGAGGAGTGTATCATTGTGTGGTGGAGAAGAGGGGAGTGTGACAGTGTCAGTGAGGAGGAGTGTATCAGAGTGTGGTGGAGAAGAGGGGAGTGTGACAGTGTCGTGAGGAGGAGTGTATCAGTGTGTGGTGGAGAAGAGGGGAGTGTGAAAGTGTCGGGAGGAGGAGTGTATCAGTTTGTGGGGGAAGAGGGGATTGTGAAAGTGTCAGGGAGGAGGAGTGTATCAGTGTGTGGTGGAGAGGGGAGTGTGACAGTGTCAGGTGGGAGGAGTGTATCACTGTGTGGGGGAAGAGGGGAGTGTGACAGTGTCAGGGTGGAGGAGTGTATCAGTGTGGGGGAAGAGGGGAGTGTGACAGTGTCAGGGAGGAGGAGTGTATCAATGTGTGGGGGAAGAGGGGAGTGTGACAGTGACAGGGTGGAGTAGTGTATCAATGTGTGGGGGAAGAGGGGAGTGTGACAGTGTCAGGGTGGAGGAGTGTATCACTGTGTGGGGGAAGAGGGGAGTGTGACAGTGTCAGGGTGGAGGAGTGTATCAGTGTGGGGGAAGAGGGGAGTGTGACAGTGTCAGGGAGGAGGAGTGTATCAATGTGTGGGGGAAGAGGGGAGTGTGACAGTGTCAGGGTGGAGTAGTGTATCAATGTGTGGGGGAAGAGGGGAGTGTGACAGTGTCAGGGTGGAGGAGTGTATCAATGTGTGGGGGAAGAGGGGAGTGTGACAGTGTCAGGGTGGAGGAGTGTATCACTTTGTGGGGGAAGAGGGGAGTGTGACAGTGTCAGGGTGGAGGAGTGTATCAGTGTGGGGGAAGAGGGGAGTGTGACAGTGTCAGGGAGGAGGAGTGTATCAATGTGTGGGGGAAGAGGGGATTGTGACAGTGTCAGGGAGGAGGAGTCTATCAGTGTGTGGGGGAAGAGGGGAGTGTGACAGTGTCAGGGTGGAGGAGTGTATCAGTGTGGGGGAAGAGGGGAGTGTGACAGTGTCTGGGAGGAGGAGTGTCTCAATGTGTTGGGGAAGAGGGGAGTGTGACAGTGTCAGGGAGGAGGAGTCTATCAGTGTGTGGGGAAGAGGGGAGTGTGACAGTGTCAGGGTGGAGGAGTGTATCAGTGTGGGGGAAGAGGGGAGTGTGACAGTGTCAGGGTGCGGGAGTGTATCAATGTGTGGGGGAAGAGGGGGAGTGTGACAGTGTCAGGGAGGAGGAGTCTATCTGTGTATGGGGGAAGAGGGGGGTGTGACAGTGTCTGGGAGGAGGAGTGTATCAATGTGTGGGGGAAGAGGGGGAGTGTGACAGTGTCAGGGAGGAGGAGTCTATGAGTGTGTGGGGGAAGAGGGGAGTGTGACAGTGTCAGGGTGCGGGAGTGTATCAATGTGTGGGGGAAGAGGGGGAGTGAGACAGTGTCAGGGAGGAGGAGTCTATGAGTGTGTGGGGGAAGAGGGGAGTGTGACAGTTTCGGTGTGTAGGAGTGTATCACTGTGGGGGAAGAGGGGAGTGTGACAGTGTCAGGGAGGAGGAATGTATCAGTGTGTGGGGGAAGAGGGGAGTGTGACAGTGTCGGGGAGTAGGAGTGTATCAGTTTGTGGGGGAAGAGGGGAGTGTGACAGTGTCGGGGTGGAGGAGTGTTTCAGTGTGGGTTGAAGAGGGGAGTGTGACAGCGTCAGGGTGGAGGAGTGTATCAGTGTGGGGGAAGAGGGGAGTGTGACAGTGTCATGGAGGAGGAGTGTATCAGTGTGTGGGGGAAGAGGGGAGTGTGACAGTGTCAGGGAGGAGGTGTGTATCAGTGTGTGGGGGAAGAGGGGAGTGTGACAGTGTCGGGGAGGAGGAGTGCATCAGTACGTGGGTGAAGAGGGGAGTGTGACAGTGTCGGGAGGAGGAGTGTATCAGTCTGTGGCTGAAGAGGGGAATGTGACAATGTCAGGGAGGAGGAGTTTATCAGTGTGTGCGGGAAGAGGGGATTGTGAAAGTGTCGGGAGGAGGATTGTATCAGTGTGTGGGGGAAGAGGGGAGTGTGACAGTGACGGGAGGAGGAGTGTATCAGTCTGTGGCTGAAAAGGGGAGTGTGACAGTGTCAGGGAGGAGGAGTGTATCATTGTGTGGGGGAAGAGGGGAGTTTGACAGTGTCAGGGGGGAGGAGTGTATCAGTGTGTGGGAAGAGGGGAGTGTGACAGTGTCAGGGATGAGCAGTGTATCAGTGTGGGGGAAGAGGGGAGTGTGACAGTGTCAGGGAGGAGGAGTGGATCAGTGTGTGGGGGAAGAGGGGAGTGTGACAGGGCCAGGGAGGAGGAGTGTATCAGTGTGTGGGAAGAGGGGAGTGTGACAGTGTCAGGGATGAGCAGTGTATCAGTGTGGGGGAAGAGGGGAGTTTGACAGTTTCAGGGAGGAGGAGTGCATCAGTGTGTGGGGGAAGAGGGGAGTGTGACAGTGTCACAGAGGAGGAGTGTATCAGTGTGTGGTGGAGAAGAGGGGAGTGTGACAGTGTCGGGAGGAGGATTTTATCAGTTTGTGGGGGAAGAGGGGAGTGTGACATTGTCAGGGAGGAGGAGTGTATCAGTGTGTGGGGGAAGAGGGGAGTGTGACAGTGTCAGGGAGGAGGAGTGTGTCAGTGTGTGGTGGAGAAGAGGGGAGTTTGACAGTGTCAGGGAGGAGGAGTGTATCAGTGTGTGGTGGAGAAGAGGGGAGTGTGACAGTGTCAGGGAGGAGGAGTGTATCAGCATGTGTGGGGGGAAGACGGGATTGTGAAAGTGTCTAGGAGGAGGAGTGTATCAGCATGTTTTGGGGGGGAAGAGGGGATTGTGAAAGTGTCTGGGAGGAGGAGTTTATCAGTGTGTGGTGGAGAAGAGGGGAGTGTGACATTGTCGGGAGGAGGATTGTATCAGTGTGTGGTGGAGAAGAGGGGAGTGCGACAGTGTCGGGAGGAGGAGTGTATTAGTGTGTGGGGGAAGAGGGGAGTGTGACAGTGTCAGGGAGGAGGAGTGTATCTGTGTGTGGTGGAGAAGAGGGGAGTGTGAAAGTGTCGGGAGGAGGAGTGTATCAGTTTGTGGGGGAAGAGGGGAGTGTGACAGTGTCAGGGAGGAGGAGTGTATCAGTGTGTGGTGGAGAGGGGAGTGTGACAGTGTCAGGTGGGAGGAGTGTATCAGTGTGTGGGGGAAGAGGGGAGTGTGACAGTGTCAGGGTGGAGTAGTGTATCAATGTGTGGGGGAAGAGGGGAGTGTGACAGTGTCAGGGTGGAGGAGTGTATCAATGTGTGGGGGAAGAGGGGAGTGTGACAGTGTCAGGGTGGAGGAGTGTATCAGTGTGGGGGAGAAGAGGGGAGTGTGACAGTGTCAGGGAGGAGGAGTGTATCAATGTGTGGGGGAAGAGGGGAGTGTGACAGTGTCAGGGAGGAGGAGTCCATCAGTGTGTGGGGGAAGAGGGGAGTGTGACAGTGTCAGGGTGGAGGAGTGTATCAGTGTGGGGGAAGAGGGGAGTGTGACAGTGTCTGGGAGGAGGAGTGTATCAATGTGTTGGGGAAGAGGGGAGTGTGACAGTGTCAGGGAGGAGGTGTCTATCAGTGTGTGGGGGAAGAGGGGAGTGTGACAGTGTCAGGGTGGAGGAGTGTATCAGTGTGGGGGAAGAGAGGAGTGTGACAGTGTGAGGGTGCGGGAGTGTATCAATGTGTGGGGGAAGAGGGGGAGTGTGACAGTGTCAGGGAGGAGGAGTCTATCATTGTGTGGGGAAAGAGGGGAGTGTGACAGTGTCTGGGAGGAGGAGTGTATCAATGTGTGGGGGAAGAGGGGGAGTGTGACAGTGTCAGGGAGGAGGAGACTATCAGTGTGTGGGGGAAGAGGGGAGTGTAACAGTGTCGGGGAGTAGGAGTGTATCAGTATGTGGGGGAAGAGGGGAGTGTGACAGCATCAGGGTGGAGGAGTGTATCAGTGTGGGGGAAGAGGGGAGTGTGACAGTGTCAGGGAGGAGGAGTGTATCAGTGTGTGGGGGAAGAGGGGAGTGCAACAGTGTCGGGGAGGAGGAGTGCATCAGTACGTGGGGAAGAGGGGAGTGTGACAGTGTCGGGGAGGAGGAGTGTATCGGTTTGTGGGGGAAGAGGGGAGTGTGACAGTGTCGGGGTGGAGGAGTGTATCAGTGTGGGGCAAGAGGGGAGTGTGACAGTGTCTGGGAGGAGGTGTGTATCAGTCTGTGGCTGAAGAGGGGAGTGTGACAGTGTCAGGGAGGATGAGTGTATCATTGTCGGGGAAGAGGGGAGTGTGACAGTGTCAGGGATGAGGAGTGTATCAGTGTGTGGGAAGAGGGGAGTGTGACAGTGTCGGGAGGAGGAGTGCATCAGTGAGTGGGGGAAGAGGGGAGTGTGACAGTGTCGGGAGGAGGAGTGTATCAGTCTGTGGCTGAAGAGGGGCATGTGACAATGTCAGGGAGGAGGAGTGTATCAGTGTGTGCTGGAAGAGTGGATTGTGACAGTGCCAGGGAGGAGGAGTGTATCAGTGTGTGGGAAGAGGGGAGTGTGACAGTGTCAGGGAGGAGGAGTGTATCACTGTGTGGGAAGAGGGGAGTGTGACAGTGTCAGGGATGAGCAGTGTATAGAGTGTGGGGGAAGAGGGGAGTGTGACAGTGTCAGGGAGGAGGAGTGTATCAGTGTGTGGGGGAAGAGGGGAGTATTACAGTGTCGGGAGGAGGAGTGTATCAGTGTGTGGGAAGAGGGGAGTGTGACAGTGTCAGGGAGGAGGAGGGTATCAGAATGTGGGGGAAGAGGGGAGTGTGACAGTTTCAGGGAGGAAGAGTGTATCAATGTGTGGTGGAGAAGAGGGGAGTGTGACAGTGTCAGGGAGGAGGAGTGTATCAGTGCGTGGTGGAGAAGAGGGGAGTGTGAAAGTGTCTGGGAGGAGGATTGTATCAGCATGTGTGGGGGGGAAGAGGGGAGTGTGACAGTGTCTGGGAGGAGGAGTTTATCAGTGTGTGGTGGAGAAGAGGGGAGTGTGACAGTGTCAGGGAGGAGAAGTGTATCAGTGTGTGGGGGAAGAGGGGAGTGTGACAGTGTCGGGGAGGAGGAGTGTATCAGTGTGTAGGGGAAGAGGGGAGTGTGACAGTGTCGGGGTGGAGGAGTGCATCAGTGTGGGGGAAGAGGGGAGTGTGACAGTGTCAGGGATGAGGAGTCTATCAGTGTGTGGGAAGAGGGGAGAGTGACAGTGTTAAGGAGGAGGAGTGTATCAGAGAGTGGGGGAAGAGGGGAGTGTGACAGTGTCGGGAGGAGGAGTGTATCAGTCTGTGGCTGAAGAGGGGAATGTGACAATGTCAGGGAGCAGGAGTTTATCAGTGTGTGCGGGAAGCGGGGATTGTGACAGTGTCGGGAGGAGGATTGTATCAGTGTGTGGGGGAAGATGGGAGTGTGACAATGTCGGGAGGAGGAGTGTATCAGTCTGTGGCTGAAGAGGGGAGTGAGACAGTGTCAGGGAGGAGGAGTGTATCAGTGTGTGGGGGAAGAGGGGAGTGTGACAGTGTCAGGGTGGAGGAGTGTATCAGTGTGTGGGAAGAGGGGAGTGTGACAGTGTCAGGGATGAGCAGTGTATCAGTGTGGGGGAAGAGGGGAGTGTGACAGTGTCAGGGAGGAGGAGTGGATCAGTGTGTGGGGGAAGAGGGGAGTGTGACAAGGCCAGGGAGGAGGAGTGTATCAGTCTGTGGGAAGAGGGGAATGTGACAGTGTCAGGGATGACCAGTGTATCAGTGTGGGGGAACAGGGGAGTGTGACAGTTTCAGGGAGGAGGAGTGCATCGGTGTGTGGGGGAAGAGGGGAGTGTGACATTGTCAGGGAGGAGGAGTGTATCAGTGTGTGGTGGAGAAGAGGGGAGTGTGACAGTGTCGGGAGGTGGATTGTATCAGTGTGTGAGGGAAGAGGGGAGTGTGACAGTGTCAGGGAGGAGGAGTGTATCAGTGTGTGGTGGAGAAGAGGGGAGTGTGACAGTGTCAGGGAGGAGGAGTGTATCAGTGTGGGGGAAGAGGGGAGTGTGACAGCGTCAGGGTGGAGGAGTGTATCAGTGTGTGGGGGAAGAGGGGAGTGTGACAGTGTCGGGGAGGAGGAGTGCATCAGTACGTGGGGGAAGAGGGGAGTGAGACAGTGTCGGGGAGGAGGAGTGTATCAGCTTGTGGGGGAAGAGGGGAGTGTGACAGTGTCGGGGTGGAGGAGTGTATCAGTGTGGGGCAAGAAGGGAGTGTGACAGTGTCTGGGAGGAGGTTTGTATCAGTCTGTGGCTGAAGAGGGGAGTGTGACAGTGTCGGGAGGAGGAGTGTATCAGTGAGTGGGGGAAGAGGGGATTGTGACAGTGCCAGGGAGGAGGAGAGTATCAGTGTGTGGGAAGAGGGGAGTGTGACAGTGTCAGGGAGGAGGAGTGTATCACTGTGTGGGAAGAGGGGAGTGTGACAGTGTCAGGGATGAGCAGTGTATAGAGTGTGGCGGAAGGGGGGAGTGTGACAGTGTCAGGGAGGAGGAGTGGATCAGTGTGTGGGGGAAGAGGGGAGTGTTACAGTGTCAGGGAGGAGGAGTGTATCAGTGTGTGGTGGTGAAGAGGGGAGTGTGACAGTGTCGGGAGGAGGAGTGTATCAGTGTGTGGGGGAAGAGGGGAGTGTGACAGTGTCAGGGAGGAGGAGTGTATCAGAATGTGGGGGAAGAGGGGAGTGTGACAGTGTCAGGGAGGAGGAGTGTATCAGTTTGTGGGGGAAGAGGGGAGTGTGACAGTGTCGGGTTGGAGGAGTGTATCAGTGTGGGGGAAGAGGGGAGTGTGACAGCGTCAGGGTGGAGGAGTGTATCAGTGTGGGGGAAGAGGGGAGTGTGACAGTGTCAGGGAGGAGAAGTGTATCAGTGTGTGGGGGAAGAGGGGAGTGTGACAATGTCAGGGAGGAGGAGCGTATCAGTGTGTGGGGGAAGAGGGGAGTGTGACAGTGACGGGGAGGAGGAGTGCATCAGTACGTGGGGGAAGAGGGGAGTGAGACAGTGTCGGGGAGGAGGAGTGTATCGTTTTGTGGGGGAAGAGGGGAGTGTGACAGTGTCGGGGTGGAGGAGTGTATCAGTGTGGGGCAAGAAGGGAGTGTGACAGTGTCTGGGAGGAAGTTTGTATCAGTCTGTGGCTGAAGAGGGGAGTGTGACAGTGTCGGGAGGAGGAGTGTATCAGTGAGTGGGGGAAGAGGGGATTGTGACAGTGCCAGGGAGGAGGAGAGTATCAGTGTGTGGGAAGAGGGGAGTGTGACAGTGTCAGGGCGGAGGAGTGTATCACTGTGTGGGAAGAGGGGAGTGTGACAGTGTCAGGGAGGAGGAGTGGATCAGTGTGTGGGGGAAGAGGGGAGTGTTACAGTGTCAGGGAGGAGGAGTGTATCAGTGTGTGGTGGTGAAGAGGGGAGTGTGACAGTGTCGGGAGGAGGAGTGTATCAGTGTGTGGGGGAAGAGGGGAGTGAGACAGTGTCGGGGAGGAGGAGTGTATCGGTTTGTGGGGGAAGAGGGGAGTGTGACAGTGTCAGGGAGGAGCAGTGTATCAGAATGTGGGGGAAGAGGGGAGTGTGACAGTATCAGGGTGGAGGAGTGTATCAGTGTTGGGGAAGAGGGGAGTGTGACAGTGTCAGGGAGGAGAAGTGTATCAGTGTGTGGGGGAAGAGGGGAGTGTGACAGTGTTGGGGAGGATGAGTGTATCAGTGTGTGGGGGAAGAGGGGAGTGTGACAGTGTCAGGGAGGAGGAGTGTATCAGAGAGTGGAGGAAGAGGGGAGTGTGACAGTGTCGGGAGGAGTAGTGTATCAGTCTGTGGCTGCAGAGGGGAGTGTGACAGTGTCAGGGAGGAGGAGTGTATCAGAGAGTGGAGGAAGAAGGGAGTGTGACAGTGTCAGGGAGGAGGAGTGTCTCAGTCTGTGCGAAGAGGGGAGAGTGACAGTGTCAGGGAGGAGGAGTGTATCAGTGCGTGGTGGAGAAGAGGGGAGCGTGAAAGTGTCTGGGAGGAGGAGTGTATCAGCATGTGTGGGGGGGAAGAGGGGAGTGTGAAAGTGTCTGGGAGGAGGAGTGTATCAGTGTGTGGTGGAGAAGAGGGGAGTGTGACAGTTTCGGGAGGAGGAGTGTATCAGTGTGTGGTGGAGAAGAGGGGAGTGTGACAGTGTCGGGAGGAGGAGTGTATCAGTGTGTGGTGGAGAAGAGGTGAGTGTGACAGTGTCGGGAGGAGGAGTGTATCAGTGTGTGGGGAAAGAGGGGAGTGTGACAGTGTCAGGGAGGACGGGTGTATCAGCATGTGTGGGGGGGAAGAGGGGAGTGTGACAGTGTCAGGGTGGAGGAGTGTATCAGTGTGGGTGAAGAGGGGACTGTGACAGTGTCAGGGAGGAGAAGTGTATCAGTGTGTGGGGGAAGAAGGGAGTGTGACAGTGTTGGGGAGGAAGAGTGTATCAGGGTGTGGTGGAGAAGAGGGGAGTGTGACAGTGTCAGGCAGGAGGAGTGTATCAGCATGTGTGGTGGGGAAGTGGGGAGTGTGACAGTGTCAGGGTGGAGGAGTGTATCAGTGTGGGTGAAGAGGGGACTGTGGACAGTGCCAGGGAGGAGAAGTGTATCAGTGTGTGGGGGAAGAGGGGAGTGTGACAGTGTTGGGGATGAGGAATGTTTCAGTGTGTGGGAAGAGGGGAGTGTGACAATGTCAGGGATGAGCAGTGTATCAGTCTGTGGCAGAAGAGGGGAATGTGACAATGTCAGAGAGGAGGAGTGTATCAGTGTGTGCGGGAGGAGGGGATTGTGACAGTGTCAGGGAGGAGGTGTGGATCAGTGTGTGGGGGAAGAGGAAAGTGTGACAGTGTCAGGGAGGAGGAGTGTAGCAGTGTTTGGGAAGAGGGGAGTGTGACAGTGTCAGGGAGGAGGAGTGTATCAGTGTTTGGGCGGGAAGAGGGGAGTGTGACAGTGTCAGGGATGAGCAGTGTATCAGTGTGGGGGAAGAGGGGAGTGTGACAGTGTCAGTGAGGAGGAGTGCATCATTGTGTGGGGGAAGAGGGGAGTGTGACAGTGTTAGGGAGGAGGAGCGTATCAGTGTGTGGTGGAGAAGAGGGGAGTGTGACAGTGTCGGGAGGAGGAGTGTTTCAGTGTGTGAGGGAAGAGGGGAGTGTTCCAGTGTCAGGTAGGAGGAGTGCATCAGTGTGTGGTGGAGAAGTGGGGAGTGTGACAGTGTCAGGGAGGAGGAGTGTATCAGCATGTGTGTGGGGGAAGAGGGGAGTGTGAAAGTGTCTGGGTGGAGGAGTGTATCAGTGTGTGGGGGAAGAGGGGAGTGTGACAGTGTCGGGAGGAGTGTATCAGTGTGTGGAGGAGAAGAGGGGAGTGTGACAGTGTCAGGGAGGAGGAGTGTATCAGCATGTGTGGGGGGGAAGAGGGGAGTGTGAAAGTGTCTGGGAGGAGGAGTGTATCAGCATGTGTGGGGGGGAAGAGGGGAGTGTGAAAGTGTCTGGGAGGAGGAGTGTATCAGTCTGTGGCTGAAGAGGGGAATGTGACAATGTCAGGGAGGAGGAGTGTATCAGTGTGTGTGGGAAGAGGGGAGTGTGACAGTGTCGGGAGGAGGTGTGGATCAGTGTGTGGGGAAAGAGGGGAGAGTGACAATGTCAGGGTGGAGGATTGTATCAGATTGGGGGAAGAGGGGAGTGTGACAGTGTCAGGGAAGCGGAGTGTATCAGTTTGGGGGAAGAGGGGAGTGTGACAGTGTCAGGGAAGAGGAGTGTATCAGTGCGTTGTGGAAGAGGGGAGTTTTACAGTGTTCAGGGTGGAGGAGTGTATCAGTGTGAGGGAAGAGGGGAGTGTGGACAGTGTCAGGGAGGAGGAGTGTATCAGTGTGGGGGAAGCGGGGAGTGTGACAGTGTCTGGGCGGAGGAGTGTATCAGTGTGTGGGGGAAGAGGGGAGTGTGACAGTGTCAGGGAGGAGGGGTTTATCAGTGTGTGAGGGAAGAGGGGAGTGTGACAGTGTCAGGGATGAGGGGTTTATCAGTGTGTGGGGGAAGAGGGGAGTGTGACAGTGTCAGGGAGGAGGAGTACATCAGTATGTAGTGGAGAAGAGGGGAGTGTGACAGTGTCGGGGGGAGGAGTGTATCAGTGTGTGGGGAAAGAGTCGAGTGTGACAGTGTCAGGGAGGAGGAGTGGATCAGTGTGTGGGGGAAGAGGGGAGTGTGACAGTGTCTGGGAGGAGGGGTTTATCAGTGTGTGGGGTTAGAGGGGAGTGTGACAGTGTCAGGGAGGAGGAGTGGATCAGTGTGTGGGGGAAGAGGGGAGTGTGACAGTGTCAGGGAGGAGGAGTGTATCAGTGTGTGGTGGAGAAGAGGGGAGTGTGACAGTCTCGGGAGGAGGAGTGTATCAGTGTGTGGGGGAAGAGGCGAGTGTGACAGTGTCAGGGAGGAGGAGTGTATCAGTGTCTGGGGGAAGAGGGGAGTGTGACAGTGTCAGGGAGGAGGAGATAATCAGTGTGTGGTGGAGAAGAGGGGAGTGTGACAGTGTCAGGGAGGAGGAATGTATCAGTGTGTGGGGGAAGAGGGGAGTGTGACAGTGTCACGGCGGAGGAGTGTATCAGTCTGTGGCTGAAGAGGGGAGTGTGACAGTGTCAGGGCGGAGGAGTGTATCAGTGTGTGGGGGCAGAGGGGAGTGTGACAGTGTCAGGGCGGAGGAGTGTATCAGTTTGGGCGAAGAGGGGAGTGTGACAGTGTCGGGGAAGAGGAGTGTATCAGTGTGTGGGGGAAGAGGGGAGTTTGACAGTGTCAGGGTGGAGGAGTGTATCAGTGTGGGGGAAGAGGGGAGTGTGACAGTGTCTGGGCGGAAGAGTGTATCAGTGTGTGGGGGAAGAGGGGCGTGTGACAGTGTCAGGGAGGAGCAGTGTATCAGTGTGGGGGAAGAGGGGAGTGTGACAGTGTCAGGGAGGAGGAGTGTATCAGTTTGTGGGGGAAGAGGCGACTGTGACAGTGTCAGGGAGGAGGAGTGTATCAGTGTGTGGTGGAGAAGAGGGGAGTGTGACAGTGTCGGGAGTAGGAGTGTATCAGTTTGTGGGGGAAGAGGCGAGTGTGACAGTGTAAGGGAGGAGGAGTTTATCAGTGTGTGGTGGAGAAGAGGGGAGTGTGACAGTGTCAGGGAGGAGGAGTGTATCAGCATGTGTGGGGGGGAAGAGGGGAGTGTGAAAGTGTCTGGGAGGAGGAGAGTATCAGCATGTGTTGGGGGGAAGAGGGGAGTATGACAGTGTCAGGGAAGAGGAGTGTATCAGTTTGTGGGGGAAGAGGGGAGTGTGACAGTGTCAGAGCGGAGGAGTGTATCAGTTTGGCGGAAGAGGGGAGTGTGACAGTGTCAGGGAAGAGGAGTTCATCAGTGTGTGGGGGAAGAGGGGAGTGTGACAGTGTCAGGGTGGAGGAGTGTATCAGTGTTTGGGTGGAAGAGGGGAGTGTGACAGTGTCTGGGAGCAGGAGTGTATCAGTGTTTGGGCGGGAAGAGGGGAGTGTGACAGTGTCAGGGTGGAGGAGTGTATCAGTGTGTGGGGGAAGAGGGGAGTGTGACAGTGTCTGGGAGGAGGAGTGTATCAGTGTTTCGGCGGGAAGATGGTAGTTTGACAGTGTCAGGGTGGAAGAGTGTATCAGTGTGTGGGGTGAAGAGGGGAGTGTGACAGTGTCTGGGAGGAGGAGTGTATCAGTGTGTGGGGGAAGAGGGGAGTGTGACAGTGTCTGGGAGCAGGAGTGTATCAGTGTGTGGGGGGAAGGGGGAGTGTGATAGTGTCTGGGAGGAGGAGTGTATCAGTGTGTGGGCGAAGAGGGGAGTGTGATTGTCAGGGTGGAGGAGAGTATCTGTGTGTGGTGGAAGAGGGGAGTGTGACAGTGTCAGGGAGGAGGAGTGTATCAGTGCGTGGTGGAGAAGAGGGGAGTGTGAAAGTGTCAGGGAGGAGGAGTGTATCAGTGCGTGGTGGAGAAGAGGGGAGTGTGACAGTGTCAGGGAGGAGGAGTGTATCAGCATGTGTGGGGGGTAAGAGGGGAGTGTTAAAGTGTCTGGGAGGAGGAGTGAATCAGCATGTGTAGGGGGTAAGAGGGGAGTGTGAAAGTGTCTGGGAGGAGGAGTGTATCAGTGTGTGGGGGAGAAGAGGGGATTGTGACAGTGTCAGGGAGGAGGAGTGTATCAGCATGTGTGGGGGGTAAGAGGGGAGTGTGAAAGTGTCTGGGAGGAGGAGTGTATCAGTGTGTGATGGAGTAGAGGGGAGTGTGACAGTGTCGGGAGGAGGAGTGTATCAGTGTGTGGTGGAGAAGAGGGTAGTGTGACAGTGTCGGGAGGAGGAGTGTATCCATGTGTGGGGGAGAAGAGGGGAGTGTCACAGTGTCGGGAGGAGGAGTGTGTCAGTGTGTGGGGGAAGAGGGGAGTGTGACAGTGTCAGGGAGGAGCAGTGTATCAGTGTGTGGTGGAGAAGAGGGGAGTGTGACAGTGTCGGGAGGAGGAGTGTATCATTGTGTGGTGCAGAAGAGGGGAGTGTGACAGTGTCGGGAGGAGGAGTGTATCAGTGTGTGGGGGAAGAGGGGAGTGTGACAGTGTCAGGGCGGAGGAGTGTATCAGTGTGTGGGGGAAGAGGGGAGTGTGACAGTGTAAGGGAGGAGGAGTGTATCAGTGTGTGGGAGAAGAGGGGAGTGTGACAATGTCAGGGAGGAGGAGTGCATCAGTGTGTAGTGGAGAAGAGGGGAGTGTGACAGTGTCAGGGAGGAGGGGTGTATCAGTTTGTGGTGAAGAAGTGTGGAGTGTGACAGTGTCAGGGAGGAGGAGTGCATCAGCATGTGTGGGGGGGAAGAGGGGAGTGTGGAAGTGTCTGGGAGGAGGAGTGTATCAGCATGTGTGGCGGGGAAGAGGGGAATGTGAAAGTGTCTGGGAGGAGAAGTGTATCATTGTGCGGGGGAAGAGGGGAGTGTGTTAATGTCCGGGCAGAGGAGTGTATCAGTCTGTGGCTGAAGAGGGGAGTGTGACAATGTCAGGGTGGAGGAGTGTATCAGTTTGGGGGAAGAGAAGTGTGTGACAGTGTCAGGGAGGAGGAGTGTATCAGTGTGTGGGGGAAGAGGGGAGTGTGACAGTGTCAGGAAGAGGATTGAATCAGTGTGTGGGGGAAGAGGGGAGTGTGACAGTGTCAGGGTGGAGGAGTTTATCAGTTTGGGGGAAGAGGGGAGTGTGACAGTGTCAGGGCGAGGAGTGTATCAGTGTGTGGGGGAAGAGGGGAGTGTGACAGTGTCAGGGTGGAGGAGTGTATCAGTGTGTGGGTGAAGAGGGGAGTGTGACAGTGTCTGGGAGGAGGAGTGTTTCAGTGTTTCGGCGGGAAGATGGTAGTTTGACAGTGTCAGGGTGGAGGAGTGTATCAGTGTGTGGGGGGAAGAGGGGAGTGTGACAGTGTCTGGGAGGAGGAGTGTATCAGTGTGTGGGGGAAAAGGGGAGTGTGACAGTGTCTGGGAGGAGGATTGTATCAGTGTTTGGGGGAAGAGGGGAGTGTGACAGTGTCTGGGAGGAGGAGTGTATCACTGTGTGGGCGAAGAGGGGAGTGTGATTGTTAGGGTGGAGGAGAGTATCAGTGTGTGGGGGAAGAGGAGAGTGTGACAGTGTCAGGGCGGTGGAGTGTATCAGTGTGTGGTGGAGAAGAGGGGAGTGTGAAAGTGTCAGGGAGGAGGAGTGTATCAGTGCGTGGTGGAGAAGAGGGGAGTGTGACAGTGTCAGGGAGGAGGAGTGTATCAGCATGTGTGGGGGGTAAGAGGGGAGTGTGAAAGTGTCTGGGAGGAGGAGTGTATCAGTGTGTGGGGGAGAAGAGGGTAGTGTGACAGTGTCAGGGAGGAGGAGTGTATCAGCACGTGTGGGGGGTAAGAGGGGAGTGTGAAAGTGTCTGGGAGGAGGAGTGTATCAGAATGTGCGGGGGCAAGAGGGGAGTGTGAAAGTGTCTGGGAGGAGGAGTGTATCAGTGTGTGGGGGAGAAGAGGGGAGTGTGACAGTGTCAGGGAGGAGGAGTGTATCAGCACGTGTGGGGGGTAAGAGGGGAGTGTGAAAGTGTCTGGGAGGAGGAGTGTATCAGAATGTGCGGGGGGCAAGAGGGGAGTGTGAAAGTGTCTGGGAGGAGGAGTGTATCAGTGTGTGATGGAGTAGAGGGGAGTGTGACAGTGTCGGGAGGAGGAGTGTATCAGTGTGTGGTGGAGAAGAGGGGAGTGTCGGGAGGAGGAGTGTATCAGTGTGTGGGGGAGAAGAGGGGAGTGTCACAGTGTCGGGAGGAGGAGTGTGTCAGTGTGTGGGGGAAGAGGGGAGTGTGACAGTGTCAGGGAGGAGCAGTGTATCAGTGTGTGGTGGAGAAGAGGGGAGTGTGACAGCGTCGGGAAGAGGAGTGTATCAGTGTGTGGTGGAAGAGGGGAGTGTGACAGTGTCAGGGCGGAGGAGTGTATCAGTGTGTGGGGGAAGATGGGAGTGTGACAGTGTAAGGGAGGAGGAGTGTATCAGTGTGTGGGAGAAGAGGGGAGTGTGACAATGTCAGGGAGGAGGAGTGTATCAGTGTGTGGTGGAGAAGAGGGGACTGTGACAGTGTCAGGGAGGAGGGGTGTATCAGTGTGTGGTGAAGAAGTGTGGAGTGTGACAGTGTCAGGGAGGAGGAGTGCATCAGCATGTGTGGGGGGGAAGAGGGGAGTGTGGAAGTGTCTGGGAGGAGGAGTGTATCAGCATGTGTGGGGAGGAAGAGGGGAATGTGAAAGTTTCTGGGAGGAGAAGTGTATCAGTGTGTGGGGGAAGAGGGGAGTGTGACAGTGACGGGGTGGAGGAGTGTATCAGTGTGGGGGAATAGGGGAGTGTGACAGTGTCAGGGATGAGGTGTGCATCAGTGTGGGGGAAGAGGGGAGTGTGACAGTGTCAGGGAGGAGGAGTGTATCAGAGAGTGGGGGAAGAGGGGAGTGTGACAGTGTCGGGAGGAGGTGTGTATCAGTCTGTCGCTGAAGAGGGGAATGTGACAATGTCAGGGAGGAGGAGAGTATCAGTGTGTGGGAAGAGGGGAGAGTGACAGTGTCAGGGAGGTGGAGTCTATCAGTGTGTTGGAAGGGGGGAGTGTGACAATGTCAGGGAGGAGGAGTGCATCAGT
Organism: Heterodontus francisci; assembly: GCF_036365525.1. Lineage (NCBI taxonomy): Eukaryota > Metazoa > Chordata > Chondrichthyes > Heterodontiformes > Heterodontidae > Heterodontus > Heterodontus francisci. The sequence continues at coordinate 510,600 of NW_027141150.1, read as the reverse complement.
GTGTGGGGGAAGAGGGGATTGTGACAGTGTCAGTGAGGAGGAGTGCATCAGTGGTGGGGGAAGAGGGGATTGTGACAGTGTCAGGGAGGAGGAGTGGATCAGTGTGTGGGGGAAGAGGGGAGTGTGACAGGGCCAGGGAGGAGGAGTGTATCAGTGTGTGCGAAGAGGGGAGTGTGACAGTGTCAGGGAGGTGGAGTGCATCAGTGTGTGGGGGAAGAGGGGAGTGTGACAGTGTCAGGGAGGAGGAGTGGATCAGTGTGTGGGGGAAGAAGGGAGTGTGACTGTGCCATGGAGGAGGAGTGTATCAGTGAGTGGGAAGAGGGGAGTGTGACAGTATCAGGGTGGAGGAGTGTATCAGTTTGGGTGAAGAGGGGAGTGTGACAGTGTCAGGGAGGAGCATTGTATCAGTGTGTGGGGGAAGAGGGGCGTGTGACAGTGTCAGGGTGGAGGAGTGTATCAGTTTGTGGGAAGAGGGGATTGTGACAGTGTCAGGGAGGAGGAGTGTATCAGTGTGTGGGGGAAGAGGGGAGTGTGACAGTGTCAGGGTGGAGGAGTGTATCAATGTGGGGGAAGAGGGGAGTGTGACAGTGTCAGGGAGGAGGAGTGTATCATTGTGTGGGAAGAGGGGATTGTGACAGTGTCAGGGAGGAGGAGTGTATCAGTGTGTGGGGGAAGAGGGGAGTGTGACAGTGTCAGGGTGGAGGAGTGTATCAATGTGGGGGAAGAGGGGAGTGTGACAGTGTCAGGGAGGAGGATTGTATAAATGTGGGGGAAGAGGGGCGTGTGACAGTGTCAGGGTGGAGGAGTGTATCAATGTGGGGGAAGAGGGGAGTGTGACAATGTCAGGGAGGAGGAGTGTATCAGCGTGTGGGGGAAGAGGGGAGTGTGACAGTGTCGGGAGGAGGAGTGTATCAGTGTGTGGGGGATGAGGGGAGTGTGACAGTGTCAGGGTGGAGGAGTGGATCAGTTTGTGGGGGAAGAGGGGAGTGTGACAGTGTCAGGGAGGAGGAGTGTATCAGTGTGTGGGAAGAGGGGAGTGTGACAGTGTCAGGGAGGAGGAGTGCATCAGTGTGTGGGGGAAGAGGGGATTGTGACAGTGTAAGGGAGGAGGAGTGGATCAGTGTGTGGGGGAAGAGCGGAGTGTGACAGTGCCAGGGAGGAGGAGTGTATCAGTGTGTGGGAAGAGGCGAGTGTGACAGTGTCAGGTAGGAGGAGTGTATCAGTGTGTGGGGCAGGAGGGGAGTGTGACAGTGTCAGGGAGGAGGAGTGTATCAGTGTGTGGTGGAGAAGAGGGGAGTGTGACAGTGTCAGGGAGGAGGAGTGCATCACTGTGTGGGGGAAGAGCGGAGTGTGACAGTGCCAGGGAGGAGGAGTGTATCAGTGTGTGGGAAGAGGGGAGTGTGACAGTGTCAGGGAGGAGGAGTGCATCAGTGTGTGGGGGAAGAGGGGATTGTGACAGTGTCAGGGAGGAGGAGTGGATCAGTGTGTGGGGGAAGAGGGGAGTGTGACAGTGCCAGGGAGCAGGAGTGTATCAGTGTTTGGGCGGGAAGAGGGGAGTGTGAAAGTCTCAGGGTGGAGGAGTGTATCAGTTTGGGTGAAGAGGTCAGTCTGACAGTGTCATGGAAGAGGAGTGTATCAGTGTGTGGGGGAAGAGGGGAGTGTGACAGTGTCTGGGAGGAGGAGTGTATCAGTGTTTGGGCGGGAAGAGGGGAGTGTGACAGTGTCAGGGTGGAGGAGTGTATCAGTGTGGGGGAAGAGGGGAGTGTGACAGTGTCTGGGAGGAGGATTGTGTCAGTGTGTGGGGGAAGAGGGGAGTGTGACAGTGTTTGGGTGGAGGAGTTTATCAGTGTGGGGGAAGAGGGGAGTGTGACAGTGTCAGGGAGGAGGAGTGTATCAGTGTGTGGGGGAAGAGGGGAGTGTGACAGTGTCAGGGTGGAGTAGTGTATCAGTGTGTGGGGGAAGAGGGGAGTGTGACAGTGACGGGGTGGAGGAGTGTATCAGTGTGGGGGAAGAGGGGAGTGTGACAGTGACAGGGATGAGGAGTGTATCAGTGTGTGGGAAGAGGGGAGAGTGACAGTGTCAGGGAGGAGGAGTTTATCAGAGAGTGGGGGAAGAGGGGAGTGTGACAGTGTCGGGAGGAGGAGTGTATCAGTGTGTGGTGGAGAAGAGGGGAGTGTGACAGTGTCAGGGAGGAGGAGTTTATCAGTGTGTGGGGGAAGAGGGGATTGTGACAGTGTCAGGGAGGAGGAGTGGATCAGTGTGTGGGGTAAGAGGGGAGTGTGACAGTGCCAGGGAGAAGGAGTGTATCAGTGTTTGGGCAGGAAGAGGGGAGTGTGAAAGTCTCAGGGTGGAGGAGTGTATCAGTTTGGGTGAAGAGGTGAGTGTGACAGTGTCATGGAAGAGGAGTGTATCAGTGTGTGGGGGAAGATGGGAGTGTGACAGTGTCTGGGAGGAGTAGTGTATCAGTGTGGGGGAAGAGGGGAGTGTGACAGTGTCAGGGTGGAGGAGTGTATCAGTGTGTGGGGGAAGAGGGGAGTGTGACAGTGTCGGGGAGGAGGAGTTTATCAGTGTGGGGGAAGAGGGGAGTGTGACAGTGTTAGGGAGGAGGAGTGTATCAGTGTGTGGGGGAAGAGGGGAGTGTGACAGTGTCGGGGAGGAGGAGTGTATCAGTGTGTGGGGGAAGAGGGGAGTGTGACAGTGACTGGGTGGAGGAGTGTATCAGTGTGGGGGAAGAGGGGAGTGTGACAGTGACTGGGATGAGGAGTGTATCAGTGTGTGGGAAGAGGGGAGAGTGACAGTGTCAGGGAGGAGGAGTGTATCAGAGTGTGGGGGAAGAGGGGAGTGTGACAGTGTCGGGAGGAGGTGCGTATCAGTCAGTGGCTGAAGAGGGAAATGTGACAATGTCAGGGAGGAGGAGTGTATCAGTGCGTGGGAAGAGGGGAGTGTGACAATGTCAGGGAGGAGGAGTGTATCAGTGAGTGGGGGAAGAGGGGAGAGTGACAGTGTCAGGGAGGAGGAGTGTATCAGTGTGTGGGAAGATGGGAGTGTGACAGTGTCAGGGAGGAGGAGTGTATCAGTGAGTGGGGGAAGAGGGGAGTGTGACAGTGTCGGGAGGAGGAGTGTATCAGTCTGTGGCTGAAGAGGGGAATGTGACAATATCAGGGAGGAGGAGTGTATCAGTGTGTGCGGGAAGAGGGGATTGTGCCAGCGTCAGGGTGGAGGAGTGTATCAGTGTGTGGGAAGAGGGGAGTCTGACAGTGTCATGGAGGAGGAGTGTATCAGTGTGTGGGAAGAGGGGAGTGTGACAGTGTCAGGGAAGAGGAGTGGATCAGTTTGTGGGGGAAGAGGGGAGTGTGACAGTGTCAGGGAGGAGGAGTGTATCAGTGTGTGGGAAGAGGGGAGTGTGACAGTGTCAGGGAGGAGGAGTGCATCAGTGTGTGGGGGAAGAGGGGATTGTGACAGTGTCAGGGAGGAGGAGTGGATCAGTGTGTGGGGGAAGAGGGGAGTGTGACAGTGCCAGGGAGGAGGAGTGTATCAGTGTGTGGGAAGAGGCGAGTGTGACAGTGTCAGGTAGGAGGAGTGTATCAGTGTGTGGTGAAGAAGAGGGGAGTGTGACAGTGTCAGGGAGGAGGAGTGTATCAGTGTGTGGGAAGAGGGGAGTGTGACAGTGTCAGGGAGGAGGAGTGTATCAGTGTGTGGTGGAGAAGAGGGGAGTGTGACAGTGTCAGGGAGGAGGAGTGCATCACTGTGTGGGGGAAGAGCGGAGTGTGACAGTGCCAGGGAGGAGAAGTGTATCAGTGTGTGGGAAGAGGGGAGTGTGACAGTGTCAGGGAGGAGGAGTGCATCAGTGTGTGGGGGAAGAGGGGATTGTGACAGTGTCAGGGAGGAGGAGTGGATCAGTGTGTGGGGGAAGAGGGGAGTGTGACATTGCCAGGGAGCAGTAGTGTATCAGTGTTTGGGCGGGAAGAGGGGAGTGTGAAAGTCTCAGGGTGGAGGAGTGTATCAGTTTGGGTGAAGAGGTCAGTCTGACAGTGTCATGGAAGAGGAGTGTATCAGTGTGTGGGGGAAGAGGGGAGTGTGACAGTGTCTGGGAGGAGGAGTGTATCAGTGTTTGGGCGGGAAGAGGGGAGTGTGACAGTGTCAGGGTGGAGGAGTGTATCAGTGTGGGGGAAGAGGGGAGTGTGACAGTGTCTGGGAGGAGGAGTGTATCAGTGTGGGGGAAGAGGGGAGTGTGACAGTGTCAGGGAGGAGGAGTGTATCAGTGTGTGGGGGAAGAGGGGAGTGTGACAGTGTCAGGGTGGAGTAGTGTATCAGTGTGTGGGGGAAGAGGGGAGTGTGACAGTGACGGGGTGGAGGAGTGTATCAGTGTGGGGGAAGAGGGGAGTGTGACAGTGACAGGGATGAGGAGTGTATCAGTGTGTGGGAAGAGGGGAGAGTGACAGTGTCAGGGAGGAGGAGTTTATCAGAGAGTGGGGGAAGAGGGGAGTGTGACAGTGTCGGGAGGAGGAGTGTATCAGTGTGTGGTGGTGAAGAGGGGAGTGTGACAGTGTCAGGGAGGAGGAGTGTATCAGTGTGTGGGGGAAGAGGGGATTGTGACAGTGTCAGGGAGGAGGAGTGGATCAGTGTGTGGGGTAAGAGGGGAGTGTGACAGTGCCAGGGAGAAGGAGTGTATCAGTGTTTGGGCAGGAAGAGGGGAGTGTGAAAGTCTCAGGGTGGAGGAGTGTATCAGTTTGGGTGAAGAGGTGAGTGTGACAGTGTCATGGAAGAGGAGTGCATCAGTGTGTGGGGGAAGATGGGAGTGTGACAGTGTCTGGGAGGAGGAGTGTATCAGTGTTTGGGCGGGAAGAGGGGTGTGTGACAGTGTCAGGGTGGAGGAGTGTATCAGTGTGTGGGGGAAGAGGGCAGTGTGACATTGACAGGGTGGAGGAGTGTATCAGTGTGGGGGAAGAGGGGATTGTGACAGTGTCAGGGAGGAGGAGTGTATCAGTGTGTGGGGGAAGAGGGGAGTGTGACAGTGTCGGGGAGGAGGAGTGTATCAGTGTGTGGGGGAAGAGGGGAGTGTGACAGTGACGGGGTGGAGGAGTGTATCAGTGTGTGGGGGAAGAGGGGAGTGTGACAGTGTCAGGGAGGAGGAGTGTATCAGTGTGTGGGGGAAGAGGGGAGTGTGACAGTGACGGGGTGGAGGAGTGTATCAGTGTGTGGGGGAAGAGGGGAGTGAGACCGTGTCTGGGAGGAGGATTGTATCAGTGTGTGGGGGAAGAGGGGAGTGTGACAGTGTCAGGGTGGAGGAGTGTATCAGTGTGTGGGGGAAGAGGGGAGTGTGACAGTGTCAGGGAGGAGGAGTGTATCAGTGTGTGGGGGAAGAGGGGAGTGTGACAGTGTCGGGGAGGAGGAGTGTATCAGTGTGTGGGGGAAGAGGGGAGTGTGACAGTGACGGGGTGAAGGAGTGTATCAGTGTGGGGGAAGAGGGGAGTGTGACAGTGACAGGGATGAGGAGTGTATCAGTGTGTGGGAAGAGGGGAGAGTGACAGTGTCAGGGAGGAGGAGTGTATCAGAGAGTGGGGGAAGAGGGGAGTGTGACATTGTCGGGAGGAGGTGCGTATCAGTCAGTGGCTGAAGAGGGGAATGTGACAATGTCAGGGAGGAGGAGTGTATCAGTGCGTGGGAAGAGGGGAGTGTGACAATGTCAGGGAGGAGGAGTGTATCAGTGAGTGGGGGAAGAGGGGAGACTGACATTGTCAGGGAGGAGGAGTGTATCAGTGTGTGGGAAGATGGGAGTGTGACAGTGTCAGGGAGGAGGAGTGTATCAGTGAGTGGGGGAAGAGGGGAGTGTGACAGTGTCGGGAGGAGGAGTGTATCAGTCTGTGGCTGAAGAGGGGAATGTGACAATATCAGGGAGGAGGAGTGTATCAGTGTGCGCGGGAAGAGGGGATTTTGCCAGCGTCAGGGTGGAGGAGTGTATCAGTGTGTGGGAAGAGGGGAGTGTGACAGTCTCAGGGAGGAGGAGTGTATCAGTGTGTGGGAAGAGGGGAGTCTGACAGAGTCAGGGATGAGCAGTGTATCAGTGTGGGGGAAGAGGGGCGTGTGACAGTGTCAGGGAGGAGGAGTGGATCATTTGTGGGGGAAGAGGAGAGTGTGACAGTGTCAGGGAGGAGGAGTGTATCAGTGTGTGGGAAGAGGGGAGTGTGACAGTGTCAGGGAGGAGGAGTGCATCAGTGTGTGGGGGAAGAGGGGATTGTGAGAGTGTCAGGGAGGAGGAGTGGATCAGTGTGTGGGGGAAGAGGGGAGTGTGACAGTGCCAGGGAGGAGGAGTGTATCAGTGTGTGGGAAGAGGCGAGTGTGACAGTGTCAGGTAGGAGGAGTGCATCAGTGTGTGGTGAAGAAGAGGGGAGTGTGACAGTGTCAGGGAGGAGGAGTGTATCAGTGTGTGGGGGAGGAGGGGAGTGCGACAGTGTCAGGGAGGAGGAGTGTATCAGTGTGTGGTGGAGAAGAGGGGAGTGTGACAGTCTCAGGGAGGAGGAGTTTATCAGCATGCGTGGGGGGGAAGAGGGGAGTGTGAAAGTGTCTGGGAGGAGGAGTGTATCAGCATGTGTGGGGGGGAAGAGGGGAGTGTGAAAGTGTCTGGGAGGAGGAGTGTATCAGTGTGTGGGGGAAGAGGGGAGTGTGATAGTGTCTGGGCGGAGGAGTGTATCAGTCTGTGGCTGAAGAGGGGAGTGTGACAATGTCAGGTTGGAGGAGTGTATCAGTTTGGGGGAAGAGGGGAGTGTGACAGTGTCAGGGAAGAGGAGTGTATCAGTGTGTGGGGGAAGAGGGGAGTGTGACAGTGTCAGGGCGGAGGAATGTATCAGTTTGTGGGAAGAGGGGAGAGTGACAGTGTCAGGGAGGAGGAGTTTATCAGAGAGTGGGGGAAGAGGGGAGTGTGTCAGTGTCGGGAGGAGGAGTGTATCAGTGTGTGGTGGAGAAGAGGGGAGTGTGACAGTGTCAGGGAGGAGGAGTGTATCAGTGTGTGCGGGAAGAGGGGATTGTGACAGTGTCAGGGAGGAGGAGTGGATCAGTGTGTGGGGGAAGAGGGGAGTGTGACAGTGCCAGGGAGAAGGAGTGTATCAGTGTTTGGGCGGGAAGTGGGGAGTGTGAAAGTCTCAGGGTGGAGGAGTGTATCAGTTTGGGTGAAGAGGTGAGTGTGACAGTGTCATGGAAGAGGAGTGCATCAGTGTGTGGGGGAAGATGGGAGTGTGACAGTGTCTGGGAGGAGGAGTGTATCAGTGTTTGGGCGGGAAGAGGGGAGTGTGACAGTGTCAGGGTGGAGGAGTGTATCAGTGTGTGGGGGAAGAGGGGAGTGTGACAGTGTCAGGGTGGAGGAGTGTATCAGTGTGGGGGAAGAGGGGAGTGTGACACTGTCAGGGAGGAGGAGTGTATCAGTGTGTGGGGGAAGAGGGGAGTGTGACAGTGTCGGGGAGGAGGAGTGTATCGGTGTGTGGGGGAAGAGGGGAGTGTGACAGTGACGGGGTGGAGGAGTGTATCAGTGTGTGGGGGAAGAGGGGAGTGTGACAGTGTCAGGGAGGAGGAGTGTATCAGTGTGTGGGAAGAGGGGAGTCTGACAGAGACAGGGATGAGCAGTGTATCAGTGTGGGGGAAGAGGGGAGTGTGACAGTGTCAGGGAGGAGGAGTGGATCATTTGTGGGGGAAGAGGAGAGTGTGACAGTGTCAGGGAGGAGGAGTGTATCAGTGTGTGGGAAGAGGGGAGTGTGACAGTGTCAGGGAGGAGGAGTGCATCAGTGTGTGGGGGAAGAGGGGATTGTGAGAGTGTCAGGGAGGAGGAGTGGATCAGTGTGTGGGGGAAGAGGGGAGTGTGGACAGTGCCAGGGAGGAGGAGTGTATCAGTGTGTGGGAAGAGGCGAGTGTGACAGTGTCAGGTAGGAGGAGTGTATCAGTGTGTGGTGAAGAAGAGGGGAGTGTGACAGTGTCAGGGAGGAGGAGTGTATCAGTGTGTGGGGGAGGAGGGGAGTGTGACAGTGTCAGGGAGGAGGAGTGTATCAGTGTGTGGTGGAGAAGAGGGGAGTGTGAAAGTGTCTGGGAGGAGGAGTGTATCAGCATGTGTGGGGGGGGAAGAGGGGAGTGTGAAAGTGTCTGGGAGGAGGAGTGTATCAGTGTGTGGGGGAAGAGGGGAGTGTGATAGTGTCTGGGCGGAGGAGTGTATCAGTCTGTGGCTGAAGAGGGGAGTGTGACAATGTCAGGTTGGAGGAGTGTATCAGTTTGGGGGAAGAGGGGAGTGTGACAGTGTCAGGGAAGAGGAGTGTATCAGTGTGTGGGGGAAGAGGGGAGAGTGACAGTGTCAGGGCGGAGGAGTGTATCAGTGTGGGGGAAGAGGGGAGTGTGACAGTGTCAGGGAGGAGGAGTGTATCAGTGTGTGGGGGAAGAGCGGAGTGTGACAGTGTCAGGGTGGAGGAGTTTATCAGTGTGGGGGAAGAGGGGAGTGTGACAGTGTTAGGGAGGAGGAGTGTATCAGTGTGTGGGGGAAGAGGGGAGTGTGACAGTGTCGGGGAGGAGGAGTGTATCAGTGTGTGGGGGAAGAGGGGAGTGTGACAGTGACTGGGTGGAGGAGTGTATCAGTGTGGGGGAAGAGGGGAGTGTGACAGTGACTGGGATGAGGAGTGTATCAGTGTGTGGGAAGAGGGGAGAGTGACAGTGTCAGGGAGGAGGAGTGTATCAGAGTGTGGGGGAAGAGGGGAGTGTGACAGTGTCGGGAGGAGGTGCGTATCAGTCAGTGGCTGAAGAGGGAAATGTGACAATGTCAGGGAGGAGGAGTGTATCAGTGCGTGGGAAGAGGGGAGTGTGACAATGTCAGGGAGGAGGAGTGTATCAGTGAGTGGGGGAAGAGGGGAGAGTGACAGTGTCAGGGAGGAGGAGTGTATCAGTGTGTGGGAAGATGGGAGTGTGACAGTGTCAGGGAGGAGGAGTGTATCAGTGAGTGGGGGAAGAGGGGAGTGTGACAGTGTCGGGAGGAGGAGTGTATCAGTCTGTGGCTGAAGAGGGGAATGTGACAATATCAGGGAGGAGGAGTGTATCAGTGTGTGCGGGAAGAGGGGATTGTGCCAGCGTCAGGGTGGAGGAGTGTATCAGTGTGTGGGAAGAGGGGAGTCTGACAGTGTCATGGAGGAGGAGTGTATCAGTGTGTGGGAAGAGGGGAGTGTGACAGTGTCAGGGAAGAGGAGTGGATCAGTTTGTGGGGGAAGAGGGGAGTGTGACAGTGTCAGGGAGGAGGAGTGTATCAGTGTGTGGGAAGAGGGGAGTGTGACAGTGTCAGGGAGGAGGAGTGCATCAGTGTGTGGGGGAAGAGGGGATTGTGACAGTGTCAGGGAGGAGGAGTGGATCAGTGTGTGGGGGAAGAGGGGAGTGTGACAGTGCCAGGGAGGAGGAGTGTATCAGTGTGTGGGAAGAGGCGAGTGTGACAGTGTCAGGTAGGAGGAGTGTATCAGTGTGTGGTGAAGAAGAGGGGAGTGTGACAGTGTCAGGGAGGAGGAGTGTATCAGTGTGTGGGAAGAGGGGAGTGTGACAGTGTCAGGGAGGAGGAGTGTATCAGTGTGTGGTGGAGAAGAGGGGAGTGTGACAGTGTCAGGGAGGAGGAGTGCATCAGTGTGTGGGGGAAGAGCGGAGTGTGACAGTGCCAGGGAGGAGAAGTGTATCAGTGTGTGGGAAGAGGGGAGTGTGACAGTGTCAGGGAGGAGGAGTGCATCAGTGTGTGGGGGAAGAGGGGATTGTGACAGTGTCAGGGAGGAGGAGTGGATCAGTGTGTGGGGGAAGAGGGGAGTGTGACATTGCCAGGGAGCAGTAGTGTATCAGTGTTTGGGCGGGAAGAGGGGAGTGTGAAAGTCTCAGGGTGGAGGAGTGTATCAGTTTGGGTGAAGAGGTCAGTCTGACAGTGTCATGGAAGAGGAGTGTATCAGTGTGTGGGGGAAGAGGGGAGTGTGACAGTGTCTGGGAGGAGGAGTGTATCAGTGTTTGGGCGGGAAGAGGGGAGTGTGACAGTGTCAGGGTGGAGGAGTGTATCAGTGTGGGGGAAGAGGGGAGTGTGACAGTGTCTGGGAGGAGGAGTGTATCAGTGTGGGGGAAGAGGGGAGTGTGACAGTGTCAGGGAGGAGGAGTGTATCAGTGTGTGGGGGAAGAGGGGAGTGTGACAGTGTCAGGGTGGAGTAGTGTATCAGTGTGTGGGGGAAGAGGGGAGTGTGACAGTGACGGGGTGGAGGAGTGTATCAGTGTGGGGGAAGAGGGGAGTGTGACAGTGACAGGGATGAGGAGTGTATCAGTGTGTGGGAAGAGGGGAGAGTGACAGTGTCAGGGAGGAGGAGTTTATCAGAGAGTGGGGGAAGAGGGGAGTGTGACAGTGTCGGGAGGAGGAGTGTATCAGTGTGTGGTGGTGAAGAGGGGAGTGTGACAGTGTCAGGGAGGAGGAGTGTATCAGTGTGTGGGGGAAGAGGGGATTGTGACAGTGTCAGGGAGGAGGAGTGGATCAGTGTGTGGGGTAAGAGGGGAGTGTGACAGTGCCAGGGAGAAGGAGTGTATCAGTGTTTGGGCAGGAAGAGGGGAGTGTGAAAGTCTCAGGGTGGAGGAGTGTATCAGTTTGGGTGAAGAGGTGAGTGTGACAGTGTCATGGAAGAGGAGTGCATCAGTGTGTGGGGGAAGATGGGAGTGTGACAGTGTCTGGGAGGAGGAGTGTATCAGTGTTTGGGCGGGAAGAGGGGTGTGTGACAGTGTCAGGGTGGAGGAGTGTATCAGTGTGTGGGGGAAGAGGGCAGTGTGACATTGACAGGGTGGAGGAGTGTATCAGTGTGGGGGAAGAGGGGATTGTGACAGTGTCAGGGAGGAGGAGTGTATCAGTGTGTGGGGGAAGAGGGGAGTGTGACAGTGTCGGGGAGGAGGAGTGTATCAGTGTGTGGGGGAAGAGGGGAGTGTGACAGTGACGGGGTGGAGGAGTGTATCAGTGTGTGGGGGAAGAGGGGAGTGTGACAGTGTCAGGGAGGAGGAGTGTATCAGTGTGTGGGGGAAGAGGGGAGTGTGACAGTGACGGGGTGGAGGAGTGTATCAGTGTGTGGGGGAAGAGGGGAGTGAGACCGTGTCTGGGAGGAGGATTGTATCAGTGTGTGGGGGAAGAGGGGAGTGTGACAGTGTCAGGGTGGAGGAGTGTATCAGTGTGTGGGGGAAGAGGGGAGTGTGACAGTGTCAGGGAGGAGGAGTGTATCAGTGTGTGGGGGAAGAGGGGAGTGTGACAGTGTCGGGGAGGAGGAGTGTATCAGTGTGTGGGGGAAGAGGGGAGTGTGACAGTGACGGGGTGAAGGAGTGTATCAGTGTGGGGGAAGAGGGGAGTGTGACAGTGACAGGGATGAGGAGTGTATCAGTGTGTGGGAAGAGGGGAGAGTGACAGTGTCAGGGAGGAGGAGTGTATCAGAGAGTGGGGGAAGAGGGGAGTGTGACATTGTCGGGAGGAGGTGCGTATCAGTCAGTGGCTGAAGAGGGGAATGTGACAATGTCAGGGAGGAGGAGTGTATCAGTGCGTGGGAAGAGGGGAGTGTGACAATGTCAGGGAGGAGGAGTGTATCAGTGAGTGGGGGAAGAGGGGAGACTGACATTGTCAGGGAGGAGGAGTGTATCAGTGTGTGGGAAGATGGGAGTGTGACAGTGTCAGGGAGGAGGAGTGTATCAGTGAGTGGGGGAAGAGGGGAGTGTGACAGTGTCGGGAGGAGGAGTGTATCAGTCTGTGGCTGAAGAGGGGAATGTGACAATATCAGGGAGGAGGAGTGTATCAGTGTGCGCGGGAAGAGGGGATTTTGCCAGCGTCAGGGTGGAGGAGTGTATCAGTGTGTGGGAAGAGGGGAGTGTGACAGTCTCAGGGAGGAGGAGTGTATCAGTGTGTGGGAAGAGGGGAGTCTGACAGAGTCAGGGATGAGCAGTGTATCAGTGTGGGGGAAGAGGGGCGTGTGACAGTGTCAGGGAGGAGGAGTGGATCATTTGTGGGGGAAGAGGAGAGTGTGACAGTGTCAGGGAGGAGGAGTGTATCAGTGTGTGGGAAGAGGGGAGTGTGACAGTGTCAGGGAGGAGGAGTGCATCAGTGTGTGGGGGAAGAGGGGATTGTGAGAGTGTCAGGGAGGAGGAGTGGATCAGTGTGTGGGGGAAGAGGGGAGTGTGACAGTGCCAGGGAGGAGGAGTGTATCAGTGTGTGGGAAGAGGCGAGTGTGACAGTGTCAGGTAGGAGGAGTGCATCAGTGTGTGGTGAAGAAGAGGGGAGTGTGACAGTGTCAGGGAGGAGGAGTGTATCAGTGTGTGGGGGAGGAGGGGAGTGCGACAGTGTCAGGGAGGAGGAGTGTATCAGTGTGTGGTGGAGAAGAGGGGAGTGTGACAGTCTCAGGGAGGAGGAGTTTATCAGCATGCGTGGGGGGGAAGAGGGGAGTGTGAAAGTGTCTGGGAGGAGGAGTGTATCAGCATGTGTGGTGGAGAAGAGGGGAGTGTGAAAGTGTCTGGGAGGAGGAGTGTATCAGTGTGTGGGGGAAGAGGGGAGTGTGATAGTGTCTGGGCGGAGGAGTGTATCAGTCTGTGGCTGAATAGGGGAGTGTGACAATGTCAGGTTGGAGGAGTGTATCAGTTTGGGGGAAGAGGGGAGTGTGACAGTGTCAGGGAAGAGGAGTGTATCAGTGTGTGGGGGAAGAGGGGAGTGTGACAGTGTCAGGGCGGAGGAATGTATCAGTTTGTGGGAAGAGGGGAGAGTGACAGTGTCAGGGAGGAGGAGTTTATCAGAGAGTGGGGGAAGAGGGGAGTGTGTCAGTGTCGGGAGGAGGAGTGTATCAGTGTGTGGTGGAGAAGAGGGGAGTGTGACAGTGTCAGGGAGGAGGAGTGTATCAGTGTGTGCGGGAAGAGGGGATTGTGACAGTGTCAGGGAGGAGGAGTGGATCAGTGTGTGGGGGAAGAGGGGAGTGTGACAGTGCCAGGGAGAAGGAGTGTATCAGTGTTTGGGCGGGAAGTGGGGAGTGTGAAAGTCTCAGGGTGGAGGAGTGTATCAGTTTGGGTGAAGAGGTGAGTGTGACAGTGTCATGGAAGAGGAGTGCATCAGTGTGTGGGGGAAGATGGGAGTGTGACAGTGTCTGGGAGGAGGAGTGTATCAGTGTTTGGGCGGGAAGAGGGGAGTGTGACAGTGTCAGGGTGGAGGAGTGTATCAGTGTGTGGGGGAAGAGGGGAGTGTGACAGTGTCAGGGTGGAGGAGTGTATCAGTGTGGGGGAAGAGGGGAGTGTGACACTGTCAGGGAGGAGGAGTGTATCAGTGTGTGGGGGAAGAGGGGAGTGTGACAGTGTCGGGGAGGAGGAGTGTATCGGTGTGTGGGGGAAGAGGGGAGTGTGACAGTGACGGGGTGGAGGAGTGTATCAGTGTGTGGGGGAAGAGGGGAGTGTGACAGTGTCAGGGAGGAGGAGTGTATCAGTGTGTGGGAAGAGGGGAGTCTGACAGAGTCAGGGATGAGCAGTGTATCAGTGTGGGGGAAGAGGGGAGTGTGACAGTGTCAGGGAGGAGGAGTGGATCATTTGTGGGGGAAGAGGAGAGTGTGACAGTGTCAGGGAGGAGGAGTGTATCAGTGTGTGGGAAGAGGGGAGTGTGACAGTGTCAGGGAGGAGGAGTGCATCAGTGTGTGGGGGAAGAGGGGATTGTGAGAGTGTCAGGGAGGAGGAGTGGATCAGTGTGTGGGGGAAGAGGGGAGTGTGACAGTGCCAGGGAGGAGGAGTGTATCAGTGTGTGGGAAGAGGCGAGTGTGACAGTGTCGGGTAGGAGGAGTGTATCAGTGTGTGGTGAAGAAGAGGGGAGTGTGACAGTGTCAGGGAGGAGGAGTGTATCAGTGTGTGGGGGAGGAGGGGAGTGTGACAGTGTCAGGGAGGAGGAGTGTATCAGTGTGTGGTGGAGAAGAGGGGAGTGTGACAGTCTCAGGGAGGAGGAGTTTATCAGCATGCGTGGGGGGGAAGAGGGGAGTGTGAAAGTGTCTGGGAGGAGGAGTGTATCAGCATGTGTGGGGGGGGAAGAGGGGAGTGTGAAAGTGTCTGGGAGGAGGAGTGTATCAGTGTGTGGGGGAAGAGGGGAGTGTGATAGTGTCTGGGCGGAGGAGTGTATCAGTCTGTGGCTGAAGAGGGGAGTGTGACAATGTCAGGTTGGAGGAGTGTATCAGTTTGGGGGAAGAGGGGAGTGTTACAGTGTCAGGGAAGAGGAGTGTATCAGTGTGTGGGGGAAGAGGGGAGAGTGACAGTGTCAGGGCGGAGGAGTGTATCAGTTTGTGGGAAGAGGGGAGAGTGACAGTGTCAGGGAGGAGGAGTTTATCAGAGAGTGGGGGAAGAGGGGATTGTGACAGTGTCAGGGAGGAGGAGTGGATCAGTGTGTGGGGGAAGAGGGGAGTGTGACAGTGCCAGGGAGAAGGAGTGTATCAGTGTTTGGGCGGGAAGTGGGGAGTGTAAAAGTCTCAGGGTGGAGGAGTGTATCAGTTTGGGTGAAGAGGTGAGTGTGACAGTGTCATGGAAGAGGAGTGCATCAGTGTGTGGGGGAAGTTGGGAGTGTGACAGTGTCTGGGAGGAGGAGTGTATCAGTGTTTGGGCGGGAAGAGGGGAGTGTGACAGTGTCAGGGTGGAGGAGTGTATCAGTGTGTGGGGGAAGAGGGGAGTGTGACAGTGTCAGGGTGGAGGAGTGTATCAGTGTGGGGGAAGAGGGGAGTGTGACAGTGTCAGGGAGGAGGAGTGTATCAGTGTGTGGGGGAAGAGGGGAGTGTGACAGTGTCGGGGAGGAGGAGTGTATCAGTGTGTGGGGGAAGAGGGGAGTGTGACAGTGACGGGGTGGAGGAGTGTATCAGTGTGTGGGGGAAGAGGGGAGTGTGACAGTGTCAGGGAGGAGGAGTGTATCAGTGTGTGGGGGAAGAGGGGAGTGTGACAGTGACGGGGTGGAGGAGTGTATCAGTGTGTGGGGGAAGAGGGGAGTGTGACAGTGTCTGGGAGGAGGATTGTATCAGTGTGTGGGGGAAGAGGGGTGTGACAGTGTCAGGGTGGAGGAGTGTATCAGTGTGGGGGAAGAGGGGAGTGTGACAGTGTCAGGGAGGAGGAGTGTATCAGTGTGTGGGGGAAGAGGGGAGTGTGACAGTGTCGGGGAGGAGGAGTGTATCAGTGTGTGGGGGAAGAGGGGAGTGTGACAGTGACAGGGATGAGGAGTGTATCAGTGTGTGGGAAGAGGGTAGTCTGAAAGTGTCAGGGATGAGCAGTGTATCAGTGTGGGGGAAGAGGGGAGTGTGACAGTGTCAGGGAGGAGGAGTGGATCAGTGTGTGGGAAGAGGGTAGTCTGACAGTGTCAGGGATGAGCAGTGTATCAGTGTGGGGGAAGAGTGGAGTGTGACAGTGTCAGGGAGGAGGAGTGGATCAGTTTGTGGGGGAAGAGGAGAGTGTGACAGTGTCAGGGAGGAGGAGTGTATCAGTGTGTGGGAAGAGGGGAGTGTGACAGTGTCAGGGAGGAGGAGTGCATCAGTGTGTGGGGGAAGAGGGGAGTGTGACAGTGTCAGGGAGGAGGAGTGTATCAGTGTGTGGTGGAGAAGAGGGGAGTGTGACAGTCTCAGGGAGGAGGAGTTTATCAGCATGCGTGGGGGGGAAGAGGGGAGTGTGAAAGTGTCTGGGAGGAGGAGTGTATCAGCATGTGTGGGGGGGAAGAGGGGAGTGTGAAAGTGTCTGGGAGGAGGAGTGTATCAGTGTGTGGGGGAAGAGGGGAGTGTGATAGTGTCTGGGCGGAGGAGTGTATCAGTCTGTGGCTGAAGAGGGGAGTGTGACAATGTCAGGTTGGAGGAGTGTATCAGTTTGGGGGAAGAGGGGAGTGTTACAGTGTCAGGGAAGAGGAGTGTATCAGTGTGTGGGGGAAGAGGGGAGAGTGACAGTGTCAGGGCGGAGGAGTGTATCAGTTTGTGGGAAGAGGGGAGAGTGACAGTGTCAGGGAGGAGGAGTTTATCAGAGAGTGGGGGAAGAGGGGAGTGTGTCAGTGTCAGGGAGGAGGAGTGTATCAGTGTGTGGGGGAAGAGGGGATTGTGACAGTGTCAGGGAGGAGGAGTGGATCAGTGTGTGGGGGAAGAGGGGAGTGTGACAGTGCCAGGGAGAAGGAGTGTATCAGTGTTTGGGCGGGAAGTGGGGAGTGTGAAAGTCTCAGGGTGGAGGAGTGTATCAGTTTGGGTGAAGAGGTGAGTGTGACAGTGTCATGGAAGAGGAGTGCATCAGTGTGTGGGGGAAGTTGGGAGTGTGACAGTGTCTGGGAGGAGGAGTGTATCAGTGTTTGGGCGGGAAGAGGGGAGTGTGACAGTGTCAGGGTGGAGGAGTGTATCAGTGTGTGGGGGAAGAGGGGAGTGTGACAGTGTCAGGGTGGAGGAGTGTATCAGTGTGGGGGAAGAGGGGAGTGTGACAGTGTCAGGGAGGAGGAGTGTATCAGTGTGTGGGGGAAGAGGGGAGTGTGACAGTGTCGGGGAGGAGGAGTGTATCAGTGTGTGGGGGAAGAGGGGAGTGTGACAGTGACGGGGTGGAGGAGTGTATCAGTGTGTGGGGGAAGAGGGGAGTGTGACAGTGTCAGGGAGGATGAGTGTATCAGTGTGTGGGGGAAGAGGGGAGTGTGACAGTGACGGGGTGGAGGAGTGTATCAGTGTGTGGGGGAAGAGGGGAGTGTGACAGTGTCTGGGAGGAGGATTGTATCAGTGTGTGGGGGAAGAGGGGTGTGACAGTGTCAGGGTGGAGGAGTGTATCAGTGTGGGGGAAGAGGGGAGTGTGACAGTGTCAGGGAGGAGGAGTGTATCAGTGTGTGGGGGAAGAGGGGAGTGTGACAGTGTCGGGGAGGAGGAGTGTATCAGTGTGTGGGGGAAGAGGGGATTGTGACAGTGACGGGGTGGAGGAGTGTATCAGTGTGGGGGAAGAGGGGAGTGTGACAGTGACAGGGATGAGGAGTGTATCAGTGTGGGGGAAGAGGGGAGTGTGACAGTGTCAGGGATGAGCAGTGTATCAGTGTGGGGGAAGAGGGGAGTGTGACAGTGTCAGGGAGGAGGAGTGGATCAGTTTGTGGGGGAAGAGGAGAGTGTGACAGTGTCAGGGAGGAGGAGTGTATCAGTGTGTGGGAAGAGGGGAGTGTGACAGTGTCAGGGAGGAGGAGTGCATCAGTGTGTGGGGGAAGAGGGGATTGTGACAGTGTCAGGGAGGAGGAGTGGATCAGTGTGTGGGGGAAGAGGGGAGTGTGACAGTGCCAGGGAGGAGGAGTGTATCAGTGTGAGGGAAGAGGCGAGTGTGACAGTGTCAGGTAGGAGGAGTGTATCAGTGTGTGGGGGAGGAGGGGAGTGTGACAGTGTCAGGGAGGAGGAGTGTATCAGTGTGTGGTGGAGAAGAGGGGAGTGTGACAGTCTCAGGGAGGAGGAGTGTATCAGCACGCGTGGGGGGGAAGATGGGAGTGTGAAAGTGTCTGGGAGGAGGAGTGTATCAGCATGTGTGGGGGGGAAGAGGGGAGTGTGAAAGTGTCTGGGAGGAGGAGTGTATCAGTGTGTGGGGGAAGAGGGGAGTGTGATAGTGTCTGGGCGGAGGAGTGTATCAGTCTGTGGCTGAAGAGGGGAGTGTGTCAATGTCAGGTTGGAGGAGTGTATCAGTTTGGGGGAAGAGGGGAGTGTGACAGTGTCAGGGAAGAGGAGTGTATCAGTGTGTGGGGGAAGAGGGGAGTGTGACAGTGTCAGGGCGGAGGAGTGTATAGGTTTGTGGGAAGAGGGGAGTGTGACAGTGTCAGGGAAGAGGAGTTTATCAGTTTGTGGGGGAAGAGGGGAGTGTGACAGTGTCTGGGAGGAGGAGTGTATCAGCATGTGTGGGGGGGAAGAGGGGAGTGTGAAAGTGTCTGGGAGGAGGAGTGTTTCCGCATGTGTGGGGGGGAAGAGGGGAGTGTGAAAGTGTCTGGGAGGAGGAGTGTATCAGTGTGTGGGGGAGGAGGGGAGTGTGACAGTGTCAGGGAGGAGGAGTGTATCAGTGTGTGGTGGAGAAGAGGGGAGTGTGACAGTGTCAGGGAGGAGGAGTGTATCAGTGTGTGGGAAGTGGGGAGTGTGACAGTGTCAGGGAGGAGGAGTGCATCAGGGTGTGGGGGAAGAGGGGATTGTGACAATGTCAGGGAGGAGGAATGGATCAGTGTGTGGGGGAAGAGGGGAGTGTGACAGTGCCAGGGAGGAGGAGTGTATCAGTGTTTGGGCGGGAAGAGGGGAGTGTGAAAGTCTCAGGGTGGAGGAGTGTATCAGTTTGGGTGAAGAGGTGAGTGTGACAGTGTCATGGAAGAGGAGTGTATCAGTGTGTGGGGGAAGAGGGGAGTGTGACAGTGTCTGGGAGGAGGAGTGTATCAGTGTTTGGGCGGGAAGAGGGGAGTGTGACAGTGTCAGGGTGGAGGAGTGTATCAGTGTGGGGGAAGAGGGGAGTGTGACAGTGTCTGGGAGGAGGATTGTATCAGTGTGTGGGGGAAGAGGGGAGTATGACAGTGTCAGGGAGGAGGAGTGTATCAGTGTGTGGGGGAAGAGTGGAGTGTGACAGTGTCAGGGTGGAGTAGTGTATCAGTGTGGGGGAAGAGGGGAGTGTGACAGTCTCAGGGAGGAGGAGTGTATCAGTGTGTGGGGGAAGAGGGGAGTGTGACAGTGTCAGGGTGGAGGAGTGTATCAGTGTGGGGGAAGAGGGGAGTGTGACAGTGTCAGGGAGGAGGAGTGTATCAGTCTGTGGGGGAAGAGGGGAGTGTGACAGTGTCAGGGTGGAGTAGTGTATCAGTGTGGGGGAAGAGGGGAGTGTGACAGTGTCAGGGAGGAGGAGTGTATCAGTGTGGGGGAGGAGGGGAGTGTGACAGTGTCTGGGAGGAGGTGTGTATCAGTGTGTGTGGGTAGAGGGGAGTGTGACAGTGTCAGGGAGGAGGAGTGTATCGGTGTGTGGGGGAAGAGGGGAGTGTGACAGTGCCAGGGAGGAGGAGTGTATCAGTGTGTGGGGGAAGAGGGGAGTGTGACAGTGCCAGGGAGGAGTAGTGTATCAGTGTGGGGGAAGAGGGGAGTGTGACAGTGTCAGGGAGGAGGAGTGTATCAGTGTGTGGGGGAAGAGGGGAGTGTGACAGTGTCGGGGAGGAGGAGTGTATCAGTGTGTGGGGGAAGAGGGGAGTGTGACAGTGACGGGGTGGAGGAGTGTATCAGTGTGTGGGGGAAGAGGGGAGTGTGACAGTGTCAGGGAGGAGGAGTGTATCAGTGTGTGGGGGAAGAGGGGAGTGTGACAGTGACGGGGTGGAGGAGTGTATCAGTGTGTGGGGGAAGAGGGGAGTGTGACAGTGTCTGGGAGGAGGATTGTATCAGTGTGTGGGGGAAGAGGGGTGTGACAGTGTCAGGGTGGAGGAGTGTATCAGTGTGGGGGAAGAGGGGAGTGTGACAGTGTCAGGGAGGAGGAGTGTATCAGTGTGTGGGGGAAGAGGGGAGTGTGACAGTGTCGGGGAGGAGGAGTGTATCAGTGTGTGGGGGAAGAGGGGAGTGTGACAGTGACGGGGTGGAGGAGTGTATCAGTGTGGGGGAAGAGGGGAGTGTGACAGTGACAGGGATGAGGAGTGTATCAGTGTGTGGGAAGAGGGTAGTCTGACAGTGTCAGGGATGAGCAGTGTATCAGTGTGGGGGAAGAGGGGAGTGTGACAGTGTCAGGGAGGAGGAGTGGATCAGTGTGTGGGAAGAGGGTAGTCTGACAGTGTCAGGGATGAGCAGTGTATCAGTTTGTGGGAAGAGGGGAGAGTGACAGTGTCAGGGAGGAGGAGTTTATCAGTGTGGGGGAAGAGGGGAGTGTGACAGTGTCAGGGATGAGCAGTGTATCAGTTTGTGGGAAGAGGGGAGTGTGACAGTGACGGGGTGGAGGAGTGTATCAGTGTGTGGGGGAAGAGGGGAGTGTGACAGTGTCTGGGAGGAGGATTGTATCAGTGTGTGGGGGAAGAGGGGTGTGACAGTGTCAGGGTGGAGGAGTGTATCAGTGTGGGGGAAGAGGGGAGTGTGACAGTGTCAGGGAGGAGGAGTGTATCAGTGTGTGGGGGAAGAGGGGAGTGTGACAGTGTCAGGGAGGAGGAGTGGATCAGTTTGTGGGGGAAGAGGAGTGTGTGACAGTGTCAGGGAGGAGGAGTGTATCAGTGTGTGGGAAGAGGGGAGTGTGACAGTGTCAGGGAGGAGGAGTGCATCAGTGTGTGGGGGAAGAGGGGAGTGTGACAGTGTCAGGGAGGAGGAGTGTATCAGTGTGTGGTGGAGAAGAGGGGAGTGTGACAGTCTCAGGGAGGAGGAGTTTATCAGCATGCGTGGGGGGGAAGAGGGGAGTGTGAAAGTGTCTGGGAGGAGGAGTGTATCAGCATGTGTGGGGGGGAAGAGGGGAGTGTGAAAGTGTCTGGGAGGAGGAGTGTATCAGTGTGTGGGGGAAGAGGGGAGTGTGATAGTGTCTGGGCGGAGGAGTGTATCAGTCTGTGGCTGAAGAGGGGAGTGTGACAATGTCAGGTTGGAGGAGTGTATCAGTTTGGGGGAAGAGGGGAGTGTTACAGTGTCAGGGAAGAGGAGTGTATCAGTGTGTGGGGGAAGAGGGGAGAGTGACAGTGTCAGGGCGGAGGAGTGTATCAGTTTGTGGGAAGAGGGGAGAGTGACAGTGTCAGGGAGGAGGAGTTTATCAGAGAGTGGGGGAAGAGGGGAGTGTGTCAGTGTCAGGGAGGAGGAGTGTATCAGTGTGTGGGGGAAGAGGGGATTGTGACAGTGTCAGGGAGGAGGAGTGGATCAGTGTGTGGGGGAAGAGGGGAGTGTGACAGTGCCAGGGAGAAGGAGTGTATCAGTGTTTGGGCGGGAAGTGGGGAGTGTGAAAGTCTCAGGGTGGAGGAGTGTATCAGTTTGGGTGAAGAGGTGAGTGTGACAGTGTCATGGAAGAGGAGTGCATCAGTGTGTGGGGGAAGTTGGGAGTGTGACAGTGTCTGGGAGGAGGAGTGTATCAGTGTTTGGGCGGGAAGAGGGGAGTGTGACAGTGTCAGGGTGGAGGAGTGTATCAGTGTGTGGGGGAAGAGGGGAGTGTGACAGTGTCAGGGTGGAGGAGTGTATCAGTGTGGGGGAAGAGGGGAGTGTGACAGTGTCAGGGAGGAGGAGTGTATCAGTGTGTGGGGGAAGAGGGGAGTGTGACAGTGTCGGGGAGGAGGAGTGTATCAGTGTGTGGGGGAAGAGGGGAGTGTGACAGTGACGGGGTGGAGGAGTGTATCAGTGTGTGGGGGAAGAGGGGAGTGTGACAGTGTCAGGGAGGATGAGTGTATCAGTGTGTGGGGGAAGAGGGGAGTGTGACAGTGACGGGGTGGAGGAGTGTATCAGTGTGTGGGGGAAGAGGGGAGTGTGACAGTGTCTGGGAGGAGGATTGTATCAGTGTGTGGGGGAAGAGGGGTGTGACAGTGTCAGGGTGGAGGAGTGTATCAGTGTGGGGGAAGAGGGGAGTGTGACAGTGTCAGGGAGGAGGAGTGTATCCGTGTGTGGGGGAAGAGGGGAGTGTGACAGTGTCGGGGAGGAGGAGTGTATCAGTGTGTGGGGGAAGAGGGGAGTGTGACAGTGACGGGGTGGAGGAGTGTATCAGTGTGGGGGAAGAGGGGAGTGTGACAGTGACAGGGATGAGGAGTGTATCAGTGTGGGGGAAGAGGGGAGTGTGACAGTGTCAGGGATGAGCAGTGTATCAGTGTGGGGGAAGAGGGGAGTGTGACAGTGTCAGGGAGGAGGAGTGGATCAGTTTGTGGGGGAAGAGGAGAGTGTGACAGTGTCAGGGAGGAGGAGTGTATCAGTGTGTGGGAAGAGGGGAGTGTGACAGTGTCAGGGAGGAGGAGTGCATCAGTGTGTGGGGGAAGAGGGGATTGTGACAGTGTCAGGGAGGAGGAGTGGATCAGTGTGTGGGGGAAGAGGGGAGTGTGACAGTGCCAGGGAGGAGGAGTGTATCAGTGTGAGGGAAGAGGCGAGTGTGACAGTGTCAGGTAGGAGGAGTGTATCAGTGTGTGGGGGAGGAGGGGAGTGTGACAGTGTCAGGGAGGAGGAGTGTATCAGTGTGTGGTGGAGAAGAGGGGAGTGTGACAGTCTCAGGGAGGAGGAGTGTATCAGCATGCGTGGGGGGGAAGATGGGAGTGTGAAAGTGTCTGGGAGGAGGAGTGTATCAGCATGTGTGGGGGGGAAGAGGGGAGTGTGACAGTGTCTGGGAGGAGGAGTGTATCAGTGTGTGGGGGAAGAGGGGAGTGTGATAGTGTCTGGGCGGAGGAGTGTATCAGTCTGTGGCTGAAGAGGGGAGTGTGACAATGTCAGGTTGGAGGAGTGTATCAGTTTGGGGGAAGAGGGGAGTGTGACAGTGTCAGGGAAGAGGAGTGTATCAGTGTGTGGGGGAAGAGGGGAGTGTGACAGTGTCAGGGCGGAGGAGTGTATAGGTTTGTGGGAAGAGGGGAGTGTGACAGTGTCAGGGAAGAGGAGTTTATCAGTTTGTGGGGGAAGAGGGGAGTGTGACAGTGTCTGGGAGGATGAGTGTATCAGCATGTGTGGGGGGGAAGAGGGGAGTGTGAAAGTGTCTGGGAGGAGGAGTGTTTCCGCATGTGTGGGGGGGAAGAGGGGAGTGTGAAAGTGTCTGGGAGGAGGAGTGTATCAGTGTGTGGGGGAGGAGGGGAGTGTGACAGTGTCAGGGAGGAGGAGTGTATCAGTGTGTGGTGGAGAAGAGGGGAGTGTGACAGTGTCAGGGAGGAGGAGTGTATCAGTGTGTGGGAAGTGGGGAGTGTGACAGTGTCAGGGAGGAGGAGTGCATCAGTGTGTGGGGGAAGAGGGGATTGTGACAATGTCAGGGAGGAGGAATGGATCAGTGTGTGGGGGAAGAGGGGAGTGTGACAGTGCCAGGGAGGAGGAGTGTATCAGTGTTTGGGCGGGAAGAGGGGAGTGTGAAAGTCTCAGGGTGGAGGAGTGTATCAGTTTGGGTGAAGAGGTGAGTGTGACAGTGTCATGGAAGAGGAGTGTATCAGTGTGTGGGGGAAGAGGGGAGTGTGACAGTGTCTGGGAGGAGGAGTGTATCAGTGTTTGGGCGGGAAGAGGGGAGTGTGACAGTGTCAGGGTGGAGGAGTGTATCAGTGTGGGGGAAGAGGGGAGTGTGACAGTGTCTGGGAGGAGGATTGTATCAGTGTGTGGGGGAAGAGGGGAGTATGACAGTGTCAGGGAGGAGGAGTGTATCAGTGTGTGGGGGAAGAGTGGAGTGTGACAGTGTCAGGGTGGAGTAGTGTATCAGTGTGTGGGGGAAGAGGGGAGTGTGACAGTCTCAGGGAGGAGGAGTGTATCAGTGTGTGGGGGAAGAGGGGAGTGTGACAGTGTCAGGGTGGAGGAGTGTATCAGTGTGGGGGAAGAGGGGAGTGTGACAGTGTCAGGGAGGAGGAGTGTATCAGTCTGTGGGGGAAGAGGGGAGTGTGACAGTGTCAGCGATGAGCAGTGTATCAGTGTGGGGGAAGAGGGGAGTGTGACAGTGTCAGGGAGGAGGAGTGTATCAGTGTGGGGGAGGAGGGGAGTGTGACAGTGTCTGGGAGGAGGTGTGTATCAGTGTGTGTGGGTAGAGGGGAGTGTGACAGTGTCAGGGAGGAGGAGTGTATCGGTGTGTGGGGGAAGAGGGGAGTGTGACAGTGCCAGGGAGGAGGAGTGTATCAGTGTGTGGGGGAAGAGGGGAGTGTGACAGTGCCAGGGAGGAGTAGTGTATCAGTGTGGGGGAAGAGGGGAGTGTGACAGTGTCAGGGAGGAGGAGTGTATCAGTGTGTGGGGGAAGAGGGGAGTGTGACAGTGCCAGGGAGGAGGAGTGTATCAGTGTGTGGGAAGAGGGGAGTGTGACAGTGTCAGGGATGAGCAGTGTATCAGTGTGGGGGAAGAGGGGAGTGTGACAGTGTCAGGGAGGAGGAGTGTATCAGTGTGTGGGGGAAGAGGGGAGTGTGACAGTGTCAGGGTGGAGTAGTGTATCAGTGTGTGGGGGAAGAGGGGAGTGTGACAGTGACGGGGTGGAGGAGTGTATCAGTGTGGGGGAAGAGGGGAGTGTGACAGTGACAGGGATGAGGAGTGTATCAGTGTGTGGGAAGAGGCGAGAGTGACAGTGTCAGGGAGGAGGAGTTTATCAGAGAGTGGGGGAAGAGGGGAGTGTGACAGTGTCGGGGAGGAGGAGTGTATCAGTGTGTGGGGGAAGAGGGGAGTGTGACAGTGACGGGGTGGAGGAGTGTATCAGTGTGTGGGAAGAGGGGAGTGTGACAGGGTCAGGGAGGAGGAGTGTATCAGTGTGTGGGGGAAGAGGGGAGTGTGACAGTGACGGGTTGGAGGAGTGTATCAGTGTGTGGGGGAAGAGGGGAGTGAGACCGTGTCTGGGAGGAGGATTGTATCAGTGTGTGGGGGAAGAGGGGAATGTGACAATATCAGGGAGGAGGAGTGTATCAGTGTGCGCGGGAAGAGGGGATTTTGCCAGCGTCAGGGTGGAGGAGTGTATCAGTGTGTGGGAAGAGGGGAGTGTGACAGTCTCAGGGAGGAGGAGTGTATCAGTGTGTGGGAAGAGGGGAGTCTGACAGAGTCAGGGATGAGCAGTGTATCAGTGTGGGGGAAGAGGGGAGTGTGACAGTGTCAGGGAGGAGGAGTGGATCATTTGTGGGGGAAGAGGAGAGTGTGACAGTGTCAGGGAGGAGGAGTGTATCAGTGTGTGGGAAGAGGGGAGTGTGACAGTGTCAGGGAGGAGGAGTGCATCAGTGTGTGGGGGAAGAGGGGATTGTGAGAGTGTCAGGGAGGAGGAGTGGATCAGTGTGTGGGAAGAGGCGTGTGTGACAGTGTCAGGGAGGAGGAGTGGATCATTTGTGTGGGAAGAGGCGAGTGTGACAGTGTCAGGTAGGAGGAGTGTATCAGTGTGTGGTGAAGAAGAGGGGAGTGTGACAGTGTCAGGGAGGAGGAGTTTATCAGTGTGTGGTGAAGAAGAGGGGAGTGTGACAGTGTCAGGGAGGAGCAGTGTATCAGTGTGTGGGGGAGGAGGGGAGTGTGACAGTGTCAGGGAGGAGGAGTGGATCAGTGTGTGGTGGAGAAGAGGGGAGTGTGACAGTCTCAGGGAGGAGGAGTGTATCAGCATGCGTGGGGGGGAAGAGGGGAGTGTGAAAGTGTCTGGGAGGAGGAGTGTATCAGCATGTGTGGGGGGGAAGAGGGGAGTGTGAAAGTGTCTGGGAGGAGGAGTGTATCAGTGTTTGGGCGGGAAGAGGGGAGTGTGACAGTGTCAGGGTGGAGGAGTGTATCAGTGTGTGGGGGAGGAGGAGAGTGTGACAGTGTCAGGGAGGAGGAGTGTATCAGTGTGTGGGAAGAGGGGAGTGTGACAGTGTCAGGGAGGAGGAGTGCATCAGTGTGTGGGGGAAGAGGGGATTGTGAGAGTGTGAGGGAGGAGGAGTGGATCAGTGTGTGGGGGAAGAGGGGAGTGTGACAGTGCCAGGGAGGAGGAGTGTATCAGTGTGTGGGGGAAGAGGGGATTGTGAGAGTGTCAGGGAGGAGGAGTGGATCAGTGTGTGGGGGAAGAGGGGAGTGTGACAGTGTCAGGGAGGAGGAGTGTATCAGTGTGTGGTGAAGAAGAGGGGAGTGTGACAGTGTCAGGGAGGAGGAGTGCATCAGTGTGTGGGGGAAGAGGGGATTGTGAGAGTGTCAGGGAGGAGGAGTGGATCAGTGTGTGGGGGAAGAGGGGAGTGTGACAGTGTCAGGGAGGAGGAGTGTATCAGTGTGTGGTGAAGAAGAGGGGAGTGTGACAGTGTCAGGGTGGAGGAGTGTATCAGTGTGTGGGGGAGGAGGGGAGTGTGACAGTGTCAGGGAGGAGGAGTGTATCAGTGTGTGGTGGAGAAGAGGGGAGTGTGACAGTCTCAGGGAGGAGGAGTGTATCAGCATGCGTGGGGGGGAAGAGGGGAGTGTGAAAGTGTCTGGGAGGAGGAGTGTATCAGCATGTGTGGGGGGGAAGAGGGGAGTGTGAAAGTGTCTGGGAGGAGGAGTGTATCAGTGTTTGGGCGGGAAGAGGGGAGTGTGACAGTGTCAGGGTGGAGGAGTGTATCAGTGTGTGGGGGAGGAGGAGAGTGTGACAGTGTCAGGGAGGAGGAGTGTATCAGTGTGTGGGAAGAGGGGAGTGTGACAGTGTCACGGAGGAGGAGTGCATCAGTGTGTGGGGGAAGAGGGGATTGTGAGAGTGTAAGGGAGGAGGAGTGGATCAGGGTGTGGTGGAAGAGGGGAGTGTGACAGTGCCAGGGAGGAGGAGTGTATCAATGTGTGGGAAGAGGTGAGTGTGACAGTGTCAGGTAGGAGGAGTGTATCAGTGTGTGGTGAAGAAGAGGGGAGTGTGACAGTGTCAGGGAGGAGGAGTGTATCAGTGTGTGGGGGAGGAGGGGAGTGTGACAGTGTCAGGGAGGAGGAGTGTATCAGTGTTTGGTGGAGAAGAGGGGAGTGTGACAGTCTCAGGGAGGAGGAGTGTATCAGCATGCGTGGGGGGGAAGAGGGGAGTGTGAAAGTGTCTGGGAGGAGGAGTGTATCAGCATGTGTGGGGGGGAAGAGGGGAGTGTGAAAGTGTCTGGGAGGAGGAGTGTATCAGTGTTTGGGCGGGAAGAGGGGAGTGTGACAGTGTCAGGGTGGAGGAGTGTATCAGTGTGGGGGAAGATGGGAGTGTGACAGTGTCTGGGAGGAGGATTGTATCAGTGTGTGGGGGAAGAGGGGAGTATGACAGTGTCAGGGAGGAGGAGTGTATCAGTGTGTGGGGGAAGAGGGGAGTGAGACAGTGTCAGGGTGGAGTAGTGTATCAGTGTGGGGGAAGAGGGGAGTGTGACAGTCTCAGGGTGGAGGAGTGTATCAGTGTGTGGGGGAAGAGGGGAGTGTGACAGTGTCAGGGTGGAGGAGTGTATCAGTGTGGGGGAA
Organism: Heterodontus francisci; assembly: GCF_036365525.1. Classification (NCBI taxonomy): domain Eukaryota; kingdom Metazoa; phylum Chordata; class Chondrichthyes; order Heterodontiformes; family Heterodontidae; genus Heterodontus; species Heterodontus francisci. The sequence continues at coordinate 483,637 of NW_027141150.1, read as the reverse complement.
GAGGGGAGTGTGACAGTGTCAGGGAGGAGGAGTGTATCAGTCTGTGGGGGAAGAGGGGAGTGTGACAGTGTCATCGATGAGCAGTGTATCAGTGTGGGGGACGAGGGGAGTGTGACAGTGTCAGGGAGGAGGAGTGTATCAGTGTGGGGGAGGAGGGGAGTGTGACAGTGTCTGGGAGGAGGTGTGTATCAGTGTGTGTGGGTAGAGGGGAGTGTGACAGTGTCAGGGAGGAGGAGTGTGTCAGTGTGTGGGGGAAGAGGGGAGTGTGACAGTGCCAGGGAGGAGGAGTGTATCAGTGTGTGGGGGAAGAGGGGAGAGTGACAGTGCCAGGGAGGAGGAGTGTATCAGTGTGGGGGAAGAGGGGAGTGTGACAGTGTCAGGGAGGAGGAGTGTATCAGTGTGTGGGGGAAGAGGGGAGTTTGACAGTGCCAGGGAGGAGGAGTGTATCAGTGTGTGGGAAGAGGGGAGTGTGACAGTGTCAGGGATGAGCAGTGTATCAGTGTGGGGGAAGAGGGGAGTGTGACAGTGTCAGGGAGGAGGAGTGTATCAGTGTGTGGGGGAAGAGGGGAGTGTGACAGTGTCGGGAGGAGGAGTGTATCAATGTGTGGGGGAAGAGGGGAGTGTGACAGTGTCGGGAGGAGGAGTGTATCAGTCTGTGGCTGAAGAGGGGAGTGTGACAGTGTCTGGGAGGAGGATTGTATCAGTGTTTGGCGGGAAGAGGGGAGTGTGACAGTGTCAGGGAGGAGGAGTGCATCAGTGTTTGGCGGTAAGAGGGGAGTGTGACAGTGTCAGGGAGGAGGAGTGCATCAGTGTTTGGCGGGAAGAGGGGAGTGTGACAGTGTCAGGGAGGAGGAGTGTATCAGTGTTTGGCGGGAAGAGGGGAGTTTGACAGTGTCAGGGTGGAGGAGTGTATCAGTGTGGGGGAAGAGGGGAGTGTGACAGTGTCAGGGAGGAGGAGTGTATCAGTGTTTGGCGGGAAGAGGGGAGTTTGACAGTGTCAGGAAGGAGGAGTGTATCAGTGTGGGGGAAGAGGGGAGTGTGACTGTGTCTGGGAGGAGGATTGTATCAGTGTTTGGCGGGAAGAGGGGAGTGTGACAGTGTCAGGGAGGAGGAGTGCATCAGTGTGGGGGAAGAGGGGAGTGTGACAGTGTCTGGGAGGAGGATTGTATCAGTGTTTGGCGGGAAGAGGGGAGTGTGACAGTGTCAGGGTGGAGGAGTGCATCAGTGTGGGGGAAGAGGGGAGTGTGACAGTGTCTGGGAGGAGGAGTGTATCAGTGTGGGGGAAGGGGGGAGTGTGACAGTGTCAGGGAGGAGGAGTGCATCAGTCTGTGGCTGAAGAGGGGAGTGTGACAATGTCAGGGTGGAGGAGTGTATCAGTGTGAGCGGGAAGAGGGGATTGTGACATTGTCAGGGAGGAGGTGTGTATCGGTGTGGGGGAAGAGGGGAGTGTGACAGTGTCAGGGAGGTGGAGTGTATCAGTGTGGGTGAAGAGGGGAGTGTGACAGTGCCGGGAGGAGGAATGTATCAGTGTGTGGGTGATGAGGGGAGTGTGACAATGTCAGGGTGGAGGAGTGTATCAGTCTGAGGGGGAAGAGGGGATTGTGATAGTGTCTGGGCGGTGGAGTGTATCAGTCTTTGGCTGAAGAGGGGAGGGTTACAATGTCAGGGTGGAGGAGTCTATCAGTCTGTGGGATAAGAGGGGAGTGTGACAGTGTCTGGCCGGAGGAGTATATCAGTCTGTGGCTGAAGAGGGGAGTGTGACAATGTCCGGGTGGAGGAGTGTGTCAGCGTTTGTGGCTGAAGAGGGGAGTGTGACAGTGTCAGGGTGGAGGAGTGTATCAGTGTGGGGGAAGAGGGGAGTGTGACAGTGTCAGGGATGAGGAGTGTATCAGTGTGTGGGAAGAGGGGAGTGTGACAGTGTCAGGGAGGAGGAGTGTATCAGTGAGTGGGGGAAGAGGGGAGTGTGACAGTGTCGGGAGGAGGAGTGTGTCAGTCTGTGGCTGAAGAGGGGAGTGTGACAATGTCAGGGTGGAGGAGTGTATCAGTGTGTGCGGGAAGAGGCGAGTGTGACAGTGTCAAGCAGGAGGAGTGAATCAGTGTGGGGGAAGAGGGGAGTGTGACAGTGTCAGGAGGAGGAATGTATCAGTGTGTGGGGGGGAAGAGGGGAGTGTGACAGTGCCAGGAGGAGGAGTGTATCAGTGTATGGGTGGAAGAAGGGAGTGTGTCTTTGCCGGGGTGGGGGGGGGGTGGTGGGGGGTGGGGGGGGGGTAGGAGGAGTCTATCAGTATGTGGGGTGGAAGAAGGGAGTGCAACAGTGTCAGGTGGAGGAGTGTATTTTTGTGTGGGGCGGGAAAGAGGGGAGTGTCAGCTTCTTGGTCGGACTGCAGCAGTAACCTTGCTCTGTGGAAGACGATCTAAGCAGGAAGTTTGGCCCCTCGAGGCGGTCCCTCCCACCTCCTTTGTGTGTGTGTTGCAATCACTTCGTCTGCTCTCCCGCCAGACATCAGTAGCAAGAGCTCTCTCTCTCTCTCAACCTGCGCCCGCTGGCTAGGTGAATTCGGCCGCGATGCCCCGCACCGCGCGTCAGTGCCTGCTGGATGCGCTGGATGATCTGGAGGAAGACCAGTTCTCCCGATTCAAATCCGACCTGCGGGAGGTCGCCATCAAACCTGGGTTCCGCAAGATCCCCTGGGGCAAACTGGAGAAAGCCAAGACTCTGGACGTAGCCAAGCTTATGGTGGATTCTTACCGGGATGCGTATTCCGGGGAGCTGGCGGTCCAGATCCTGAGGGAAATGGGGAAGCAGGACACCTCCGACAATCTCGAGCAGGAGCTGAGGAGTGGTGAGTTGGTGTGTGGAGGTGGGAGGGGGGGGTGGGCGGGGGGGCTCGCAGGTTACTGTGTAGAAAGGAACGCAGGGGCTCCCGAGTGTGTGCGGGTCCAGGCATCCTCACACACTAGTGCACAAAGTTCTGTTCGGGGGAATTACAGCTTTGTAATTGTGGCTGTGGTTTTCCCGGCAAAGTCCACTCGCTGTTTGTTCAAAATGAAACTGTCAGTTGTCTTTTATTGTTCAAGGTGGGGGGGTGGGGGAGGCCGGGTTTGGTGGGGAGAGGCAAATGAAAGCTAGAAAGGCAAGTGTGCAAAAGGGAATGTTTCTGTGTTTGTGTCTGTATGTGTGTCTGTGTTTGTGTCTGTATGTGTCTGTTTCTGTGTCTGTGTGTGTGTCTCTGTGTGTGTATGTGTCTGCGTGTGTGTATGTCTGTGTCTGCGTGTGTATGTCTGTGTGTGTGTGTCTGTGCTTGTGTCTGTATGTGTGTGTCTGTGTTTGTGTCTGTATGTGTGTGTGTGTGTCTGTTTCTGTGTCTGTGTGTATGTGTCTGCGTGTGTGTATGTCTGTGTCTGCGTGTGTATGTCTTTGTGTCTGCGTGTGTATGTCTGTGTGTGTATGTCTGTGTTTGTGTCTGTATGTGTGTGTGTGTGTGTGTGTGTTTGTGCCTGTTTGTGTATCTGTGTGTGTGTGTCTCTGTGTGTGTGTATGTCTGTGTCTGCGTGTGTATGTCTGTGTGTGTATGTCTTTGTGTCTGTGTGTACGTCTGTGTGTGTGTGTCTGTGTTTGTGTCTGTATGTGTGTGTGTGTGTGTGTGTCTGTTTCTGCGTGTGTGTATGTCTGTGTCTGCGTGTGTATGTCTGTGTGTATGTGTGTGTGTATGTCTGTGTGTCTGACTGTGTTTGTGTCTGTATGTCTGTGTGTGTGTGTCTGTGCTTGTGTCTGTATGTGTGTGTCTGTGTTTGTGTCTGTATGTGTGTGTGTGTGTCTGTTTCTGTGTCTGTGTGTATGTGTCTGCGTGTGTGTATGTCTGTGTCTGCGTGTGTATGTCTGTGTGTATGTGTGTGTGTATGTCTGTGTGTCTGACTGTGTTTGTGTCTGTATGTCTGTGTGTGTGTGTGTGTTTGTGCCTGTTTGTGTATCTGCAGCAGTTTTTATGATCTCTGGATATTCATTCTGCCGCTGAGGCAGTGCCAGGAAATGATGAACTTTGCTCAGTGTGATATTTGACCTTCGTACAGATCCTTAACGGCTAATTCAAAAACACCCCATCATCAAGTTCATTACAAAGGTATAAGACGAGGCCATTCAGCCCCTCTCGAGGCTGGTACACAGGAACAGGAGGAGGCCCATTCAGCCCCTCTCACCCCTGTTACACAGGAACAGGAGGAGTCCATTCAGCCCCTCTCACCCCTGTTACACAGGAACAGGAGGAGGCCCATTCAGCCCCTCTCAAGGCTGGTACACAGGAACAGGAGGAGGCCCATTCAGCCCCTCTCGAGGCTGGTACACAGGAACAGGAGGAGGCCCATTCAGCCCCTCTCGAGCCTGTCACACAGGAACAGGAGGAGGCCCATTCAGCCCCTCTCGGGTATGTTACACAGGAACAGGAGGAGGCCCATTCAGCGCCTCTCGGGTATGTGACACAGGAACAGGAGGAGTCCATTCAGCCCCTCTCGAGCCTGGTACACAGGAACAGGAGGAAGCCCATTCAGTCCCTCTCGAGCCTGTTACACAGGAACAGGAGGTGGCCCATTCAGCCCCTCTCGAGCCTGTCACACAGGAACAGGAGGAGTCCATTCAGCCCCTCTCAAGCCTGTTACACAGGAACAGGAGGAGTCCATTCAGCCCCTCTCGAGCCTGGTACACAGGAACAGGAGGAGTCCATTCAGCCCCTCTCGAGCCTGTCACACAGGAACAGGAGGAGGCCCATTCAGCCCCTCTCGAGCCTGTCACACAGGAACAGGAGGAGTCCATTCAGCCCCTCTCAAGCCTGTTACACAGGAACAGGAGGAGTCCATTCAGCCCCTCTCGAGCCTGGTACACAGGAACAGGAGGAGGCCCATTCAGACCCTCTCGAGCCTGTTACACAGGAACAGGAGGAGGCCCATTCAGCCCCTCTCGAGGCTGTCACACAGGAACAGGAGGAGGCCCATTCAGCCCCTCTCGAGCCTGTTACACAGGAACAGGAGGAGGCCCATTCAGCCCCTCTCAAGGCTGTTACACAGGAACAGGAAGAGGCCCATTCAGCCCCTCTCACCCCTGTCACACAGGAACAGGAGGAGTCCATTCAGCCCCTCTCACCCCTGTTACACAGGAACAGGAGGAGGCCCATTCAGCCCCTCTCGAGGCTGGTACACAGGAACAGGAGGAGGCCCATTCAGCCCCTCTCGAGCCTGTCACACAGGAACAGGAGGAGGCCCATTCAGCCCCTCTCGGGTATGTTACACAGGAACAGGAGGAGGCCCATTCAGCGCCTCTCGGGTATGTGACACAGGAACAGGAGGAGGCCCATTCAGCCCCTCTCCTGCCTGTTACACAGGAACTGGAAGAGGCCCATTCAGCCCCTCTCGGGTATGTTACACAGGAACAGGAGGAAGCCCATTCAGTCCCTCTCGAGCCTGTTACACAGGAACAGGAGGTGGCCCATTCAGCCCCTCTCGAGGCTGGTACACAGGAACAGGAGGAGGCCCATTCAGCCCCTCTCGGGTATGTTACACAGGAACAGGAGGAAGCCCATTCAGTCCCTCTCGAGCCTGTTACACAGGAACAGGAGGTGGCCCATTCAGCCCCTCTCGAGGCTGGTACACAGGAACAGGAGGAGGCCCATTCAGCCCCTCTCGAGCCTGGTACACAGGAACAGGAGGAGGCGAAGGCCAGGGGAATGACACTGAGAGGAAAGAGATTTCAGATAGAGAGGGCCACAGAGCAGATGGGCTGAAGTCTGTCCAGTTTCAGTCCGTTTGATAAATGCCGACACTGATTGTTCTCCTTCTCTTCCCAGTTCTCCAGCCAGTGGCCCAGGAATCGAGCAGGGCAGCCGGTGAGTGTAAAGCAATCAAACCTACAGAGCACCCCCCCCCCCCCACCTCCCCCACCACTCCCACAAACAGAGCAGGAAAGGCCCGGGCTCCATTTCCGGCCTACTGCTGACTTTGAGCCACTACCCCCCCCCCCCACACACACAGAATAGGACAGAGTGAGAGAGAGAAAGTAAAAGAGGGAGAGGGAGGGAGAGACACAGAGACAGACAGAGGCAGAGAGAAATGGGGGAAGAGGCTGTCAGCAGAGGAGTGAGAGATAAGCAGAGAGTGCAAGAGTGAGAGATAGAGAGAGACAGAGAGCGAGACAGACAGAGAGCGAGACAGAAACAGACAGAGGGTGAGAGACAGACAGATGAGAGCAAGAGACAGAAAAAGAGTGGGAGACAGAGTCAGGGAGAGAGAGAGAGAGAGACAGAGGAAAAAAGAGTGAAGCAAAGAGAGAGAGAGACAGAGAGTCAGAGACAGAGAGAGCGACAAAGGGAGAGAGAGAGAGAGACAAAAAGAGACAGACAGAAGGAGAGAGAGAGAGAGAGAGTCGGAGCGAGGGACACAGAGAGGAAGATTTGGAAGTCAAATCAGTTTGGGTGGAAATTCGGAATAGCGAGTTTATAGGCCCCCCGAACAGTAGTTATACCTTTGGGCAGAGAATTGAACAAGAAATGATTACAGCTTGTTGTAAAGGCACTGTAATAATTGTGGGAGATATTAATCTTCATATCGACTGGGACAATGAAATTGGCGGGAGTGGTCTAGAACATGAGTTTGTGGAATGTTTTTGGGACAGTTTCTTGGAGCAATGCATTGTGGAGCCAACTAGGGATAAATCTATCTTAGATCTGGTATTGCGTAATGAAGCAGGGTTAATCAGTAATGCCATATTAAAATATCCACTGGGAAATAGTGATCATAATATACCATAGAATTCCATGTCAAAGTTTGAGGGTCACCTACTCCAGTCCCAAATCTGAATTTTAATCTTAAGCCAAGCCAATTACTTCGGAATGAGGGTTCAACAAATGTGCACTCCATTGAAAAATAAAAACTCGACTGAGGATTGGGAGTCTTTTAGAAACTAGCCGAGGGGCATCAAAATGTTGATAAAAAGGGGGAAAAAATAAAATGAGACTAAAGTGACCAGGAATGTAAAAATAGATAGTAAGAGCTTATACAAGTATATAAAAAGGAGGAGAGTAGCTAAAGTAAACATTGATCCCTTAGAGGTCGGACCTGATGGGTGACATCCTAGGGTTCTGAAAGAGATCGCTGCAGAGATAGTGGATGTGTTGGCTCTGATTTTCCAAAGTTCCCTCGATCCTAGAATGGTCCCAGTGGATTGCAAGTTAGCAAATATAACACCGCTGTTCAAGAAAGGAGGGAGAGAGAAAACCAGGAACTACAGGCCAGTTAGACTGACATCAGTCAACGGGAAAATGCTGGAATCTGGTGTTCAGGATGTCTTAATGCATTTGGAAATCATGCTGTAATCAGACCGAGTCAACATGGTACATGGAAGGGAAATCATCTTTGACAAATTTGTTAGAGTTTTTTTGAGGACGTAGGGTAGATAAAGGGGAACCAGTCGATGTCGTATACCTAGGTTTCCAAAAGGCATTCGATCAGGTGCCACACAAAAGGTTAATACACAGGATAAGGGCTGGTGGAGTTGAGGGAAATCTTTTAGCACGGATAGAGGATTGGATAACTGACAGGAAGCAGAGAGTAGGGATGAATGGGGCATGTTTACGTTGGCAGGCTGTAAGTAGTGGAGTGCCTCAAGGATCAGTGCTGGGGCCTCAGCTATTTATAATCTATATTGGCCTTTCTTGCAAGGGGATTGGAGTACAGGAATAAGGAAGTCTTGCTACAATTGTACCGGGCTTTGGTGGAGGAGGCCCATTCAGACCCTCTCGAGCTAGTTACACAGGAACAGGAGGAGGCCCATTCAGACCCTCTCGAGCCTGTTACACAGGAACAGGACGAGGCCCATTCAGCCCCTCTCAAGGCTGTTACACAGGAACAGGAAGAGGCCCATTCAGCCCCTCTCACCCCTGTCACACAGGAACAGGAGGAGTCCATTCAGCCCCTCTCACCCCTGTTACACAGGAACAGGAGGAGGCCCATTCAGCCCCTCTCAAGGCTGGTACACAGGAACAGGAGGAGGCCCATTCAGCCCCTCTCGAGCCTGTCACACAGGAACAGGAGGAGGCCCATTCAGCCCCTCTCGAGTATGTTACACAGGAACAGGAGGAGGCCCATTCTGCCCCTCTCGAGCCTGTTACACAGGAACAGGAGGAGGCCCATTCAGCCCCTCTCGGGTATGTTACACAGGAACAGGAGGAGGTCCATTCAGCCCCTCTCGGGTATGTTACACAGGAACAGGAGGAAGCCCATTCAGTCCCTCTCGAGCCTGTTAAACAGGAACAGGAGGAGGCCCATTCAGCCCCTCCTCGAGCTAGTTACACAGGAACAGGAGGAGGCCCATTCAGCCCCTCTCGGGTATGTTACACAGGCACAGGAGGAAGCCCATTCAGCCCCTCTCGAGGCTGGTACACAGGAACTGGAGGAGGCCCATTCAGCCCCTCTCGGGTATGTTACACAGGCACAGGAGGAAGCCCATTCAGCCCCTCTCGAGGCTGGTACACAGGAACAGGAGGAGGCCCATTCAGTCTCTCCTCGAGCCTGTTACACAGGAACAGGAAGAGGCCCATTCAGCCCCTCTCGAGCCTGTTACACAGGAACAGGAGGAGGCCCATTCAGCGCCTCTCGAGCCTGTTACACAGGAACAGGAGGTGGCCCATTCAGCCCCTCCTCGAGCTAGTTACACAGGAACAGGAGGAGGCCCATTCAGCGCCTCTCGAGCCTGTTACACAGGAACAGGAGGAGGCCCATTCAGCCCTTCTCGAGCCTGTTACACAGGAACAGGAGGTGGCCCATTCAGCCCCTCTCGAGCCTGTTACACAGGAACAGGAGGAGGCCCATTCAGCCTCTCTCGAGGCTGGTACACAGGAACAGGAGGAGGCCCATTCAGCCCCTCTCGGGCCTGTTACACAGGAACAGGAGGAGGCCCATTCAGCCCTTCTCGAGCCTGTTACACAGGAACAGGAGGAGGCCCATTCAGCCTCTCTCGAGGCTGGTACACAGGAACAGGAGGAGGCCCATTCAGCCCCTCTCGGGCCTGTTACACAGGAACAGGAGGAGGCCCATTCAGCCCCTCTCGAGCCTGGTACACAGGAACAGGAGGAGGCGAAGGCCAGGGGAATGACACTGAGAGGAAAGAGATTTCAGATAGAGAGGGCCACAGAGCAGATGGGCTGAAGTCTGTCCAGTTTCAGTCCGTTTGATAAATGCCGACACTGATTGTTCTCCTTCTCTTCCCAGTTCTCCAGCCAGTGGCCCAGGAATCGAGCAGGGCAGCCGGTGAGTGTAAAGCAATCAAACCTACAGAGCACCCCCCCCCCGTCCCCCACCACTCCCACAAACAGAGCAGGAAAGGCCCGGGCTCCATTTCCGGCCTACTGCTGACTTTGAGCCACTACCCCCCCACACACACAGAATAGGACAGAGTGAGAGAGAGAAAGTAAAAGAGGGAGAGGGAGGGAGAGACACAGAGACAGACAGAGGCAGAGAGAAATGGGGGAAGAGGCTGTCAGCAGGGGAGTGAGAGATAAGCAGAGAGTGCAAGAGTGAGAGATAGAGAGAGACAGAGAGCGAGACAGACAGAGAGAGACAGAAACAGACAGAGGGTGAGAGACAGACAGATGAGAGCAAGAGACAGAAAAAGAGTGGGAGACAGAGTCAGGGAGAGAGAGAGAGAGAGAGAGAGAGACAGAGGAAAAAAGAGTGAAGCAAAGAGAGAGAGAGACAGAGAGTCAGAGACAGAGAGAGCGACAAAGGGAGAGAGAGAGAGAGACAAAAAGAGACAGACAGAAGGAGAGAGAGAGAGAGAGAGAGAGAGAGAGTCGGAGCGAGGGACACAGAGAGGAAGATTTGGAAGTCAAATCAGTTTGGGTGGAAATTCGGAATAGCGAGTTTATAGGCCCCCCGAACAGTAGTTATACCTTTGGGCAGAGAATTGAACAAGAAATGATTACAGCTTGTTGTAAAGGCACTGTAATAATTGTGGGAGATATTAATCTTCATATCGACTGGGACAATGAAATTGGCGGGAGTGGTCTAGAACATGAGTTTGTGGAATGTTTTTGGGACAGCTTCTTGGAGCAATGCATTGTGGAGCCAACTAGGGATAAATCTATCTTAGATCTGGTATTGCGTAATGAAGCAGGGTTAATCAGTAATGCCATATTAAAATATCCACTGGGAAATAGTGATCATAATATACCATAGAATTCCATGTCAAAGTTTGAGGGTCACCTACTCCAGTCCCAAATCTGAATTTTAATCTTAAGCCAAGCCAATTACTTCGGAATGAGGGTTCAACAAATGTGCACTCCATTGAAAAATAAAAACTCGACTGAGGATTGGGAGTCTTTTAGAAACTAGCCGAGGGGCATCAAAATGTTGATAAAAAGGGGGAAAAAATAAAATGAGACTAAAGTGACCAGGAATGTAAAAATAGATAGTAAGAGCTTATACAAGTATATAAAAAGGAGGAGAGTAGCTAAAGTAAACATTGATCCCTTAGAGGTCGGACCTGATGGGTGACATCCTAGGGTTCTGAAAGAGATCGCTGCAGAGATAGTGGATGTGTTGGCTCTGATTTTCCAAAGTTCCCTCGATCCTAGAATGGTCCCAGTGGATTCCAAGTTAGCAAATATAACACCGCTGTTCAAGAAAGGAGGGAGAGAGAAAACCAGGAACTACAGGCCAGTTAGACTGACATCAGTCAACGGGAAAATGCTGGAATCTGGTGTTCAGGATGTCTTAATGCATTTGGAAATCATGCTGTAATCAGACCGAGTCAACATGGTACATGGAAGGGAAATCATCTTTGACAAATTTGTTAGAGTTTTTTTGAGGACGTAGGGTAGATAAAGGGGAACCAGTCGATGTCGTATACCTAGGTTTCCAAAAGGCATTCGATCAGGTGCCACACAAAAGGTTAATACACAGGATAAGGGCTGGTGGAGTTGAGGGAAATCTTTTAGCACGGATAGAGGATTGGATAACTGACAGGAAACAGAGAGTAGGGATGAATGGGGCATGTTTACGTTGGCAGGCTGTAAGTAGTGGAGTGCCTCAAGGATCAGTGCTGGGGCCTCAGCTATTTATAATCTATATTGGCCTTTCTTGCAAGGGGATTGGAGTACAGGAATAAGGAAGTCTTGCTACAATTGTACCGGGCTTTGGTGGAGGAGGCCCATTCAGACCCTCTCGAGCTAGTTACACAGGAACAGGAGGAGGCCCATTCAGACCCTCTCAAGGCTGTTACACAGGAACAGGACGAGGCCCATTCAGCCCCTCTCAAGGCTGTTACACAGGAACAGGAAGAGGCCCATTCAGCCCCTCTCACCCCTGTCACACAGGAACAGGAGGAGTCCATTCAGCCCCTCTCACCCCTGTTACACAGGAACAGGAGGAGGCCCATTCAGCCCCTCTCAAGGCTGGTACACAGGAACAGGAGGAGGCCCATTCAGCCCCTCTCGAGCCTGTCACACAGGAACAGGAGGAGGCCCATTCAGCCCCTCTCGAGTATGTTACACAGGAACATGAGGAGGCCCATTCAGCCCCTCTCAAAGCTGGTACACAGGAACAGGAGGAGGCCCATTCAGCCCCTCTCGGGTATGTTACACAGGAACAGGAAGAAGCCCATTCAGTCCCTCTCGAGCCTGTTACACAGGAACAGGAGGTGGCCCATTCAGCCCCTCTCAAGGCTGGTACACAGGAACAGGAGGAGGCCCATTCAGCCCCTCCTCGAGCTCGTTACACAGGAACAGGAGGAGGCCCATTCAGCCCCTCTCGGGTATGTTACACAGGCACAGGAGGAAGCCCATTCAGCCCCTTCTCGAGCCTGTTACACAGGCACAGGAGGAGTCCATTCAGCCCCTCTCAAGCCTGTTACACAGGAACAGGAGGAGGCCCATTCAGCCCCTCCTCGAGCTCGTTACACAGGAACAGGAGGAGGTCCATTCAGCCCCTCTCGGGTATGTTACACAGGAACAGGAGGAGGCCCATTCAGCGCCTCTCGAGCCTGTTACACAGGAACAGGAGGTGGCCCATTCAACCCCTCTCGAGGCTGGTACACAGGAACAGGAGGAGGCCCATTCAGCCCCTCTCGGGTATGTTACACAGGAACAGGAGGAGGCCCATTCAGCGCCTCTCGAGCCTGTTACACAGGAACAGGAGGTGGCCCATTCAACCCCTCTCGAGGCTGGTACACAGGAACAGGAGGAGGCCCATTCAGCCCCTCTCGAGGCTGGTACACAAGAACAGGAGGAGGCCCATTCAGCCCCTCTCGGGTATGTGACACAGGAACAGGAGGAGGCCCATTCAGCCCCTCTCGGGTATGTGACACAGGAACAGGAGGAGGCCCATTCAGCCCCTCTCGAGTCTGTTACACAGGAACAGAAGGAGGCCCATTCAGTCACTCCTCGAGCCTGTTACACAGGAACAGAAGGAGGCCCATTCAGCCCCTCTCGGGTATGTTACACAGGAACAGGAGGAGGTCCATTCAGCCCCTCTCGGGTATGTTACACAGGAACAGGAGGAAGCCCATTCAGTCCCTCTCGAGCCTGTTACACAGGAACAGGAGGAGGCCCATTCAGCCCCTCTCGAGGCTGGTACACAGGAACAGGAGGAGGCCCATTCAGCCCCTCCTCGAGCTAGCTACACAGGAACAGGAGGAGGCCCATTCAGTCCCTCTCGGGTATGTTACACAGGCACAGGAGGAAGCCCATTCAGCCCTTCTCGAGCCTGTTACACAGGAACAGGAGGAGTCCATTCAGCCCCTCTCAAGCCTGTTACACAGGAACAGGAGGAGGCCCATTCAGCGCCTCTCGAGCCTGTTACACAGGAACAGGAGGAAGGCCATTCAGCCCCTCTCGAGCCTGTTACACAGGAACAGGAGGAAGCCCATTCAGCCCATCTCGGGTATGTTACACATGCACAGGAGGAAGCCCATTCAGCCCTTCTCAAGCCTGTTACACAGGAACAGGAGGAGGCCCATTCAGTCTCTCCTCGAGCCTGTTACACAGGAACAGGAGGAGGCCCATTCAGTCTCTCCTCGAGCCTGTTACACAGGAACAGGAGGAGGCCCATTCAGCCCCTCTCAAGCCTGTTACACAGGAACAGGAAGAGGCCCATTCAACACCTCTCAAGCCTGTTACACAGGAACAGGAGGAGGCCCATTCAGCGCCTCTCGGGCCTGTTACACAGGAACAGGAGGAGGCCCATTCAGCCCCTCTCGGGCCTGTTACACAGGAGCAAGAGGAGGCCCATTCAGCCCCTCTCGAGGCTGGTACACAGGAACAGGAGGAGGCCCATTCAGCCCCTCTCGAGGCTGGTACACAGGAACAGGAGGAGGCCCATTCAGCCCCTCTCGAGGCTGGTACACAGGAACAGGAGGAGGCCCATTCAGCCCCTCTCGAGGCTGGTACACAGGAACAGGAGGAGGCCCATTCAGTCACTCCTCGACCCTGTTACACAGGAACAGGAGGAGGCCCATTCAGCCCCTCCTCGAGCTACTTACACAGGAACAGGAGGAGGCCCATTCAGCCCCTCTCAAGCCTGTTACACAGGAACAGGAGGAGGCCCATTCTGCCCCTCTCGAGCCTGTTACACAGGAGCAAGAGGAGGCCCATTCAGCCCCTCTCGAGGCTGGTACACAGGAACAGGAGGAGGCCCATTCAGCCCCTCTCGAGGCTGGTACACAGGAACAGGAGGAGGCCCATTCAGCCCCTCTCGAGGCTGGTACACAGGAACAGGAGGAGGCCCATTCAGCCCCTCTCGAGGCTGGTACACAGGAACAGGAGGAGGCCCATTCAGTCACTCCTCGAGCCTGTTACACAGGAACAGGAGGAGGCCCATTCAGCCCCTCCTCGAGCTACTTACACAGGAACAGGAGGAGGCCCATTCAGCCCCTCTCAAGCCTGTTACACAGGAACAGGAGGAGGCCCATTCTGCCCCTCTCGAGCCTGTTACACAGGAACAGGAGGAAGCCCATTCAGCCCCTCCTCGAGCTAGTTACACAGGAACAGGAGGAGGCCCATTCAGCCCCTCTCGAGTCTGTTACACAGGAACAGAAGGAGGCCCATTCAGTCACTCCTCGAGCCTGTTACACAGGAACAGAAGGAGGCCCATTCAGCCCCTCTCGGGTATGTTACACAGGAACAGGAGGAGGTCCATTCAGCCCCTCTCGGGTATGTTACACAGGAACAGGAGGAAGCCCATTCAGTCCCTCTCGAGCCTGTTACACAGGAACAGGAGGTGGCCCATTCAGCCCCTCTCGAGGCTGGTACACAGGAACAGGAGGAGGCCCATTCAGCCCCTCCTCGAGCTAGTTACACAGGAACAGGAGGAAGCCCATTCAGCCCCTCTCGGGTATGTTACACAGGCACAGGAGGAAGCCCATTCAGCCCTTCTCGAGCCTGTTAAACAGGAACAGGAGGAGTCCATTCAGCCCCTCTCAAGCCTGTTACACAGGAACAGGAGGAGGCCCATTCAGCGCCTCTCGAGCCTGTTACACAGGAACAGGAGGAAGGCCATTCAGCCCCTCTCGAGCCTGTTACACAGGAACAGGAGGAAGCCCATTCAGCCCCTCTCGGGTATGTTACACATGCACAGGAGGAAGCCCATTCAGCCCTTCTCGAGCCTGTTACACAGGAACAGGAGGAGGCCCATTCAGTCTCTCCTCGAGCCTGTTACACAGGAACAGGAGGAGGCCCATTCAGTCTCTCCTCGAGCCTGTTACACAGGAACAGGAGGAGGCCCATTCAGCCCCTCTCGAGGCTGGTACACAGGAACAGGAGGAGGCCCATTCAGCCCCTCTCAAGCCTGTTACACAGGAACAGGAAGAGGCCCATTCAACACCTCTCAAGCCTGTTACACAGGAACAGGAGGAGGCCCATTCAGTCTCTCCTCGAGCCTGTTACACAGGAACAGGAGGAGGCCCATTCAGCCCCTCTCGGGCCTGTTACACAGGAGCAAGAGGAGGCCCATTCAGCCCCTCTCGAGGCTGGTACACAGGAACAGGAGGAGGCCCATTCAGTCACTCCTCGAGCCTGTTACACAGGAACAGGAGGAGGCCCATTCAGCCCCTCCTCGAGCTACTTACACAGGAACAGGGGGAGGCCCATTCTGCCCCTCTCGAGCCTGTTACACAGGAACAGGAGGAGGCCCATTCAGCCCCTCTCGGGTATGTTACACAGGAACAGGAGGAGGTCCATTCAGCCCCTCTCGGGTATGTTACACAGGAACAGGAGGAAGCCCATTCAGTCCCTCTAGAGCCTGTTACACAGGAACAGGAGGAGGCCCATTCAGCCCCTCCTCGAGCTAGTTACACAGGAACAGGAGGAGGCCCATTCAGCCCCTCTCGGGTATGTTACACAGGCACAGGAGGAAGCCCATTCAGCCCCTCTCGAGGCTGGTACACAGGAACTGGAGGAGGCCCATTCAGCCCCTCTCGGGTATGTTACACAGGCACAGGAGGAAGCCCATTCAGCCCCTCTCGAGGCTGGTACACAGGAACAGGAGGAGGCCCATTCAGTCTCTCCTCGAGCCTGTTACACAGGAACAGGAGGAGGCCCATTCAGTCTCTCCTCGAGCCTGTTACACAGGAACAGGAGGAGGCCCATTCATTCTCTCCTCGAGCCTGTTACACAGGAACAGGAGGAGGCCCATTCAGCCCCTCTCAAGCCTGTTACACAGGAACAGGAAGAGGCCCATTCAACACCTCTCAAGCCTGTTACACAGGAACAGGAGGAGGCCCATTCAGCGCCTCTCGGGCCTGTTACACAGGAACAGGAGGAGGCCCATTCAGCCCCTCTCGGGCCTGTTACACAGGAGCAAGAGGAGGCCCATTCAGCCCCTCTCGAGGCTGGTACACAGGAACAGGAGGAGGCCCATTCAGCCCCTCTCGAGGCTGGTACACAGGAACAGGAGGAGGCCCATTCAGCCCCTCTCGAAGCTGGTACACAGGAACAGGAGGAGGCCCATTCAGCCCCTCTCGAGGCTGGTACACAGGAACAGGAGGAGGCCCATTCAGTCACTCCTCGAGCCTGTTACACAGGAACAGGAGGAGGCCCATTCAGCCCCTCCTCGAGCTACTTACACAGGAACAGGAGGAGGCCCATTCTGCCCCTCTCGAGCCTGTTACACAGGAACAGGAGGAGGCCCATTCAGCCCCTCTCGGGTATGTTACACAGGAACAGGAGGAGGTCCATTCAGCCCCTCTCGGGTATGTTACACAGGAACAGGAGGAAGCCCATTCAGCCCCTCTCGAGCCTGTTACACAGGAACAGGAGGAGGCCCATTCAGCCCCTCCTCGAGCTAGTTACACAGGAACAGGAGGAGGCCCATTCAGCCCCTCTCGAGTCTGTTACACAGGAACAGAAGGAGGCCCATTCAGTCACTCCTCGAGCCTGTTACACAGGAACAGAAGGAGGCCCATTCAGCCCCTCTCGGGTATGTTACACAGGAACAGGAGGAGGTCCATTCAGCCCCTCTCGGGTATGTTACACAGGAACAGGAGGAAGCCCATTCAGTCCCTCTCGAGCCTGTTACACAGGAACAGGAGGTGGCCCATTCAGCCCCTCTCGAGGCTGGTACACAGGAACAGGAGGAGGCCCATTCAGCCCCTCCTCGAGCTAGTTACACAGGAACAGGAGGAAGCCCATTCAGCCCCTCTCGGGTATGTTACACAGGCACAGGAGGAAGCCCATTCAGCCCTTCTCGAGCCTGTTAAACAGGAACAGGAGGAGTCCATTCAGCCCCTCTCAAGCCTGTTACACAGGAACAGGAGGAGGCCCATTCAGCGCCTCTCGAGCCTGTTACACAGGAACAGGAGGAAGGCCATTCAGCCCCTCTCGAGCCTGTTACACAGGAACAGGAGGAAGCCCATTCAGCCCCTCTCGGGTATGTTACACATGCACAGGAGGAAGCCCATTCAGCCCTTCTCGAGCCTGTTACACAGGAACAGGAGGAGGCCCATTCAGTCTCTCCTCGAGCCTGTTACACAGGAACAGGAGGAGGCCCATTCAGTCTCTCCTCGAGCCTGTTACACAGGAACAGGAGGAGGCCCATTCAGCCCCTCTCGAGGCTGGTACACAGGAACAGGAGGAGGCCCATTCAGCCCCTCTCAAGCCTGTTACACAGGAACAGGAGGAGGCCCATTCAGTCTCTCCTCGAGCCTGTTACACAGGAACAGGAGGAGGCCCATTCAGCCCCTCTCGGGCCTGTTACACAGGAGCAAGAGGAGGCCCATTCAGCCCCTCTCGAGGCTGGTACACAGGAACAGGAGGAGGCCCATTCAGCCCCTCTCGAGGCTGGTACACAGGAACAGGAGGAGGCCCATTCAGTCACTCCTCGAGCCTGTTACACAGGAACAGGAGGAGGCCCATTCAGCCCCTCCTCGAGCTACTTACACAGGAACAGGAGGAGGCCCATTCTGCCCCTCTCGAGCCTGTTACACAGGAACAGGAGGAAGCCCATTCAGTCCCTCTCGAGCCTGTTACACAGGTACAGGAGGAGGCCCATTCAGCCCCTCCTCGAGCTAGTTACACAGGAACAGGAGGAGGCCCATTCAGCCCCTCTCGGGTATGTTACACAGGCACAGGAGGAAGCCCATTCAGCCCCTCTCGAGGCTGGTACACAGGAACTGGAGGAGGCCCATTCAGCCCCTCTCGGGTATGTTACACAGGAACAGGAGGAAGCCCATTCAGTCCCTCTCGAGCCTGTTACACAGGAACTGGAGGAGGCCCATTCAGCCCCTCCTCGAGCTAGTTACACAGGAACAGGAGGAGGCCCATTCAGCCCCTCTCGGGTATGTTACACAGGCACAGGAGGAAGCCCATTCAGCCCCTCTCGAGGCTGGTACACAGGAACTGGAGGAGGCCCATTCAGCCCCTCTCGGGTATGTTACACAGGCACAGGAGGAAGCCCATTCAGCCCCTCTCGAGGCTGGTACACAGGAACAGGAGGAGGCCCATTCAGTCTCTCCTCGAGCCTGTTACACAGGAACAGGAAGAGGCCCATTCAGCCCCTCTCGAGCCTGTTACACAGGAACAGGAGGAGGCCCATTCAGCGCCTCTCGAGCCTGTTACACAGGAACAGGAGGTGGCCCATTCAGCCCCTCCTCGAGCTAGTTACACAGGAACAGGAGGAGGCCCATTCAGCGCCTCTCGAGCCTGTTACACAGGAACAGGAGGAGGCCCATTCAGCCCTTCTCGAGCCTGTTACACAGGAACAGGAGGTGGCCCATTCAGCCCCTCTCGGGCCTGTTACACAGGAGCAAGAGGAGGCCCATTCAGCCCCTCTCGAGGCTGGTACACAGGAACAGGAGGAGGCCCATTCAGCCCCTCTCGAGGCTGGTACACAGGAACAGGAGGAGGCGAAGGCCAGGGGAATGACACTGAGAGGAAAGAGATTTCAGATAGAGAGGGCCACAGAGCAGATGGGCTGAAGTCTGTCCAGTTTCAGTCCGTTTGATAAATGCCGACACTGATTGTTCTCCTTCTCTTCCCAGTTCTCCAGCCAGTGGCCCAGGAATCGAGCAGGGCAGCCGGTGAGTGTAAAGCAATCAAACCTACAGAGCACCCCCCCCCCCCCTCCCCCACCACTCCCACAAACAGAGCAGGAAAGGCCCGGGCTCCATTTCCGGCCTACTGCTGACTTTGAGCCACTACCCCCCCCACACACACAGAATAGGACAGAGTGAGAGAGAGAAAGTAAAAGAGGGAGAGGGAGGGAGAGACACAGAGACAGACAGAGGCAGAGAGAAATGGGGGAAGAGGCTGTCAGCAGGGGAGTGAGAGATAAGCAGAGAGTGCAAGAGTGAGAGATAGAGAGAGACAGAGAGCGAGACAGACAGAGAGCGAGACAGAAACAGACAGAGGGTGAGAGACAGACAGATGAGAGCAAGAGACAGAAAAAGAGTGGGAGACAGAGTCAGGGAGAGAGAGAGAGAGAGAGAGAGAGACAGAGGAAAAAAGAGTGAAGCAAAGAGAGAGAGAGACAGAGAGTCAGAGACAGAGAGAGCGACAAAGGGAGAGAGAGAGAGAGACAAAAAGAGACAGACAGAAGGAGAGAGAGAGAGAGAGAGTCGGAGCGAGGGACACAGAGAGGAAGATTTGGAAGTCAAATCAGTTTGGGTGGAAATTCGGAATAGCGAGTTTATAGGCCCCCCGAACAGTAGTTATACCTTTGGGCAGAGAATTGAACAAGAAATGATTACAGCTTGTTGTCAAGGCACTGTAATAATTGTGGGAGATATTAATCTTCATATCGACTGGGACAATGAAATTGGCGGGAGTGGTCTAGAACATGAGTTTGTGGAATGTTTTTGGGACAGCTTCTTGGAGCAATGCATTGTGGAGCCAACTAGGGATAAATCTATCTTAGATCTGGTATTGCGTAATGAAGCAGGGTTAATCAGTAATGCCATATTAAAATATCCACTGGGAAATAGTGATCATAATATACCATAGAATTCCATGTCAAAGTTTGAGGGTCACCTACTCCAGTCCCAAATCTGAATTTTAATCTTAAGCCAAGCCAATTACTTCGGAATGAGGGTTCAACAAATGTGCACTCCATTGAAAAATAAAAACTCGACTGAGGATTGGGAGTCTTTTAGAAACTAGCCGAGGGGCATCAAAATGTTGATAAAAAGGGGGAAAAAATAAAATGAGACTAAAGTGACCAGGAATGTAAAAATAGATAGTAAGAGCTTATACAAGTATATAAAAAGGAGGAGAGTAGCTAAAGTAAACATTGATCCCTTAGAGGTCGGACCTGATGGGTGACATCCTAGGGTTCTGAAAGAGATCGCTGCAGAGATAGTGGATGTGTTGGCTCTGATTTTCCAAAGTTCCCTCGATCCTAGAATGGTCCCAGTGGATTCCAAGTTAGCAAATATAACACCGCTGTTCAAGAAAGGAGGGAGAGAGAAAACCAGGAACTACAGGCCAGTTAGACTGACATCAGTCAACGGGAAAATGCTGGAATCTGGTGTTCAGGATGTCTTAATGCATTTGGAAATCGTGCTGTAATCAGACCGAGTCAACATGGTACATGGAAGGGAAATCATCTTTGACAAATTTGTTAGAGTTTTTTTGAGGACGTAGGGTAGATAAAGGGGAACCAGTCGATGTCGTTTACCTAGGTTTCCAAAAGGCATTCGATCAGGTGCCACACAAAAGGTTAATACACAGGATAAGGGCTGGTGGAGTTGAGGGAAATCTTTTAGCACGGATAGAGGATTGGATAACTGACAGGAAACAGAGAGTAGGGATGAATGGGGCATGTTTACGTTGGCAGGCTGTAAGTAGTGGAGTGCCTCAAGGATCAGTGCTGGGGCCTCAGCTATTTATAATCTATATTGGCCTTTCTTGCAAGGGGATTGGAGTACAAGAATAAGGAAGTCTTGCTACAATTGTACCGGGCTTTGGTGAGACCACATCTAGAGTACTGGGCGCAGTTTTGGTCTCCATATTTAAGGAAGGATATAGTTGTATTGGAGGTGGTGTAGCGAAGGTTCACTAAATTGGTCCCTGGGATGAGGGGATATTCAAGACTGATAGCAAGAGATTTTTGGGTGTCTCAGGGAATCGAGGGATTATGGGGAGCGGGCAGGAAAATGGGGTCAAGGCAGAAGGGCAGTCACGATCGTACAGAATGGCGGAACAGGCTTGAGGGGCCGAATGGCCTGTTCCTGCTCCGATTTCTTATGAGACAGACAGAGCGGGAGAGACAGAGATTAAGAGAGAGGGAGGCAGAGAAAGAGATAGCAAGAGAGAAATTCAGGGACAGAGAACTGGAGAGCAAGGGAGGGAGAGAGAAAGAGAGAGAGATGTGCCCAGTGGGGATAAAGCATAAAGCGGGAGGAGGCATGAAAATGTCTGGCCGTGCTTAAGATAAGTCACCTGGTCCGTACGTCCGGCATCCCAGGTTGCGAAAGGAAAACAAAAATCGGAAAAATATCAACAGACACTTGGAGAAATTTGAGTTGATTAAGGATTTGTAAAATTCTCGACGAATCGAACTTTGGGATGAAGTAACAGAGAAGGTTGATGAAGGAAATGTGGCGGATGTTGTTTATATGGATTTGAAGAAAGTGTTAGATAAATTACCAAATAAAAGGCTGGTTGACAAAATTGAGGCTCACGAGATAGGAGGGTCAGTGTCCAATTGGATTTTAAAAAAGGGCTTAAGGACAAAAAAGAGTGAGTCGTAGTAACTGGATGTTTTCCAGACTGGAGGATGGTAGATAGTGGTGTTCCCCAAGGGCCAGTGCTGAGACCACTGCTTTATCTTTTGGCTATCTGTAAATGACTTGAATCTTGGAATACAGAATTTGCCGAAGACACCAAACTTGAAGGTGTGGGAAACAGCGAGGATGATATGACCCACCTGCACCGGGACAACAGATAGGCTAGCGGAACGGGTAGAGAGGTGGCAGATGGAGTTTACTAGTGACGAGTGTGAGGTGACGCATTTTGGCGGAAGGAATAGGGAGAGGCAATATCGACTGAAAGGCACAGTTCCAAAGCGTGGGCAGGGACAGAGGGACCTGGGGGGGTGCACGTGCATCGATCTTTGAAGGCGGCAGGACATACTGAGAGAGTGGTGAGTGAAGCATGTGGGATCTTGGGCTTCATAAATAGAAGCGTCGAGTCCAAAAGCAGGGAGGGTGCGCTGGACCTTTACAAAGCTCTGGTTCGGCCCCACCTGGAGCATTGCGTCCAGTCGCGGTCGCCACAGAACCGACGGGCCCCAAACGGTCTCTTTCTGTGCCGTTAAGTGATCTCGTTGAAACAGAAGAGATTGCCAGGTGGAGGGTTGTGACTCTTTGGAACTCTCGAGCTCAGTGGGTGCTCCCTCGTTGAATATATTCGAGAGTGAGACGGAGGGGTTTTTGGTTTACTGCAGTCCGCGCCTTGCTAAAACCGTCCTGGCGTTAATCCGCGGCCTCGCTCTCTCTCTCTCTCTCTCAGCTCCAGCAGGTCACCCAATTGACCAACACTTCACGCGCATCGTCCAGGGTTTCAACTCGGTTGACGGAGTTCTGGACACCCTACTCGCTGCAGGAGTCCTGACCCCTGAGCACTATGACAGCATCCGCACCAAGGCGCCGAAACAGGAGAAGATACGGGAGCTACTGACGGTCATTCGTGGTCAAGGACAGGGTGCCAAGGACCAACTTTGGAAGGCCATGGTCGAGACAGATCGATATTTCACCTCCAGTCTGACCGGCGAGTGAGGCCTCTTCAAATCTCCAACAACCAATCAAAACAACACTCGAAAAATTCATCGGGTGACCTGTACAAACAGCCGCGAGTGGTTAGCAAGAAAATATCATCCAGCTTTTGATAACTAAAATAAATTCTGTACCGAGAACTATCACATTCATTTTTCCAACCAGACGGTGCCACCCGGTTCCAGAGGGGGAAAGGACAGTGTATCTAACACACTGTGCCACCCAGTCCCAGAGGGGGAAAGGACAGTGTATCTAACACACTGTGACACCCGGTCCCAGAGGGGGGGAAAGGACAGTGTATCTAACGCACTGTGACACCCAGTCCCAGAGGGGGAAAGGACAGTGTATCTAACGCACTGTGACACCCGCTCCCAGAGGGGGAAAGGACAGTGTATCTAACGCACTGTGACACCCGGTCCCAGAGGGGGAAAGGGCAGTGTATCTAACGCACTGTGACACCTGGTCCCAGAGGGGGAAAGGACAGTGTATCTAACACACTGTGACTCCAGGTCCCAGAGGGAGAAAGGACAGTGTATCTAACACACTGTGACAACCGGTCCCAGAGGGGGAAAGGACAGTGTATCTCATGCACTGTGGAAAACTGTCCCAGAGCGGGGGAAGGACTGTGTATCTAACGCTCTGTGACACCCAGTCCCAGAGTGGGGGGAAAGGACAGTGTATCTAATGCACTGTGCCACTCTCTCCCAGAGTGGGAAAAGGACAGTGTATACAATGCACTGTGAAACCCAGTCCCAGAGGGGGAAAGGACAGTGTATCTAACGTACTGTGACACCCGGTCCCAGAGGGGGGGAAAGGGCAGTGTATCTAACACATTGTGACACCCGCTCCCAGAGGGGGAAAGGACAGTGTATCTAATGCACTGTGACACCCGGTCCCAGAGGGGGAAAGGACAGTGTATCTAACGTACTGTGACACCCGGTCCCAGAGGGGGGGAAAGGACAGTGTATCTAACACATTGTGACACCCAGTCCCAGAGGGGGAAAGGACAGTGTATCTAATGCACTCTGACACCCGGTCCCAGAGGGGGAAAGGACAGTGTATCTAACGTACTGTGACACCCGGTCCCAGAGGGGGAAAGGACAGTGTATCTAACGTACTGTGACACCCGGTCCCAGAGGGGGGGAAAGGACAGTGTATCTAATGCACTGTGACACCCAGTCCCAGAGGGGGAAAGGACAGTGTATTTAATACACAGTGACACCCGGTTCCAGAGGGGGAATGGACAGTGTATCTAA
This sequence comes from Heterodontus francisci, assembly GCF_036365525.1. Lineage (NCBI taxonomy): Eukaryota > Metazoa > Chordata > Chondrichthyes > Heterodontiformes > Heterodontidae > Heterodontus > Heterodontus francisci. Next base: position 460,138 of record NW_027141150.1, on the reverse strand, counting down.
CGCACTGTGACACCCGGTTCCAGAGGGGGAAAGGACAGTGTATTTAACACACTGTGACACCCGGTTCTAGAGGGGGAAAGACAGTGGATCTAACGCACTGTGACACCCAGTCCCTGAGGGGGAAAGGACAGTGTATCTAACGTACTGTGACACCCGGTCCCAGAGGGGGGAAAGGACAGTGTATCTAACACACTGTGACACCCGGTTCCAGAGGGGGAATGGACAGTGTATCGAACTCACTGTGACACCCAGTCCCAGAGGGGGAAAGGACAGTGTATCTAACGCACTGTGACACACGGTCCCAGAGGGGAGAAACGACAGTGTATCAAACACACTGTGACAACCGGTCCCAGAGGGGGAAAGGACAGTGTATCTAATGCACTGTGGAAAACTGTCCCAGAGCGGGGGAAGGACTCTGTATCTAACGCTCTGTGACACCCAGTCCCAGAGTGGGGGGAAAGGACAGTGTATCTAATGCATTGTGCCACTCTCTCCCAGAGTGGGAAAAGGACAGTGTATACAATGCACTGTGAAACCCAGTCCCAGAGGGGGAAAGGACAGTGTACCTAACGTACTGTGACACCCGGTCCCAGAGGGGGGGAAAGGACAGTGTATCTAACACATTGTGACACCCGCTCCCAGAGGGGGAAAGGACAGTGTATCTAATGCACTGTGACACCCAGTCCCAGAGGGGGAAAGGACAGTGTATCTAACGTACTGTGAAACCCGGTCCCAGAGGGGGGGAAAGGACAGTGTATCTAACGTACTGTGACACCCGGTCCCAGAGGGGTGGAAAGGACAGTGTATCTAACACATTGTGACACCCGCTCCCAGAGGGGGAAAGGACAGTGTATCTAATGCACTGTGACACCCGGTCCCAGAGGGGGAAAGGACAGTGTATCTAACATACTGTGACACCCGGTCCCAGAGGGGGAAAGGACAGTGTATCTAACGCACTGTGACACCCGGTCCCAGAGGAGGGGAAAGGGCAGTGTATCTAACACATTGTGACACCCGCTCCCAGAGGGGGAAAGGACAGTGTATCTAATGCACTGTGACACCCAGTCCCAGAGGGGGAAAGGACAGTGTATCTAACGTACTGTGACACCCGGTCCCAGAGGGGGGGAAAGGACAGTGTATCTAACACATTGTGACACCCGCTCCCAGAGGGGGAAAGGACAGTGTATCTAATGCACTGTGACACCCAGTCCCAGAGGGGGAAAGGACAGTGTATCTAACGTACTGTGACACCCGGTCCCAGAGGGGGAAAGGACAGTGTATCTAACGTACTGTGACACCCGCTCCCAGAGGGGGAAAGGACAGTGTATCTAATGCACTGTGACACCCGGTCCCAGAGGGGGAAAGGACAGTGTATCTAACGTACAGTGACACCCGGTCCCAGAGGGGGAAAGGACAGTGTATCTAACACATTGTGACACCCGCTCCCAGAGGGGGGGAAAGGACAGTGTATCTAATGCACTGTGACACCCAGTCCCAGAGGGGGAAAGGACAGTGTATTTAATACACAGTGACACCCTGTTCCAGAGGGGGAATGGACAGTGTATCTAACGCACTGTGACACCCGGTTCCAGAGGGGGGAAGGACAGTGTATTTAACACACTGTGACACCCGGTTCTAGAGGGGGAAAGACAGTGGATCTAACGCACTGTGACACCCAGTCCCTGAGGGGGAAAGGACAGTGTATCTAACGTACTGTGACACCCGGTCCCAGAGGGGGGAAAGGACAGTGTATCTAACACACTGTGACACCTGGTCCCAGAGTGGGAATGGACAGTGTATCGAACTCACTGTGACACCCAGTCCCAGAGGGGGAAAGGACAGTGTATCTAACGCACTGTGACACACGGTCCCAGAGGGGAGAAACGACAGTGTATCAAACACACTGTGACAACCGGTCCCAGAGGGGGAAAGGACAGTGTATCTAATGCACTGTGGAAAACTGTCCCAGAGCGGGGGAAGGACTCTGTATCTAACGCTCTGTGACACCCAGTCCCAGAGTGGGGGGAAAGGACAGTGTATCTAATGCATTGTGCCACTCTCTCCCAGAGTGGGAAAAGGACAGTGTATACAATGCACTGTGAAACCCAGTCCCAGAGGGGGAAAGGACAGTGTATCTAACGTACTGTGACACCCGGTCCCAGAGGGGGGGAAAGGACAGTGTATCTAAGACATTGTGACACCCGCTCCCAGAGGGGGAAAGGACAGTGTATCTAATGCACTGTGACACCCAGTCCCAGAGGGGGAAAGGACAGTGTATCTAACGTACTGTGACACCCGGTCCCAGAGGGGGAAAGGACAGTGTATCTAACGTACTGTGACACCCGGTCCCAGAGGGGGGGAAAGGACAGTGTATCTAACGTACTGTGACACCCGGTCCCAGAGGGGTGGAAAGGACAGTGTATCTAACACATTGTGACACCCGCTCCCAGAGGGGGAAAGGACAGTGTATCTAATGCACTGTGACACCCGGTCCCAGAGGGGGAAAGGACAGTGTATCTAACATACTGTGACACCCGGTCCCAGAGGGGGAAAGGACAGTGTATCTAACGTACTGTGACACCCGGTCCCAGAGGAGGGGAAAGGACAGTGTATCAAACACATTGTGACACCCGCTCCCAGAGGGGGAAAGGACAGTGTATCTAATGCACTGTGACACCCAGTCCCAGAGGGGGAAAGGACAGTGTATCTAACGTACTGTGACACCCGGTCCCAGAGGGGGGGAAAGGACAGTGTATCTAACACATTGTGACACCCGCTCCCAGAGGGGGAAAGGACAGTGTATCTAATGCACTGTGACACCCAGTCCCAGAGGGGGAAAGGACAGTGTATCTAACGTACTGTGACACCCGGTCCCAGAGGGGGGGAAAGGACAGTGTATCTAACACATTGTGACACCCGCTCCCAGAGGGGGAAAGGACAGTGTATCTAATGCACTGTGACACCCAGTCCCAGAGGGGGAAAGGACAGTGTATCTAACGTACTGTGACACCCGGTCCCAGAGGGGGAAAGGACAGTGTATCTAACGTACTGTGACACCCGGTCCCAGAGGGGGGGAAAGGACAGTGTATCTAACGTACTGTGACACCCGGTCCCAGAGGGGTGGAAAGGACAGTGTATCTAACACATTGTGACACCCGCTCCCAGAGGGGGAAAGGACAGTGTATCTAATGCACTGTGACACCCGGTCCCAGAGGGGGAAAGGACAGTGTATCTAACGTACTGTGACACCCGGTCCCAGAGGGGGAAAGGACAGTGTATCTAACGTACTGTGACACCCGGTCCCAGAGGGGGGGAAAGGACAGTGTATCTAACGCACTGTGACACCCAGTCCCAGAGGGGGAAAGGACAGTGTATCTAACGCACTGTGGCACCCGGTCCCAGAGGGGGAAAGGACAGTGTATTTAATACACTGTGACACCCGGTTCCAGAGGGGGAAAAGACAGTGTATCTAACGCACTGTGACACCCGGTTCCAGAGGGGGAAAGGACAGTGTATCTAATGCACTCTGACACCCGGTCCCAGAGGGGGAAAGGACAGTGTATCTAACGTACTGTGACACCCGGTCCCAGAGGGGGGGAAAGGACAGTGTATCTAACACATTGTGATACCCGCTCCCAGAGGGGGAAAGGACAGTGTATCTAATGCACTCTGACACCCGGTCCCAGAGGTGGAAAGGACAGTGAATCTAACACATTGTGACACCCGCTCCCAGAGGGGGAAAGGACAGTGTATCTAATGCACTCTGACACCCGGTCCCAGAGGGGGAAAGGACAGTGTATCTAACGTACTGTGACACCCGGTCCCAGAGGGGGGGAAAGGACAGTGTATCTAACACATTGTGATACCCGCTCCCAGAGGGGGATAGGACAGTGTATCTAATGCACTCTGACACCCGGTCCCAGAGGGGGAAAGGACAGTGTATCTAACGTACTGTGACACCCGGTCCCAGAGGGGGAAAGGACAGTGTATCTAACGTACTGTGACACCCGGTCCCAGAGGGGGGGAAAGGACAGTGTATCTAATGCACTGTGACACCCGGTCCCAGAGGGGGAAAGGACAGTGTATTTAACACACTGTAACACCCGGTCCCAGAGGGGGAAAGGACAGTGTATCTAATGCACTCTGACACCCGGTCCCAGAGGGGGAAAGGACAGTGTATCTAACGTACTGTGACACCCGGTCCCAGAGGGGGAAAGGACAGTGTATCTAACGTACTGTGACACCCGGTCCCAGAGGGGGAAAGGACAGTGTATCTAACGTACTGTGACACCCGGTCCCAGAGGGGGGGAAAGGACAGTGTATCTAATGCACTCTGACACCCGGTCCCAGAGGGGGAAAGGACAGAGTATCTAACGTACTGTGACACCCGGTCCCAGAGGGGGAAAGGACAGTGTATCTAACGTACTGTGACACCCGGTCCCAGAGGGGGGGAAAGGACAGTGTATCTAATGCACTGTGACACCCGGTCCCAGAGGGGGAAAGGACAGTGTATCTAACACACTGTGACACCCAGTCCCAGAGGGGGAAAGGACAGTGTATTTAATACACAGTGACACCCGGTTCCAGAGGGGGAATGGACAGTGTATCTAACGCACTGTGACACCCGGTTCCAGAGGGGGAAAGGACAGTGTATTTAACACACTGTGACACCCGGTTCTAGAGGGGGAAAGACAGTGGATCTAACGCACTGTGACACCCAGTCCCTGAGGGGGAAAGGACAGTGTATCTAACGTACTGTGACACCCGGTCCCAGAGGGGGGAAAGGACAGTGTATCTAACACACTGTGACACCCGGTTCCAGAGGGGGAATGGACAGTGTGTCGAACTCACTGTGACACCCAGTCCCAGAGGGGGAAAGGACAGTGTATCTAACGCACTGTGACACACGGTCCCAGAGGGGAGAAACGACAGTGTATCAAACACACTGTGACAACCGGTCCCAGAAGGGGAAAGGACAGTGTATCTAATGCACTGTGACACCCGGTCCCAGAGGGGGAAAGGACAGTGTATCTAACGTATTGTGACACCCGTTCCCAGAGGGGGAAAGGACAGTGTATCTAACACATTGTGACACCCGCTCCCAGAGGGGGAAAGGACAGTGTATCTAACGTACTGTGACACCCGGTCCCAGAGGGGGAAAGGACAGTGTATCTAACGTACTGTGACACCCGGTCCCAGAGGGGGGGAACGGACAGTGTATCTAACGCACTGTGACACCCAGTCCCAGAGGGGGAAAGGACAGTGTATCTAACGCACTGTGGAAAACTGTCCCAGAGCGGGGAAAGGACTGTGTATCTAACGCTCTGTGACACCCAGTCCCAGAGTGGGGGGAAAGGACAGTGTATCTAACGTACTGTGACACACGGTCCCAGAGGGGAGAAACGACAGTGTATCTAACACACTGTAACAACCGGTCCCAGAGGGGGAAAGGACAGTGTATCTAATGCACTGTGGAAAACTGTCCCAGAGCGGGGAAAGGACTGTGTATCTAATGCTCTGTGCCACTCTCTCCCAGAGTGGGAAAAGGACAGTGTATACAATGCACTGTGAAACCCAGTCCCAGAGGGGGAAAGGACAGTGTATCTAACGTACTGTGACACCCGGTCCCAGAGGGGGGGAAAGGGCAGTGTATCTAACACATTGTGACACCCGCTCCCAGAGGGGGAAAGGACAGTGTATCTAATGCACTGTGACACCCGGTCCCAGAGGGGGAAAGGACAGTGTATCCAATGCACTCTGACACCCGGACCCAGAGGGGGGGAAAGGACAGTGTATCTAACGTAATGTGACACCCGGTCCCAGAGGGGGAAAGGACAGTGTATCTAACGTACTGTGACACCCGGTCCCAGAGGGGGAAAGGACAGTGTATCTTACGTACTGTGACACCGGTCCCAGAGGGGTGGAAAGGACAGTCTATCAAACACATTGTGACACCCGCTCCCAGAGGGGGATCGGACAGTGTATCTAACGTACTGTGACACCCAGTCCCAGAGGGGGAAAGGACAGTGTATCTAACGCACTGTGACACCTGGTCCCAGAGGGGGAAAGGACAGTGTATCTAACACACTGTGACACCCGGTCCCAGAGGGGGAAAGGACAGTGTACCGAATGCACTGTGACACTCTGTCCCACAGTGGGAAAAGGACAGTGTATACAATGCACTGTGAAACCCGGTCCCAGAGAGGGGGGAAAGGACAGTGTATCTAACACACTGTGACTCCAGGTCCCAGAGGGAGAAAGGACAGTGTATCTAACACACTGTGACAACCGGTCCCAGAGGGGGAAAGGACAGTGTATCTAATGCACTGTGGAAAACTGTCCCAGAGCGGGGAAAGGACTGTGTATCTAACGCTCAGTGACACCCAGTCCCAGAGTGGGGGGAAAGGACAGTGTATCTAATGCACTGTGCCACTCTCTCCCAGAGTGGGAAAAGGACAGTGTATACAATGCACTGTGAAACCCAGTCCCAGAGGGGGAAAGGACAGTGTATCTAACGTACTGTGACACCCGGTCCCAGAGGGGGGGAAAGGGCAGTGTATCTAACACATTGTGACACCCGCTCCCAGAGGGGGAAAGGACAGTGTATCTAATGCACTGTGACACCCGGTCCCAGAGGGGGAAAGGACAGTGTATCTAACGTACTGTGACACCCGGTCCCAGAGGGGGGGAAAGGACAGTGTATCTAACACATTGTGACACCCGCTCCCAGAGGGGGAAAGGACAGTGTATCCAATGCACTCTGACACCCGGACCCAGAGGGGGGGAAAGGACAGTGTATCTAACGTAATGTGACACCTGGTCCCAGAGGGGTGGAAAGGACAGTGTATCTAACACATTGTGACACCCGCTCCCAGAGGGGGCAAGGACAGTGCATCTAATGCACTGTGACACCCGGTCCCAGAGGGGGAAAGGACAGTGTATCTAACGTACTGTGACACCCGGTCCCAGAGGGGGAAAGGACAGTGTATCTTACGTACTGTGACACCGGTCCCAGAGGGGTGGAAAGGACAGTGTATCAAACACATTGTGACACCCGCTCCCAGAGGGGAAAAGGACAGTGTATACAATGCACTGTGAAACCCGGTCCCAGAGAGTGGGGAAAGGACAGTGTATCTAACACACTGTGACTCCAGTTCCCAGAGGGAGAAAGGACAGTGTATCTAACACACTGTGACAACCGGTCCCAGAGGGGGAAAGGACAGTGTATCTAATGCACTGTGGAAAACTGTCCCAGAGCGGGGAAAGGACTGTGTATCTAACGCTCTGTGACACCCAGTCCCAGAGTGGGGGGAAAGGACAGTGTATCTAATGCACTGTGCCACTCTCTCCCAGAGTGGGAAAAGGACAGTGTATACAATGCACTGTGAAACCCAGTCCCAGAGGGGGAAAGGACAGTGTATCTAACGTACTGTGACACCCGGTCCCAGAGTGGGGGAAAGGGCAGTGTATCTAACACATTGTGACACCCGCTCCCAGAGGGGGAAAGGACAGTGTATCTAATGCACTGTGACACCCGGTCCCAGAGGGGGAAAGGACAGTGTATCTAACGCACCGTGACACCCAGTCCCAGAGGGGGAAAGGACAGAGTATCGAACACACTGTGACACCCGGTCCCAGAGGGGGAAAGGACAGTGTATCTAACGTACTGTGACACCCGGTCCCAGAGGGGGAAAGGACAGTGTATCTAACGCACTGTGACACCCAGTCCCAGAGGGGGAAAGGACAGTGTATACAATGCACTGTGAAACCCGGTCCCAGAGAGGGGGGAAAGGACAGTGTATCTAACGCACCGTGACACCCAGTCCCAGAGGGGGAAAGGACAGAGTATCGAACACACTGTGACACCCGGTCCCAGAGGGGGAAAGGACAGTGTATCTAACGCACTGTGACACCCGGTTCCAGAGGGGGAAAGGACAGTGTATCTAATGCACTCTGACACCCGGTCCCAGAGGGGGAAAGGACAGTGTATCTAACGTACTGTGACACCCGGTCCCAGAGGGGGGGAAAGGACAGTGTATCTAACACATTGTGATACCCGCTCCCAGAGGGGGAAAGGACAGTGTATCTAATGCACTCTGACACCCGGTCCCAGAGGTGGAAAGGACAGTGAATCTAACACATTGTGACACCCGCTCCCAGAGGGGGAAAGGACAGTGTATCTAATGCACTCTGACACCCGGTCCCAGAGGGGGAAAGGACAGTGTATCTAACGTACTGTGACACCCGGTCCCAGAGGGGGGGAAAGGACAGTGTATCTAACACATTGTGATACCCGCTCCCAGAGGGGGAAAGGACAGTGTATCTAATGCACTCTGACACCCGGTCCCAGAGGGGGAAAGGACAGTGTATCTAACGTACTGTGACACCCGGTCCCAGAGGGGGGGAAAGGACAGTGTATCTAATGCACTGTGACACCCGGTCCCAGAGGGGGAAAGGACAGTGTATTTAACACACTGTAACACCCGGTCCCAGAGGGGGAAAGGACAGTGTATCTAATGCACTCTGACACCCGGTCCCAGAGGGGGAAAGGACAGTGTATCTAACGTACTGTGACACCCGGTCCCAGAGGGGGAAAGGACAGTGTATCTAACGTACTGTGACACCCGGTCCCAGAGGGGGAAAGGACAGTGTATCTAACGTACTGTGACACCCGGTCCCAGAGGGGGGGAAAGGACAGTGTATCTAATGCACTCTGACACCCGGTCCCAGAGGGGGAAAGGACAGTGTATCTAACGTACTGTGACACCCGGTCCCAGAGGGGGAAAGGACAGTGTATCTAACGTACTGTGACACCCGGTCCCAGAGGGGGGGAAAGGACAGTGTATCTAATGCACTGTGACACCCGGTCCCAGAGGGGGAAAGGACAGTGTATCTAACACACTGTGACACCCAGTCCCAGAGGGGGAAAGGACAGTGTATTTAATACACAGTGACACCCGGTTCCAGAGGGGGAATGGACAGTGTATCTAACGCACTGTGACACCCGGTCCCAGAGGGGGAAAGGACAGTGTATTTAACACACTGTGACACCCGGTTCTAGAGGGGGAAAGACAGTGGATCTAACGCACTGTGACACCCAGTCCCTGAGGGGGAAAGGACAGTGTATCTAACGTACTGTGACACCCGGTCCCAGAGGGGGGAAAGGACAGTGTATCTAACACACTGTGACACCCGGTTCCAGAGGGGGAATGGACAGTGTATCGAACTCACTGTGACACCCAGTCCCAGAGGGGGAAAGGACAGTGTATCTAACGCACTGTGACACACGGTCCCAGAGGGGAGAAACGACAGTGTATCAAACACACTGTGACAACCGGTCCCAGAAGGGGAAAGGACAGTGTATCTAATGCACTGTGACACCCGGTCCCAGAGGGGGAAAGGACAGTGTATCTAACGTATTGTGACACCCGTTCCCAGAGGGGGAAAGGACAGTGTATCTAACACATTGTGACACCCGCTCCCAGAGGGGGAAAGGACAGTGTATCTAACGTACTGTGACACCCGGTCCCAGAGGGGGAAAGGACAGTGTATCTAACGTACTGTGACACCCGGTCCCAGAGGGGGGGAACGGACAGTGTATCTAACGCACTGTGACACCCAGTCCCAGAGGGGGAAAGGACAGTGTATCTAACGCACTGTGGAAAACTGTCCCAGAGCGGGGAAAGGACTGTGTATCTAACGCTCTGTGACACCCAGTCCCAGAGTGGGGGGAAAGGACAGTGTATCTAACGTACTGTGACACACGGTCCCAGAGGGGAGAAACGACAGTGTATCTAACACACTGTAACAACCGGTCCCAGAGGGGGAAAGGACAGTGTATCTAATGCACTGTGGAAAACTGTCCCAGAGCGGGGAAAGGACTGTGTATCTAATGCTCTGTGCCACTCTCTCCCAGAGTGGGAAAAGGACAGTGTATACAATGCACTGTGAAACCCAGTCCCAGAGGGGGAAAGGACAGTGTATCTAACGTACTGTGACACCCGGTCCCAGAGGGGGGGAAAGGGCAGTGTATCTAACACATTGTGACACCCGCTCCCAGAGGGGGAAAGGACAGTGTATCTAATGCACTGTGACACCCGGTCCCAGAGGGGGAAAGGACAGTGTATCCAATGCACTCTGACACCCGGACCCAGAGGGGGGGAAAGGACAGTGTATCTAACGTAATGTGACACCCGGTCCCAGAGGGGGAAAGGACAGTGTATCTAACGTACTGTGACACCCGGTCCCAGAGGGGGAAAGGACAGTGTATCTTACGTACTGTGACACCGGTCCCAGAGGGGTGGAAAGGACAGTCTATCAAACACATTGTGACACCCGCTCCCAGAGGGGGATCGGACAGTGTATCTAACGTACTGTGACACCCAGTCCCAGAGGGGGAAAGGACAGTGTATCTAACGCACTGTGACACCTGGTCCCAGAGGGGGAAAGGACAGTGTATCTAACACACTGTGACACCCGGTCCCAGAGGGGGAAAGGACAGTGTACCGAATGCACTGTGACACTCTGTCCCACAGTGGGAAAAGGACAGTGTATACAATGCACTGTGAAACCCGGTCCCAGAGAGGGGGGAAAGGACAGTGTATCTAACACACTGTGACTCCAGGTCCCAGAGGGAGAAAGGACAGTGTATCTAACACACTGTGACAACCGGTCCCAGAGGGGGAAAGGACAGTGTATCTAATGCACTGTGGAAAACTGTCCCAGAGCGGGGAAAGGACTGTGTATCTAACGCTCAGTGACACCCAGTCCCAGAGTGGGGGGAAAGGACAGTGTATCTAATGCACTGTGCCACTCTCTCCCAGAGTGGGAAAAGGACAGTGTATACAATGCACTGTGAAACCCAGTCCCAGAGGGGGAAAGGACAGTGTATCTAACGTACTGTGACACCCGGTCCCAGAGGGGGGGAAAGGGCAGTGTATCTAACACATTGTGACACCCGCTCCCAGAGGGGGAAAGGACAGTGTATCTAATGCACTGTGACACCCGGTCCCAGAGGGGGAAAGGACAGTGTATCTAACGTACTGTGACACCCGGTCCCAGAGGGGGGGAAAGGACAGTGTATCTAACACATTGTGACACCCGCTCCCAGAGGGGGAAAGGACAGTGTATCCAATGCACTCTGACACCCGGACCCAGAGGGGGGGAAAGGACAGTGTATCTAACGTAATGTGACACCTGGTCCCAGAGGGGTGGAAAGGACAGTGTATCTAACACATTGTGACACCCGCTCCCAGAGGGGGCAAGGACAGTGCATCTAATGCACTGTGACACCCGGTCCCAGAGGGGGAAAGGACAGTGTATCTAACGTACTGTGACACCCGGTCCCAGAGGGGGAAAGGACAGTGTATCTTACGTACTGTGACACCGGTCCCAGAGGGGTGGAAAGGACAGTGTATCAAACACATTGTGACACCCGCTCCCAGAGGGGAAAAGGACAGTGTATACAATGCACTGTGAAACCCGGTCCCAGAGAGTGGGGAAAGGACAGTGTATCTAACACACTGTGACTCCAGTTCCCAGAGGGAGAAAGGACAGTGTATCTAACACACTGTGACAACCGGTCCCAGAGGGGGAAAGGACAGTGTATCTAATGCACTGTGGAAAACTGTCCCAGAGCGGGGAAAGGACTGTGTATCTAACGCTCTGTGACACCCAGTCCCAGAGTGGGGGGAAAGGACAGTGTATCTAATGCACTGTGCCACTCTCTCCCAGAGTGGGAAAAGGACAGTGTATACAATGCACTGTGAAACCCAGTCCCAGAGGGGGAAAGGACAGTGTATCTAACGTACTGTGACACCCGGTCCCAGAGTGGGGGAAAGGGCAGTGTATCTAACACATTGTGACACCCGCTCCCAGAGGGGGAAAGGACAGTGTATCTAATGCACTGTGACACCCGGTCCCAGAGGGGGAAAGGACAGTGTATCTAACGCACCGTGACACCCAGTCCCAGAGGGGGAAAGGACAGAGTATCGAACACACTGTGACACCCGGTCCCAGAGGGGGAAAGGACAGTGTATCTAACGTACTGTGACACCCGGTCCCAGAGGGGGAAAGGACAGTGTATCTAACGCACTGTGACACCCAGTCCCAGAGGGGGAAAGGACAGTGTATCTAACGCACTGTGACACCCGGTCTCAGAGGGGGAAAGGGCAGTGTATCTAACGCACTGTGACACTCTGTCCCAGAGTGGGAAAAGGACAGTGTATACAATGCACTGTGAAACCCGGTCCCAGAGAGGGGGGAAAGGACAGTGTATCTAACACACTGTGACTCCAGGTCCCAGAGGGAGAAAGGACAGTGTATCTAACACACTGTGACAACCGGTCCCAGAGGGGGAAAGGACTGTGTATCTAACGCTCTGTGACACCCGGTCCCAGAGGGGTGGAAAGGACAGTGTATCAAACACATTGTGACACCCGCTCCCAGAGGGGGATCGGACAGTGTATCTAATGCACTGTGACACCCGGTCCCAGAGGGGGAAAGGACAGTGTATCTAACGTACTGTGACACCCGGTCCCAGAGGGGGAAAGGACAGTGTATCTTACGTACTGTGACACCGGTCCCAGAGGGGTGGAAAGGACAGTGTATCAAACACATTGTGACACCCGCTCCCAGAGGGGGATCGGACAGTGTATCTAATGCACTGTGACACCCGGTCCCAGAGGGGGAAAGGACAGTGTATCTAACGTACTGTGACACCCGGTCCCAGAGGGGGAAAGGACAGTGTATCTAACGCACTGTGACACCGGTCCCAGAGGGGTGGAAAGGACAGTGTATCAAACACATTGTGACACCCGCTCCCAGAGGGGAAAAGGACAGTGTATACAATGCACTGTGAAACCCGGTCCCAGAGAGTGGGGAAAGGACAGTGTATCTAACACACTGTGACTCCAGTTCCCAGAGGGAGAAAGGACAGTGTATCTAACACACTGTGACAACCGGTCCCAGAGGGGGAAAGGACAGTGTATCTAATGCACTGTGGAAAACTGTCCCAGAGCGGGGAAAGGACTGTGTATCTAACGCTCTGTGACACCCAGTCCCAGAGTGGGGGGAAAGGACAGTGTATCTAATGCACTGTGCCACTCTCTCCCAGAGTGGGAAAAGGACAGTGTATACAATGCACTGTGAAACCCAGTCCCAGAGGGGGAAAGGACAGTGTATCTAACGTACTGTGACACCCGGTCCCAGAGGGGGGGAAAGGGCAGTGTATCTAATGCACTGTGACACCCGGTCCCAGAGGGGGAAAGGACAGTGTATCTAACGCACCGTGACACCCAGTCCCAGAGGGGGAAAGGACAGAGTATCGAACACACTGTGACACCCGGTCCCAGAGGGGGAAAGGACAGTGTATCTAACGTACTGTGACACCCGGTCCCAGAGGGGAAAAGGACAGTGTATCTAACGTACTGTGACACCCGGTCACAGAGGGGGGGAAAGGACAGTGTATCTAACGCACTGTGACACCCAGTCCCAGAGGGGGAAAGGACAGTGTATCTAACGCACTGTGACACCCGCTCCCAGAGGGGGAAAGGACAGTGTATCTAACGCACTGTGACACCCGGTCCCAGAGGGGGAAAGGGCAGTGTATCTAACGCACTGTGACACCCGTTCCCAGAGGGGGAAAGGACAGTGTATCGAATGCACTGTGACACTCTGTCCCAGAGTGGGAAAAGGACAGTGTATACAATGCACTGTGAAACCCGGTCCCAGAGAGTGGGGAAAGGACAGTGTATCTAACACACTGTGACAACCAGTCCCAGAGGGGGAAAGGACAGTGTATCTAATGCTCTGTGACACCCAGTCCCTGAGTGGGGGGAAAGGACAGTGTATCTAATGCATTGTGCCACTCTGTCCCAGAGTGGGAAAAGGACAGTGTATACAATGCACTGTGAAACCCAGTCCCAGAGGGGGAAAGGACAGTGTATCTAACGTACTGTGACACCCGGTCCCAGAGGGGGGGAAAGAACAGTGTATCTAACACATTGTGACACCCGCTCCCAGAGGGGGAAAGGACAGTGTATCGAAAGCACTGTGACACCCGGTCCCAGAGGGGGAAAGGACAGTGTATCTAACGTACTGTGACACCCGGTCCCAGAGGGGGAAAGGACAGTGTATCTAACGTACTGTGACACCCGGTCCCAGAGGGGGGGAAAGGACAGTGTATCTAACGCACTGTGACACCCAGTCCCAGAAGGGGAAAGGACAGTGTATCTAACGCACTGTGACACCCGGTCCCAGAGGGGGAAAGGGCAGTGTATCTAACGCACTGTGACACCCGGTCCCAGAGGGCGAAAGGACAGTGTATCAAATGCACTGTGACACTCTGTCCCACAGTGGGAAAAGGACAGTGTATCTAACACACTGTGACTCCAGGTCCCAGAGGGAGAAAGGACAGTGTATCTAACACACTGTGACAACCGGTCCCAGAGGGGGAAAGGACAGTGTATCTAATGCACTGTGGAAAACTGTCCCAGAGCGGGGAAAGGACTGTGTATCTAACGCTCTGTGACACCCAGTCCCAGAGTGGGGGGAAAGGACAGTGTATCTCATGCACTGTGAAACCCAGTCCCAGAGGGGGAAAGGACAGTGTATCTAACGTACTGTGACACCCGGTCCCAGAGGGGGGGAAAGGGCAGTGTATCTAACACATTGTGACACCCGCTCCCAGAGGGGGAAAGGCCAGTGTATCTAATGCACTGTGACACCCGGTCCCAGAGGGGGAAAGGACAGTGTATCTAACACACTGTGACACCCGGTCCCAGAGGGGGAAAGGACAGTGTATCTAACGTACTGTGACACCCGGTCCCAGAGGGGGGGAAAGGACAGTGTATCTAACACATTGTGACACCCGCTCCCAGAGGGGGAAAGGACAGTGTATCTAATGCACTCTGACACCCGGTCCCAGATGGGGAAAGGACAGTGCATCTAACGTACTGTGACACCCGGTCCCAGAGGGGGAAAGGACAGTGTATCTAACATACTGTGACACCCGGTCCCAGAGGGGGGGAAAGGACAGTGTATCTAACGCACTGTGACACCCAGTCCCAGAGGGGGAAAGGACAGTGTATTTAATACACTGTGACACCAGGTTCCAGAGGGGGAATGGACAGTGTATCTAACGCACTGTGACACCCGGTTCCAGAGGGGGAAAGGACAGTGTATTTAACACACTGTGACACCCGGTTCTAGAGGGGGAAAGGACAGTGGATCTAACGCACTGTGACACCCAGTCCCTGAGGGGGAAAGGACAGTGTATCTAACGTACTGTGACACCCGGTTCCAGAGGGGGGAAAGGACAGTGTATCCAACACACTGTGACACCCGGTTCCAGAGGGGGAAAGGACAGTGGATCTAACGCACTGTGACACCCAGTCCCTGAGGGGGAAAGGACAGTGTATCTAACGTACTGTGACACACGGTCCCAGAGGGGAGAAACGACAGTGTATCTCACACACTGTGACTCCAGGTCCCAGAGGGAGAAAGGACAGTGTATCTAACACACTGTGACAACCGGTCCCAGAGGGGGAAAGGACAGTGTATCTAATGCACTGTGGAAAACTGTCCCAGAGCGGGGAAAGGACTGTGTATCTAACGCTCTGTGACACCCAGTCCCAGAGTGGGGGGAAAGGACAGTGTATCTAATGCACTGTACCACTCTCTCCCAGAGGGGGAAAGGACAGTGTACACAATGCACTGTGAAACCCAGTCCCAGAGGGGGAAAGGACAGTGTATCTAACACATTGTGACACCCGCTCCCAGAGGGGGAAAGGACAGTCTATCTAATGCACTCTGACACCCGGTCCCAGAGGGGGAAAGGACAGTGTATCTAACATACTGTGACACCCGGTCCCAGAGGGGGAAAGGACAGTGTATCTAACGTACTGTGACACCCGGTCCCAGAGGGGGGGAAAGGACAGTGTATCTAACGCACTGTGACACCCAGTCCCAGAGGGGGAAAGGACAGTGTATCTAACGTACTGTGACACCCAGTTCCAGAGGGGGAATGGACAGTGTATCTAACGCACTGTGACACCCGGTTCCAGAGGGGGAAAGGACAGTGTATTTAACACACTGTGACACCCGGTTCTAGAGGGGGAAAGGACAGTGGATCTAACGTACTGTGACACCCGGTCCCAGAGGGGGGAAAGGACAGTGTATCTAACACACTGTGACACCCGGTTCCAGAGGGGGAATGGACAGTGTATCGAACTCACTGTGACACCCAGTCCCAGAGGGGGAAAGGACAGTGTATCTAACGTACTGTGACACCCGGTCCCAAAGGGGGGAAAGGACAGTGTATCTAACACACTGTGACACCCGGTTCCAGAGGGGGAATGGACAGTGTATCGAACTCACTGTGACACCCGGTCCCAGAGGGGGGAAAGGACAGTGTATCTAACACACTGTGACACCCGGTTCCAGAGGGGGAATGGACAGTGTTTCTAACGCACTGTGACACACGGTCCCAGAGGGGAGAAACGACAGTGTATCTAATACACTGTGACACCCAGTCCCAGAGGGGGAAAGGACAGTGTATCTAACACACTGTGACACCCGGTTCCAGAGGGGGAAAGGACAGTGTATCTAACGTACTGTGACACCAGGTCCCAGAGGGGGAAAGGACAGTGTATCTAACGTACTGTGACACCCGGTCCCAGAGTGGGGGAAAGGACAGTGTATCTAACACACTGTGACACCCAGTCCCAGAGGGGGAAAGGACAGTGTATCTAACGCACTGTGACACCCGCTCCCAGAGGGGGAAAGGACAGTGTATCTAACGCACTGTGACACCCGGTCCCAGAAGGGGAAAGGACAGTGTATCTAACGCACAGTGACACCCAGTCCCAGAGGGGGAAAGGACAGAGTATCGAACACACTGTGACACCCAGTCCCAGAGGGGGAAAGGACAGTGTATCTAACGTACTGTGACACCCTGTCCCAGAGGGGGAAAGGACAGTGTATCTAACGTACTGTGACACCCGGTCCCAGAGGGCGGGAAAAGGACAGTGTATCTAACGCA
This sequence comes from Heterodontus francisci, assembly GCF_036365525.1. Lineage (NCBI taxonomy): Eukaryota > Metazoa > Chordata > Chondrichthyes > Heterodontiformes > Heterodontidae > Heterodontus > Heterodontus francisci. The sequence continues at coordinate 443,097 of NW_027141150.1, read as the reverse complement.
CTGTAACACACAGTCCCAGAGGGGGAAAGGACAGTGTATCTAACGCACTGTGACACCCGGTCCCAGAGGGAGAAAGGAGTGTATCTAACACACTGTGACACCCGGTCCCAGAGGCGGTGGGGGGAAGGACAGTGTATCTAACACAATGTGACACCCGGTTCCAGAGGGGGAATGGACAGTGTATCTAACTCACTGTGGCACCCAGTCCCAGAGGAGGAAAGGACAGTGTATCTAACGTACTGTGACACACGGTCCCAGAGGGGAGAAACAACAGTGTATCCAACACACTGTGACACCCGGTTCCAGAGGGGGAATGGACAGTGTATCTAACGCACTGTGACACCCAGTCCCAGAGGGGGAAAGGACTGTGTATCTAACACACTGTGACACCCGGTTCCAGAGGGGGAAAGGACAGTGTATCTGATGTACTGTGACACCCGGTCCCAGAGGGGGAAAGGACAGTGTATCTAACACACTGTGACACCCAGTCCCAGAGGGGGGAAAGGACAGTGTATCTAACAGACTGTGACACCCAGTCCCAGAGGGGGAAAGGACAGTGTATCAAATACAGTGTGACACCCGGTCCCAGAGAGGGGAAAGAACAGTGTATCTAACACACTGTGACACCCGGTCCCAGAGGGGGGGAAAGGACAGTGCATCTAACACACTGTGACACCCAGTCCCAGAGGGGGAAAGGACAGTGTCTCTAACGTACTGTGACACCCGGTCCCAGAGGGGGAAAGGACAGTGTATCTAACGTACTGTGACACCCGGTCCCAGAGGGGGAAAGGACAGTGTATCTAACACACTGTGACACCCGGTCCCAGTTGCGGTGGGGGGAAGGACAGTGCATCTAACACACTGTGACAACCGGTCCCAGAGGGGGAAAGGACAGTGTATCTAATGCACTGTGACACTGTGTCCCAGAGGGGGGAAAGGACAGTGTATCTAACACTCTGTGACACCCGGTCCCAGAGGGGGAAAGGACAGTGTATCTAACGTACTGTGACACCCGGTCCCAGAGGGGGGGAAAGGACAGTGTATCTAACGCACTGTGACACCCAGTCCCAGAGGGGGAAAGGACAGTGTATCTAACGTACTGTGACACCCAGTTCCAGAGGGGGAATGGACAGTGTATCTAACACACTGTGAATCCCGGTTCTAGAGGGGGAAAGGACAGTGTATCTAACACACTGTGACACCCGGTCCCAGAGGGGGGAAAGGACAGTGTATCTAACGCACTGTGACACCTGGTACCAGAGGGGGAAAGGACAGTGTATCTAACACACTGTGACACCCAGTCCCTGAGGGGGAAAGGACAGTGCATCTAACGTACTGTGACACCCGGTCCCAGAGGGGGGAAAGGACAGTGTATCTAACACACTGTGACACCCGGTTCTAGAGGGGGAAAGGACAGTGCATCTAACGTACTGTGACACCCGGTCCCAGAGGGGGGAAAGGACAGTGTATCTAACACACTGTGACACCCGGTTCCAGAGGGGGAAAGGACAGTGTATCTAACGCACTGTGACACCCGGTTCCAGAGGGGGAAAGGACAGTGTATCTAACGCACTGTGACACCCGGTCCCAGAGGGGGGAAAGGACAGTGTATCTAACACACTGTGACACCCGGTTCCAGAGGGGGAATGGAAAGTGTATCGAACTCACTGTGACACCCAGTCCCTGAGGGGGAAAGGACAGTGTATCTAACGTACTGTGACACCCGGTCCCAGAGGGGGGAAAGGACAGAGTATCTAACACACTGTGACACCCGGTTCCAGAGGGGGAATGGACAGTGTATCGAACTCACTGTGACACCCGGTCCCAGAGGGGGGAAAGGACAGTGTATCTAACACACTGTGACACCCGGTTCCAGAGGGGGAATGGACAGTGTTTCTAACGCACTGTGACACACGGTCCCAGAGGGGAGAAACGACAGTGTATCTAATACACTGTGACACCCAGTCCCAGAGGGGGAAAGGACAGTGTATCTAACACACTGTGACACCCGGTTCCAGAGGGGGAAAGGACAGTGTATCTAACGTACTGTGACACCAGGTCCCAGAGGGGGAAAGGACAGTGTATCTAACGTACTGTGACACCCGGTCCCAGAGTGGGGGAAAGGACAGTGTATCTAACACACTGTGACACCCAGTCCCAGAGGGGGAAAGGACAGTGGATCTAACGCACTGTGACACCCAGTCCCTGAGGGGGAAAGGACAGTGTATCTAACACACTGTGACACCCGGTTCCAGAGGGGGAATGGACAGTGTATCGAACTCACTGTGACACCCAGTCCCAGAGGGGGAAAGGACAGTGTATCTAACGTACTGTGACACCCGGTCCCAGAGGGGGGAAAGGACAGTGTATCTAACACACTGTGACACCCGGTTCCAGAGGGGGAATGGACAGTGTTTCTAACGCACTGTGACACACGGTCCCAGAGGGGAGAAACGACAGTGTATCTAATACACTGTGACACCCAGTCCCAGAGGGGGAAAGGACAGTGTATCTAACACACTGTGACACCCGGTTCCAGAGGGGGAAAGGACAGTGTATCTAACGTACTGTGACACCAGGTCCCAGAGGGGGAAAGGACAGTGTATCTAACGTACTGTGACACCCGGTCCCAGAGTGGGGGAAAGGACAGTGTATCTAACACACTGTGACACCCAGTCCCAGAGGGGGAAAGGACAGTGTATCTAACGCACTGTGACATCCGCTCCCAGAGGGGGAAAGGACAGTGTATCTAACGCACTGTGACACCCGGTCCCAGAAGGGGAAAGGACAGTGTATCTAACGCACTGTGACACCCAGTCCCAGAGGGGGAAAGGACAGAGTATCGAACACACTGTGACACCCGGTCCCAGAGGGGGAAAGGACAGTGTATCTAACGTACTGTGACACCCTGTCCCAGAGGGGGAAAGGACAGTGTATCTAACGTACTGTGACACCCGGTCCCAGAGGGCGGGAAAAGGACAGTGTATCTAACGCACTGTAACACACAGTCCCAGAGGGGGAAAGGACAGTGTATATAACGCACTGTGACACACGGTCCCAGAGGGGAGAAACAACAGTGTATCCAACACACTGTGACACCCGGTTCCAGAGGGGGAATGGACAGTGTATCTAACGCACTGTGACACCCAGTCCCAGAGGGGGAATGGACTGTGTATCTAACACACTGTGACACCCGGTTCCAGAGGGGGAAAGGACAGTGTATCTGATGTACTGTGACACCCGGTCCCAGAGGGGGAAAGGACAGTGTATCTAACACACTGTGACACCCAGTCCCAGAGGGGGGAAAGGACAGTGTATCTAACACATTGTGACACCCAGTCCCAGAGGGGGAAAGGACTGTGTATCTAACAGACTGTGACACCCAGTCCCAGAGGGGGAAAGGACAGTGTATCAAATACAGTGTGACACCCGGTCCCAGAGAGGGGAAAGAACAGTGTATCTAACACACTGTGACACCCGGTCCCAGAGGGGGGGAAAGGACAGTGCATCTAACACACTGTGACACCCAGTCCCAGAGGGGGAAAGGACAGTGTCTCTAACGTACTGTGACACCCGGTCCCAGAGGGGGAAAGGACAGTGTATCTAACGTACTGTGACACCCGGTCCCAGAGGGGGAAAAGGACAGTGTATCTAACACACTGTGACACCCGGTCCCAGTTGCGGTGGGGGGAAGGACAGTGCATCTAACACACTGTGACAACCGGTCCCAGAGGGGGAAAGGACAGTGTATCTAATGCACTGTGACACTGTGTCCCAGAGGGGGGAAAGGACTGTGTATCTAACACTCTGTGACACCCGGTCCCAGAGGGGGAAAGGACAGTGTATCTAACGTACTGTGACACCCGGTCCCAGAGGGGGAAAGGACAGTGTATCTAACGTACTGTGACACCCGGTCCCAGAGGGGGGGAAAGGACAGTGTATCTAACGCACTGTGACACCCAGTCCCAGAGGGGGAAAGGACAGTGTATCTAACGTACTGTGACACCCAGTTCCAGAGGGGGAATGGACAGTGTATCTAACGTACTGTGACACCCAGTTCCAGAGGGGGAATGGACAGTGTATCTAACACACTGTGACACCCAGTCCCAGAGGGGGAAAGGACAGTGTATCTAACACACTGTGACACCCGGTCCCAGAGGGCAAAGGACAGTGTATCTAACACACTGTGAATCCCGGTTCTAGAGGGGGAAAGGACAGTGGATCTAACGCACTGTGACACCCAGTCCCTGAGGGGGAAAGGACAGTGCATCTAACACACTGTGACACCCGGTTCCAGAGGGGGAATGGAAAGTGTATCGAACTCACTGTGACACCCAGTCCCAGAGGGGGAAAGGACAGTGTATCTAACGTACTGTGACACCCGGTCCCAGAGGGGGGAAAGGACAGAGTATCTAACACACTGTGACACCCGGTTCCAGAGGGGGAATGGACAGTGTATCGAACTCACTGTGACACCCGGTCCCAGAGGGGGGAAAGGACAGTGTATCTAACACACTGTGACACCCGGTTCCAGAGGGGGAATGGACAGTGTTTCTAACGCACTGTGACACACGGTCCCAGAGGGGAGAAACGACAGTGTATCTAATACACTGTGACACCCAGTCCCAGAGGGGGAAAGGACAGTGTATCTAACACACTGTGACACCCGGTTCCAGAGGGGGAAAGGACAGTGTATCTAACGTACTGTGACACCAGGTCCCAGAGGGGGAAAGGACAGTGTATCTAACGTACTGTGACACCCGGTCCCAGAGTGGGGGAAAGGACAGTGTATCTAACACACTGTGACACCCAGTCCCAGAGGGGGAAAGGACAGTGTATCTAACGCACTGTGACACCCGCTCCCAGAGGGGGAAAGGACAGTGTATCTAACGTACTGTGACACCCGGTCCCAGAGGGGGAAAGGACAGTGTATCTAACGTACTGTGACACCCAGTTCCAGAGGGGGAATGGACAGTGTATCTAACGCACTGTGACACCCAGTTCCAGAGGGGGAAAGGACAGTGTATTTAACACACTGTGACACCCGGTTCTAGAGGGGGAAAGGACAGTGGATCTAACGTACTGTGACACCCGGTCCCAGAGGGGGGAAAGGACAGTGTATCTAACACACTGTGACACCCGGTTCCAGAGGGGGAATGGACAGTGTATCGAACTCACTGTGACACCCAGTCCCAGAGGGGGAAAGGACAGTGTATCTAACGTACTGTGACACCCGGTCCCAGAGGGGGGAAAGGACAGTGTATCTAACACACTGTGACACCCGGTTCCAGAGGGGGAATGGACAGTGTTTCTAACGCACTGTGACACACGGTCCCAGAGGGGAGAAACGACAGTGTATCTAATACACTGTGACACCCAGTCCCAGAGGGGGAAAGGACAGTGTATCTAACACACTGTGACACCCGGTTCCAGAGGGGGAAAGGACAGTGTATCTAACGTACTGTGACACCAGGTCCCAGAGGGGGAAAGGACAGTGTATCTAACGTACTGTGACACCCGGTCCCAGAGTGGGGGAAAGGACAGTGTATCTAACACACTGTGACACCCAGTCCCAGAGGGGGAAAGGACAGTGTATCTAACGCACTGTGACACCCGCTCCCAGAGTGGGAAAGGACAGTGTATCTAACGCACTGTGACACCCGGTCCCAGAAGGGGAAAGGACAGTGTATCTAACGCACTGTGACACCCAGTCCCAGAGGGGGAAAGGACAGAGTATCGAACACACTGTGACACCCGGTCCCAGAGGGGGAAAGGACAGTGTATCTAACGTACTGTGACACCCTGTCCCAGAGGGGGAAAGGACAGTGTATCTAACGTACTGTGACACCCGGTCCCAGAGGGCGGGAAAAGGACAGTGTATCTAACGCACTGTAACACACAGTCCCAGAGGGGGAAAGGACAGTGTATCTAACGCACTGTGACACCCGGTCCCAGAGGGAGAAAGGAGTGTATCTAACACACTGTGACACCCGGTCCCAGAGGCTGTGGGGGGAAGGACAGTGTATCTAACACACTGTGACACCCGGTTCCAGAGGGGGAATGGACAGTGTATCTAACTCACTGTGGCACCCAGTCCCAGAGGAGGAAAGGACAGTGTATCTAACGTACTGTGACACACGGTCCCAGAGGGGAGAAACAACAGTGTATCCAACACACTGTGACACCCGGTTCCAGAGGGGGAATGGACAGTGTATCTAACGCACTGTGACACCCAGTCCCAGAGGGGGAAAGGACTGTGTATCTAACACACTGTGACACCCGGTTCCAGAGGGGGAAAGGACAGTGTATCTGATGTACTGTGACACCCGGTCCCAGAGGGGGAAAGGACAGTGTATCTAACACACTGTGACACCCAGTCCCAGAGGGGGGAAAGGACAGTGTATCTAACACATTGTGACACCCAGTCCCAGAGGGGGAAAGGACAGTGTATCTAACAGACTGTGACACCCAGTCCCAGAGGGGGAAAGGACAGTGTATCAAATACAGTGTGACACCCGGTCCCAGAGAGGGGAAAGAACAGTGTATCTAACACACTGTGACACCCGGTCCCAGAGGGGGGGAAAGGACAGTGCATCTAACACACTGTGACACCCAGTCCCAGAGGGGGAAAGGACAGTGTCTCTAACGTACTGTGACACCCGGTCCCAGAGGGGGAAAGGACAGTGTATCTAACGTACTGTGACACCCGGTCCCAGAGGGGGAAAGGACAGTGTATCTAACACACTGTGACACCCGGTCCCAGTTGCGGTGGGGGGAAGGACAGTGCATCTAACACACTGTGACAACCGGTCCCAGAGGGGGAAAGGACAGTGTATCTAATGCACTGTGACACTGTGTCCCAGAGGGGGGAAAGGACTGTGTATCTAACACTCTGTGACACCCGGTCCCAGAGGGGGAAAGGACAGTGTATCTAACGTACTGTGACACCCGGTCCCAGAGGGGGAAAGGACAGTGTATCTAACGTACTGTGACACCCGGTCCCAGAGGGGGGGAAAGGACAGTGTATCTAACGCACTGTGACACCCAGTCCCAGAGGGGGAAAGGACAGTGTATCTAACGTACTGTGACACCCAGTTCCAGAGGGGGAATGGACAGTGTATCTAACGCACTGTGACACCCGGTTCCAGAGGGGGAAAGGACAGTGTATTTAACACACTGTGAATCCCGGTTCTAGAGGGGGAAAGGACAGTGGATCTAACGCACTGTGACACCCAGTCCCTGAGGGGGAAAGGACAGTGTATCTAACGCACTGTGACACCCGGTCCCAGAGGGGGGAAAGGACAGTGTATCTAACACACTGTGACACCCGGTTCCAGAGGGGGAATGGAAAGTGTATCGAACTCACTGTGACACCCAGTCCCAGAGGGGGAAAGGACAGTGTATCTAACGTACTGTGACACCCGGTCCCAGAGGGGGAAAGGACAGTGTATCTAACGCACTGTGACACCGGGTCCCAGAGGGAGAAAGGAGTGTATCTAACACACTGTGACACCCGGTCCCAGAGGCGGTGGGGGGAAGGACAGTGTATCTAACACAATGTGACACCCGGTTCCAGAGGGGGAATGGACAGTGTATCTAACTCACTGTGGCACCCAGTCCCAGAGGAGGAAAGGACAGTGTATCTAACGTACTGTGACACACGGTCCCAGAGGGGAGAAACAACAGTGTATCCAACACACTGTGACACCCGGTTCCAGAGGGGGAATGGACAGTGTATCTAACGCACTGTGACACCCAGTCCCAGAGGGGGAAAGGACTGTGTATCTAACACACTGTGACACCCGGTTCCAGAGGGGGAAAGGACAGTGTATCTGATGTACTGTGACACCCGGTCCCAGAGGGGGAAAGGACAGTGTATCTAACACACTGTGACACCCAGTCCCAGAGGGGGGAAAGGACAGTGTATCTAACACATTGTGACACCCAGTCCCAGAGGGGGAAAGGACAGTGTATCTAACAGACTGTGACACCCAGTCCCAGAGGGGGAAAGGACAGTGTATCAAATACAGTGTGACACCCGGTCCCAGAGAGGGGAAAGAACAGTGTATCTAACACACTGTGACACCCGGTCCCAGAGGGGGGGAAAGGACAGTGCATCTAACACACTGTGACACCCAGTCCCAGAGGGGGAAAGGACAGTGTCTCTAACGTACTGTGACACCCGGTCCCAGAGGGGGAAAGGACAGTGTATCTAACGTACTGTGACACCCGGTCCCAGAGGGGGAAAGGACAGTGTATCTAACACACTGTGACACCCGGTCCCAGTTGCGGTGGGGGGAAGGACAGTGCATCTAACACACTGTGACAACCGGTCCCAGAGGGGGAAAGGACAGTGTATCTAATGCACTGTGACACTGTGTCCCAGAGGGGGGAAAGGACTGTGTATCTAACACTCTGTGACACCCGGTCCCAGAGGGGGAAAGGACAGTGTATCTAACGTACTGTGACACCCGGTCCCAGAGCGGGGGAAAGGACAGTGTATCTAACGCACTGTGACACCCAGTCCCAGAGGGGGAAAGGACAGTGTATCTAACGTACTGTGACACCCGGTCCCAGAGGGGGGAAAGGACAGTGTATCTAACACACTGTGACACCCGGTTCCAGAGGGGGAATGGAAAGTGTATCGAACTCACTGTGACACCCAGTCCCAGAGGGGGAAAGGACAGTGTATCTAACGTACTGTGACACCCGGTCCCAGAGGGGGGAAAGGACAGAGTATCTAACACACTGTGACACCCGGTTCCAGAGGGGGAATGGACAGTGTATCGAACTCACTGTGACACCCGGTCCCAGAGGGGGGAAAGGACAGTGTATCTAACACACTGTGACACCCGGTTCCAGAGGGGGAATGGACAGTGTTTCTAACGCACTGTGACACACGGTCCCAGAGGGGAGAAACGACAGTGTATCTAATACACTGTGACACCCAGTCCCAGAGGGGGAAAGGACAGTGTATCTAACACACTGTGACACCCGGTTCCAGAGGGGGAAAGGACAGTGTATCTAACGTACTGTGACACCAGGTCCCAGAGGGGGAAAGGACAGTGTATCTAACGTACTGTGACACCCGGTCCCAGAGTGGGGGAAAGGACAGTGTATCTAACACACTGTGACACCCAGTCCCAGAGGGGGAAAGGACAGTGTATCTAACGCACTGTGACACCCGCTCCCAGAGGGGGAAAGGACAGTGTATCTAACGTACTGTGACACCCGGTCCCAGAGGGGGAAAGGACAGTGTATCTAACGTACTGTGACACCCGGTCCCAGAGGGGGGGAAAGGACAGTGTATCTAACGCACTGTGACACCCAGTCCCAGAGGGGGAAAGGACAGTGTATCTAACGCACTGTGACACCCAGTTCCAGAGGGGGAAAGGACAGTGTATTTAACACACTGTGACACCCGGTTCTAGAGGGGGAAAGGACAGTGGATCTAACGTACTGTGACACCCGGTCCCAGAGGGGGGAAAGGACAGTGTATCTAACACACTGTGACACCCGGTTCCAGAGGGGGAATGGACAGTGTATCGAACTCACTGTGACACCCAGTCCCAGAGGGGGAAAGGACAGTGTATCTAACGTACTGTGACACCCGGTCCCAGAGGGGGGAAAGGACAGTGTATCTAACACACTGTGACACCCGGTTCCAGAGGGGGAATGGACAGTGTTTCTAACGCACTGTGACACACGGTCCCAGAGGGGAGAAACGACAGTGTATCTAATACACTGTGACACCCAGTCCCAGAGGGGGAAAGGACAGTGTATCTAACACACTGTGACACCCGGTTCCAGAGGGGGAAAGGACAGTGTATCTAACGTACTGTGACACCAGGTCCCAGAGGGGGAAAGGACAGTGTATCTAACGTACTGTGACACCCGGTCCCAGAGTGGGGGAAAGGACAGTGTATCTAACACACTGTGACACCCAGTCCCAGAGGGGGAAAGGACAGTGTATCTAACGCACTGTGACATCCGCTCCCAGAGGGGGAAAGGACAGTGTATCTAACGCACTGTGACACCCGGTCCCAGAAGGGGAAAGGACAGTGTATCTAACGCACTGTGACACCCAGTCCCAGAGGGGGAAAGGACAGAGTATCGAACACACTGTGACACCCGGTCCCAGAGGGGGAAAGGACAGTGTATCTAACGTACTGTGACACCCTGTCCCAGAGGGGGAAAGGACAGTGTATCTAACGTACTGTGACACCCGGTCCCAGAGGGCGGGAAAAGGACAGTGTATCTAACGCACTGTAACACACAGTCCCAGAGGGGGAAAGGACAGTGTATATAACGCACTGTGACACACGGTCCCAGAGGGGAGAAACAACAGTGTATCCAACACACTGTGACACCCGGTTCCAGAGGGGGAATGGACAGTGTATCTAACGCACTGTGACACCCAGTCCCAGAGGGGGAAAGGACTGTGTATCTAACACACTGTGACACCCGGTTCCAGAGGGGGAAAGGACAGTGTATCTGATGTACTGTGACACCCGGTCCCAGAGGGGGAAAGGACAGTGTATCTAACACACTGTGACACCCAGTCCCAGAGGGGGGAAAGGACAGTGTATCTAACACATTGTGACACCCAGTCCCAGAGGGGGAAAGGACAGTGTATCTAACAGACTGTGACACCCAGTCCCAGAGGGGGAAAGGACAGTGTATCAAATACAGTGTGACACCCGGTCCCAGAGAGGGGAAAGAACAGTGTATCTAACACACTGTGACACCCGGTCCCAGAGGGGGGGAAAGGACAGTGCATCTAACACACTGTGACACCCAGTCCCAGAGGGGGAAAGGACAGTGTCTCTAACGTACTGTGACACCCGGTCCCAGAGGGGGAAAGGACAGTGTATCTAACGTACTGTGACACCCGGTCCCAGAGGGGGAAAAGGACAGTGTATCTAACACACTGTGACACCCGGTCCCAGTTGCGGTGGGGGGAAGGACAGTGCATCTAACACACTGTGACAACCGGTCCCAGAGGGGGAAAGGACAGTGTATCTAATGCACTGTGACACTGTGTCCCAGAGGGGGGAAAGGACTGTGTATCTAACACTCTGTGACACCCGGTCCCAGAGGGGGAAAGGACAGTGTATCTAACGTACTGTGACACCCGGTCCCAGAGGGGGAAAGGACAGTGTATCTAACGTACTGTGACACCCGGTCCCAGAGGGGGGGAAAGGACAGTGGATCTAACGCACTGTGACACCCAGTCCCTGAGGGGGAAAGGACAGTGCATCTAACGTACTGTGACACCCGGTCCCAGAGGGGGGAAAGGACAGTGTATCTAACACACTGTGACACCCGGTTCCAGAGGGGGAATGGAAAGTGTATCGAACTCACTGTGACACCTGATCCCAGAGGGGGAAAGGACAGTGTATCTAATGCACTCTGACACCCAGTCCCAGAGGGGGAAAGGACAGTGTATCTAATGCACTCTGACACCCAGTCCCAGAGGGGGAAAGGACAGTGTATCTAACGTACTGTGACACCCGGTCCCAGAGGGGGGAAAGGACAGAGTATCTAACACACTGTGACACCCGGTTCCAGAGGGGGAATGGACAGTGTATCGAACTCACTGTGACACCCGGTCCCAGAGGGGGGAAAGGACAGTGTATCTAACACACTGTGACACCCGGTTCCAGAGGGGGAATGGACAGTGTTTCTAACGCACTGTGACACACGGTCCCAGAGGGGAGAAACGACAGTGTATCTAATACACTGTGACACCCAGTCCCAGAGGGGGAAAGGACAGTGTATCTAACACACTGTGACACCCGGTTCCAGAGGGGGAAAGGACAGTGTATCTAACGTACTGTGACACCAGGTCCCAGAGGGGGAAAGGACAGTGTATCTAACGTACTGTGACACCCGGTCCCAGAGTGGGGGAAAGGACAGTGTATCTAACACACTGTGACACCCAGTCCCAGAGGGGGAAAGGACAGTGTATCTAACGCACTGTGACACCCGCTCCCAGAGGGGGAAAGGACAGTGTATCTAACGTACTGTGACACCCGGTCCCAGAGGGGGAAAGGACAGTGTATCTAACGTACTGTGACACCCAGTTCCAGAGGGGGAATGGACAGTGTATCTAACGCACTGTGACACCCAGTTCCAGAGGGGGAAAGGACAGTGTATTTAACACACTGTGACACCCGGTTCTAGAGGGGGAAAGGACAGTGGATCTAACGTACTGTGACACCCGGTCCCAGAGGGGGGAAAGGACAGTGTATCTAACACACTGTGACACCCGGTTCCAGAGGGGGAATGGACAGTGTATCGAACTCACTGTGACACCCAGTCCCAGAGGGGGAAAGGACAGTGTATCTAACGTACTGTGACACCCGGTCCCAGAGGGGGGAAAGGACAGTGTATCTAACACACTGTGACACCCGGTTCCAGAGGGGGAATGGACAGTGTTTCTAACGCACTGTGACACACGGTCCCAGAGGGGAGAAACGACAGTGTATCTAATACACTGTGACACCCAGTCCCAGAGGGGGAAAGGACAGTGTATCTAACACACTGTGACACCCGGTTCCAGAGGGGGAAAGGACAGTGTATCTAACGTACTGTGACACCAGGTCCCAGAGGGGGAAAGGACAGTGTATCTAACGTACTGTGACACCCGGTCCCAGAGTGGGGGAAAGGACAGTGTATCTAACACACTGTGACACCCAGTCCCAGAGGGGGAAAGGACAGTGTATCTAACGCACTGTGACACCCGCTCCCAGAGTGGGAAAGGACAGTGTATCTAACGCACTGTGACACCCGGTCCCAGAAGGGGAAAGGACAGTGTATCTAACGCACTGTGACACCCAGTCCCAGAGGGGGAAAGGACAGAGTATCGAACACACTGTGACACCCGGTCCCAGAGGGGGAAAGGACAGTGTATCTAACGTACTGTGACACCCTGTCCCAGAGGGGGAAAGGACAGTGTATCTAACGTACTGTGACACCCGGTCCCAGAGGGCGGGAAAAGGACAGTGTATCTAACGCACTGTAACACACAGTCCCAGAGGGGGAAAGGACAGTGTATCTAACGCACTGTGACACCCGGTCCCAGAGGGAGAAAGGAGTGTATCTAACACACTGTGACACCCGGTCCCAGAGGCTGTGGGGGGAAGGACAGTGTATCTAACACACTGTGACACCCGGTTCCAGAGGGGGAATGGACAGTGTATCTAACTCACTGTGGCACCCAGTCCCAGAGGAGGAAAGGACAGTGTATCTAACGTACTGTGACACACGGTCCCAGAGGGGAGAAACAACAGTGTATCCAACACACTGTGACACCCGGTTCCAGAGGGGGAATGGACAGTGTATCTAACGCACTGTGACACCCAGTCCCAGAGGGGGAAAGGACTGTGTATCTGATGTACTGTGACACCCGGTCCCAGAGGGGGAAAGGACAGTGTATCTAACACACTGTGACACCCAGTCCCAGAGGGGGGAAAGGACAGTGTATCTAACACATTGTGACACCCAGTCCCAGAGGGGGAAAGGACAGTGTATCTAACAGACTGTGACACCCAGTCCCAGAGGGGGAAAGGACAGTGTATCAAATACAGTGTGACACCCGGTCCCAGAGAGGGGAAAGAACAGTGTATCTAACACACTGTGACACCCGGTCCCAGAGGGGGGGAAAGGACAGTGCATCTAACACACTGTGACACCCAGTCCCAGAGGGGGAAAGGACAGTGTCTCTAACGTACTGTGACACCCGGTCCCAGAGGGGGAAAGGACAGTGTATCTAACGTACTGTGACACCCGGTCCCAGAGGGGGAAAGGACAGTGTATCTAACACACTGTGACACCCGGTCCCAGTTGCGGTGGGGGGAAGGACAGTGCATCTAACACACTGTGACAACCGGTCCCAGAGGGGGAAAGGACAGTGTATCTAACACTCTGTGACACCCGGTCCCAGAGGGGGAAAGGACAGTGTATCTAACGTACTGTGACACCCGGTCCCAGAGGGGGAAAGGACAGTGTATCTAACGTACTGTGACACCCGGTCCCAGAGGGGGGGAAAGGACAGTGTATCTAACGCACTGTGACACCCAGTCCCAGAGGGGGAAAGGACAGTGTATCTAACGTACTGTGACACCCAGTTCCAGAGGGGGAATGGACAGTGTATCTAACGCACTGTGACACTCGGTTCCAGAGGGGGAAAGGACAGTGTATTTAACACACTGTGAATCCCGGTTCTAGAGGGGGAAAGGACAGTGGATCTAACGCACTGTGACACCCAGTCCCTGAGGGGGAAAGGACAGTGCTTCTAACGTACTGTGACACCCGGTCCCAGAGGGGGGAAAGGACAGTGTATCTAACACACTGTGACACCCGGTTCCAGAGGGGGAATGGAAAGTGTATCGAACTCACTGTGACACCCAGTCCCAGAGGGGGAAAGGACAGTGTATCTAACGTACTGTGACACCCGGTCCCAGAGGGGGGAAAGGACAGAGTATCTAACACACTGTGACACCCGGTTCCAGAGGGGGAATGGACAGTGTATCGAACTCACTGTGACACCCGGTCCCAGAGGGGGGAAAGGACAGTGTATCTAACACACTGTGACACCCGGTTCCAGAGGGGGAATGGACAGTGTTTCTAACGCACTGTGACACACGGTCCCAGAGGGGAGAAACGACAGTGTATCTAATACACTGTGACACCCAGTCCCAGAGGGGGAAAGGACAGTGTATCTAACACACTGTGACACCCGGTTCCAGAGGGGGAAAGGACAGTGTATCTAAGGTACTGTGACACCAGGTCCCAGAGGGGGAAAGGACAGTGTATCTAACGTACTGTGACACCCGGTCCCAGAGGGGGGAAAGGACAGTGTATCTAACACACTGTGACACCCGGTTCCAGAGGGGGAATGGACAGTGTTTCTAACGCACTGTGACACACGGTCCCAGAGGGGAGAAACGACAGTGTATCTAATACACTGTGACACCCAGTCCCAGAGGGGGAAAGGACAGTGTATCTAACACACTGTGACACCCGGTTCCAGAGGGGGAAAGGACAGTGTATCTAACGTACTGTGACACCAGGTCCCAGAGGGGGAAAGGACAGTGTATCTAACGTACTGTGACACCCGGTCCCAGAGTGGGGGAAAGGACAGTGTATCTAACACACTGTGACACCCAGTCCCAGAGGGGGAAAGGACAGTGTATCTAACGCACTGTGACACCCGCTCCCAGAGTGGGAAAGGACAGTGTATCTAACGCACTGTGACACCCGGTCCCAGAAGGGGAAAGGACAGTGTATCTAACGCACTGTGACACCCAGTCCCAGAGGGGGAAAGGACAGAGTATCGAACACACTGTGACACCCGGTCCCAGAGGGGGAAAGGACAGTGTATCTAACGTACTGTGACACCCTGTCCCAGAGGGGGAAAGGACAGTGTATCTAACGTACTGTGACACCCGGTCCCAGAGGGCGGGAAAAGGACAGTGTATCTAACGCACTGTAACACACAGTCCCAGAGGGGGAAAGGACAGTGTATCTAACGCACTGTGACACCCGGTCCCAGAGGGAGAAAGGAGTGTATCTAACACACTGTGACACCCGGTCCCAGAGGCTGTGGGGGGAAGGACAGTGTATCTAACACACTGTGACACCCGGTTCCAGAGGGGGAATGGACAGTGTATCAAACTCACTGTGGCACCCAGTCCCAGAGGAGGAAAGGACAGTGTATCTAACGTACTGTGACACACGGTCCCAGAGGGGAGAAACAACAGTGTATCCAACACACTGTGACACCCGGTTCCAGAGGGGGAATGGACAGTGTATCTAACGCACTGTGACACCCAGTCCCAGAGGGGGAAAGGACTGTGTATCTAACACACTGTGACACCCGGTTCCAGAGGGGGAAAGGACAGTGTATCTGATGTACTGTGACACCCGGTCCCAGAGGGGGAAAGGACAGTGTATCTAACACACTGTGACACCCAGTCCCAGAGGGGGGAAAGGACAGTGTATCTAACACATTGTGACACCCAGTCCCAGAGGGGGAAAGGACAGTGTATCTAACAGACTGTGACACCCAGTCCCAGAGGGGGAAAGGACAGTGTATCAAATACAGTGTGACACCCGGTCCCAGAGAGGGGAAAGAACAGTGTATCTAACACACTGTGACACCCGGTCCCAGAGGGGGGGAAAGGACAGTGCATCTAACACACTGTGACACCCAGTCCCAGAGGGGGAAAGGACAGTGTCTCTAACGTACTGTGACACCCGGTCCCAGAGGGGGAAAGGACAGTGTATCTAACGTACTGTGACACCCGGTCCCAGAGGGGGAAAGGACAGTGTATCTAACACACTGTGACACCCGGTCCCAGTTGCGGTGGGGGGAAGGACAGTGCATCTAACACACTGTGACAACCGGTCCCAGAGGGGGAAAGGACAGTGTATCTAACACTCTGTGACACCCGGTCCCAGAGGGGGAAAGGACAGTGTATCTAACGTACTGTGACACCCGGTCCCAGAGGGGGAAAGGACAGTGTATCTAACGTACTGTGACACCCGGTCCCAGAGGGGGGGAAAGGACAGTGTATCTAACGCACTGTGACACCCAGTCCCAGAGGGGGAAAGGACAGTGTATCTAACGTACTGTGACACCCAGTTCCAGAGGGGGAATGGACAGTGTATCTAACGCACTGTGACACTCGGTTCCAGAGGGGGAAAGGACAGTGTATTTAACACACTGTGAATCCCGGTTCTAGAGGGGGAAAGGACAGTGGATCTAACGCACTGTGACACCCAGTCCCTGAGGGGGAAAGGACAGTGCTTCTAACGTACTGTGACACCCGGTCCCAGAGGGGGGAAAGGACAGTGTATCTAACACACTGTGACACCCGGTTCCAGAGGGGGAATGGAAAGTGTATCGAACTCACTGTGACACCCAGTCCCAGAGGGGGAAAGGACAGTGTATCTAACGTACTGTGACACCCGGTCCCAGAGGGGGGAAAGGACAGAGTATCTAACACACTGTGACACCCGGTTCCAGAGGGGGAATGGACAGTGTATCAAACTCACTGTGACACCCGGTCCCAGAGGGGGGAAAGGACAGTGTATCTAACACACTGTGACACCCGGTTCCAGAGGGGGAATGGACAGTGTTTCTAACGCACTGTGACACACGGTCCCAGAGGGGAGAAACGACAGTGTATCTAATACACTGTGACACCCAGTCCCAGAGGGGGAAAGGACAGTGTATCTAACACACTGTGACACCCGGTTCCAGAGGGGGAAAGGACAGTGTATCTAAGGTACTGTGACACCAGGTCCCAGAGGGGGAAAGGACAGTGTATCTAACGTACTGTGACACCCGGTCCCAGAGTGGGGGAAAGGACAGTGTATCTAACACACTGTGACACCCAGTCCCAGAGGGGGAAAGGACAGTGTATCTAACGCACTGTGACACCCGCTCCCAGAGGGGGAAAGGACAGTGTATCTAACGCACTGTGACACCCGGTCCCAGAAGGGGAAAGGACAGTGTATCTAACGCACTGTGACACCCAGTCCCAGAGGGGGAAAGGACAGAGTATCGAACACACTGTGACACCCGGTCCCAGAGGGGGAAAGGACAGTGTATCTAACGTACTGTGACACCCTGTCCCAGAGGGGGAAAGGACAGTGTATCTAACGTACTGTGACACCCGGTCCCAGAGGGCGGGGAAAGGACAGTGTATCTAACGCACTGTAACACACAGTCCCAGAGGGAGAAAGGAGTGTATCTAACACACTGTGACACCCGGTCCCAGAGGCGGTGGGGGGAAGGACAGTGTATCTAACACACTGTGACACCCGGTCCCAGAGGGGGAAAGGACAGTGTATCTAATGCACTGTGACACTCTGTCCCAGAGGGGGGAAAGGACTGTGTATCTAACGCTCTGTGACACCCAGTCCCAGAGTGGGGGGAAAGGACAGTGTATCTAATGCACTGTGACACTCTGTCCCAGAGTGGGAAAAGGACAGTGTATACAATGCTCTGTGAAACCCAGTCCCAGAGGGGGAAAGGACAGTGTTTCTAATGCACTGTGACACCCGGTCCCAAAGGGAGATAGGACAGTGTATCTAACGTACTGTGACACCCAGTCCCAGAGGGGGAAAGGAGAGTGTATCTAACGTACTGTGACACCCAGTCCCAGATGGGGGGAAAGGACAGTGTATCTAACGCACTGTGACACCCAGTCCCAGAGGGGGAAAGGACAGTGTATCTAAAGCACAGTGACACCCGCTCCCAGAGGGGGAAAGGACAGTGTATCTAACGCACTGTGACACGCGGTCCCAGAGGGGGGAAAGGACTGTGTATCTAACGCACTGTGACACCCAGTCCCAGAGGGGGGAAGGACAGTGTATCTAACGCACTGTGACACCCGGTTCCAGAGGGGGAAAGGACAGTGTATCTAACGTACTGTGACACACGGTCCCAGAGGGGAGAAACGACAGTGTATCTAACACACTGTGACACCCGGTTCCAGAGGGGAATGGACAGTGTATCTAACGCACTGTGACACCCGGTTCCAGAGGGGGAAAGGACAGTGTATCTAACGTACTGTGACACCCGGTCCCAGAGGGGGAAAGGACAGTGTATCGAACGTACTGTGACACCCGGTCCCAGAGGGGGAAAGGACAGTGTATTTAACACACTGTGACACCCGGTTCCAGACGGGGAATGGACAGTGTATCTAACGCACTGTGACACCCGGTCCCAGAGGGGGAAAGGACAGTGTATGTAACACACTGTGACACCCGGTTCCAGAGGGGGAAAGGACAGTGTATCTAACGCACTGTGACACCCTCTCCCTGAGGGGGAAAGGACAGTGTTTCCAACGTACTGTGACACCCAGTCCCAGAGGGGGGAAAGGACAGTGTATCTGACACACTGTGACACCCGGTTCCAGAGGGGGAATGGACAGTGTATCTAACTCACTGTGGCACCCAGTCCCAGAGGAGGAAAGGACAGTGTATCTAACGTACTGTGACACACGGTCCCAGAGGGGAGAAACGACAGTGTATCCAACACACTGTGACACCCGGTTCCAGAGGGGGAATGGACAGTGTATCTAACGCACTGTGACACCCAGTCCCAGAGGGGGAAAGGACTGTGTATCTAACACACTGTGACACCCGGTTCCAGAGGGGGAAAGGACAGTGTATCTGATGTACTGTGACACCCGGTCCCAGAGGGGGAAAGGACAGTGTATCTAACACACTGTGACACCCAGTCCCAGAGGGGGGAAAGGACAGTGTATCTAACACATTGTGACACCCAGTCCCAGAGGGGGAAAGGACAGTGTATCTAACAGACTGTGACACCCAGTCCCAGAGGGGGAAAGGAGAGTGTATCTAACGTACTGTGACACCCAGTCCCAGATGGGGGGAAAGGACAGTGTATCTAACGCACTGTGACACCCGGTCCCAGAGGGGGGGAAAGGACAGTGTATCTAACACACTGTGACACCTAGTCCCAGAGGGGGAAAGGACAGTGTCTCTAACGTACTGTGACACCCGGTCCCAGAGGGGGAAAGGACAGTGTATCTAACGTACTGTGACACCCGGTCCCAGAGGGGGAAAGGACAGTGTATCTAACACACTGTGACACCCGGTCCCAGTTGCGGTGGGGGGAAGGACAGTGTATCTAACACACTGTGACAACCGGTCCCAGAGGGGGAAAGGACAGTGTATCTAATGCACTGTGACACTGTGTCCCAGAGGGGGGAAAGGACTGTGTATCTAACACTCTGTGACACCCGGTCCCAGAGGGGGAAAGGACAGTGTATCTAACGTACTGTGACACCCGGTCCCAGAGGGGGAAAGGACAGTGTATCTAACGTACTGTGACACCCGGTCCCAGAGGGGGAAAGGACAGTGTATCTAACGTACTGTGACACCCGGTCCCAGAGGGGGGGAAAGGACAGTGTATCTAACGCACTGTGACACCCAGTCCCAGAGGGGGAAAGGACAGTGTATCTAACGTACTGTGACACCCAGTTCCAGAGGGGGAATGGACAGTGTATCTAACGCACTGTGACACCCGGTTCCAGAGGGGGAAAGGACAGTGTATTTAACACACTGTGACACCCGGTTCTAGAGGGGGAAAGGACAGTGGATCTAACGCACTGTGACACCCAGTCCCTGAGGGGGAAAGGACAGTGCATCTAACGTACTGTGACACCCGGTCCCAGAGGGGGGAAAGGACAGTGTATCTAACACACTGTGACACCCGGTTCCAGAGGGGGAATGGACAGTGTATCGAACTCACTGTGACACCCAGTCCCAGAGGGGGAAAGGACAGTGTATCTAACGTACTGTGACACCCGGTCCCAGAGGGGGGAAAGGACAGAGTATCTAACACACTGTGACACCCGGTTCCAGAGGGGGAATGGACAGTGTATCGAACTCACTGTGACACCCGGTCCCAGAGGGGGGAAAGGACAGTGTATCTCACACACTGTGACACCCGGTTCCAGAGGGGGAATGGACAGTGTTTCTAACGCACTGTGACACACGGTCCCAGAGGGGAGAAACGACAGTGTATCTAATACACTGTGACACCCAGTCCCAGAGGGGGAAAGGACAGTGTATCTAACACACTGTGACACCCGGTTCCAGAGGGGGAAAGGACAGTGTATCTAACGTACTGTGACACCAGGTCCCAAAGGGGGAAAGGACAGTGTATCTAACGTACTGTGACACCCGGTCCCAGAGTGGGGGAAAGGACAGTGTATCTAACACACTGTGACACCCAGTCCCAGAGGGGGAAAGGACAGTGTATCTAACGCACTGTGACACCCGCTCCCAGAGGGGGAAAGGACAGTGTATCTAACGCACTGTGACACCCGGTCCCAGAAGGGGAAAGGACAGTGTATCTAACGCACTGTGACACCCAGTCCCAGAGGGGGAAAGGTCAGAGTATCGAACACACTGTGACACCCGGTCCCAGAGGGGGAAAGGACAGTGTATCTAACGTACTGTGACACCCTGTCCCAGAGGGGGAAAGGACAGTGTATCTAACGTACTGTGACACCCGGTCCCAGAGGGCGGGGAAAGGACAGTGTATCTAACGCACTGTAACACACAGTCCCAGAGGGGGAAAGGACAGTGTATCTAACGCACTGTGACACCCGGTCCCAGAGGGAGAAAGGAGTGTATCTAACACACTGTGACACCCGGTCCCAGAGGCGGTGGGGGGAAGGACAGTGTATCTAACACACTGTGACACCCGGTCCCAGAGGGGGAAAGGACAGTGTATCTAATGCACTGTGACACTCTGTCCCAGAGGGGTGAAAGGACTGTGTATCTAACGCTCTGTGACACCCAGTCCCAGAGTGGGGGGAAAGGACAGTGTATCGAATGCACTGTGACACTCTGTCCCAGAGTGAGAAAAGGACAGTGTATACAATGCTCTGTGAAACCCAGTCCCAGAGGGGGAAAGGACAGTGTTTCTAATGCACTGTGACACCCGGTCCCAGAGGGGGAAAGGACAGTGTATCTAACGTACTGTGACACCCGGTCCCAGAGTGGGGGAAAGGACAGTGTATCTAACACACTGTGACACCCAGTCCCAGAGGGGGAAAGGACAGTGTATCTAACGCACTGTGACACCCGCTCCCAGAGGGGGAAAGGACAGTGTATCTAACGCACTGTGACACCCGGTCCCAGAAGGGGAAAGGACAGTGTATCTAACGCACTGTGACACCCAGTCCCAGAGGGGGAAAGGTCAGAGTATCGAACACACTGTGACACCCGGTCCCAGAGGGGGAAAGGACAGTGTATCTAACGTACTGTGACACCCTGTCCCAGAGGGGGAAAGGACAGTGTATCTAACGTACTGTGACACCCGGTCCCAGAGGGCGGGGAAAGGACAGTGTATCTAACGCACTGTAACACACAGTCCCAGAGGGGGAAAGGACAGTGTATCTAACGCACTGTGACACCCGGTCCCAGAGGGAGAAAGGAGTGTATCTAACACACTGTGACACCCGGTCCCAGAGGCGGTGGGGGGAAGGACAGTGTATCTAACACACTGTGACACCCGGTCCCAGAGGGGGAAAGGACAGTGTATCTAATGCACTGTGACACTCTGTCCCAGAGGGGTGAAAGGACTGTGTATCTAACGCTCTGTGACACCCAGTCCCAGAGTGGGGGGAAAGGACAGTGTATCGAATGCACTGTGACACTCTGTCCCAGAGTGAGAAAAGGACAGTGTATACAATGCTCTGTGAAACCCAGTCCCAGAGGGGGAAAGGACAGTGTTTCTAATGCACTGTGACACCCGGTCCCAGAGGGAGAAAGGACAGTGTATCTAACGTACTGTGACACCCAGTCCCAGAGGGGGAAAGGAGAGTGTATCTAACGTACTGTGACACCCAGTCCCAGATGGGGGGAAAGGACAGTGTATCTAACGCACTGTGACACCCAGTCCCAGAGGGGGAAAGGACAGTGTATCTAAAGCACAGTGACACCCGCTCCCAGAGGGGGAAAGGACAGTGTATCTAACGCACTGTGACACGCGGTCCCAGAGGGAGGAAAGGACTGTGTATCTAACGCACTGTGACACCCAGTCCCAGAGGGGGGAAGGACAGTGTATCTAACGCACTGTGACACCCGGTTCCAGAGGGGGAAAGGACAGTGTATCTAACGTACTGTGACACACGGTCCCAGAGGGGAGAAACGACAGTGTATCTAACACACTGTGACACCCGGTTCCAGAGGGGAATGGACAGTGTATCTAACGCACTGTGACACCCGGTTCCAGAGGGGGAAAGGACAGTGTATCTAACGTACTGTGACACCCGGTCCCAGAGGGGGAAAGGACAGTGTATCGAACGTACTGTGACACCCGGTCCCAGAGGGGGAAAGGACAGTGTATTTAACACACTGTGACACCCGGTTCCAGACGGCGAATGGACAGTGTATCTAACGCACTGTGACACCCGGTCCCAGAGGGGGAAAGGACAGTGTATCTAACGCACTGTGACACCCTCTCCCTGAGGGGGAAAGGACAGTGTTTCCAACGTACTGTGACACCCAGTCCCAGAGGGGGGAAAGGACAGTGTATCTGACACACTGTGACACCCGGTTCCAGAGGGGGAATGGACAGTGTATCTAACTCACTGTGGCACCCAGTCCCAGAGGAGGAAAGGACAGTGTATCTAACGTACTGTGACACACGGTCCCAGAGGGGAGAAACGACAGTGTATCCAACACACTGTGACACCCTGTTCCAGAGGGGGAATGGACAGTGTATCTAACGCACTGTGACACCCAGTCCCAGAGGGGGAAAGGACTGTGTATCTAACACACTGTGACACCCGGTTCCAGAGGGGGAAAGGACAGTGTATCTAATGTACTGTGACACCCGGTCCCAGAGGGGGAAAGGACAGTGTATCTAACACACTGTGACACCCAGTCCCAGAGGGGGGAAAGGACAGTGTATCTAACACATTGTGACACCCAGTCGCAGAGGGGGAAAGGACAGTGTATCTAATAGACTGTGACACCCAGTCCCAGAGGGGGAAAGGACAGTGTATCTAATACAGTGTGACACCCGGTCCCAGAGAGGGGAAAGAACAGTGTATCTAACACACTGTGACACCCGGTCCCAGAGGGGGGGAAAGGACAGTGTATCTAACACACTGTGACACCCAGTCCCAGAGGGGGAAAGGACAGTGTCTCTAACGTACTGTGACACCCGGTCCCAGAGGGGGAAAGGACAGTGTATCTAACGTACTGTGACACCCGGTCCCAGAGTGGGGGAAAGGATAGTGTATCTAACGCACTGTGACACCCAGTCCCAGAGGGGGAAAGGACAGTGTATCTAACGCACTGTGACACCCAGTCCCAGAGGGGGAAAGGACAGTGTATCTAACGCACTGTGACACCCGGTCCCAGTGGGAGAAAGGACAGTGTATCTAACACACTGTGACACCCGGTCCCAGAGGCGGTGGGGGGGAAGGACAGTCTATCTAACACACTGTGACAACCGGTCCCAGAGGGGGAAAGGACAGTGTATCTAATGCACTGTGACACTGTGTCCCAGAGTGGGGAAAGGACTGTGTATCTAACACTCTGTGACACCCAGTCCCAGAGTGGGGGGAAAGGACAGGGTATCTAATGCACTGTGACACTCTGTCCCAGAGGGGGAAAGGACAGTGTATCGAATGCACTGTGAAACCCAGTCCCAGAGGGGGAAAGGACAGTGTATCTAATGCACTGTGACACCCGGTCCCAGAGGGGGAAAGGACAGTGTATCTAACGTACTGTGACACCCGGTCCCAGAGGGGGGGAAAGGACAGTGTATCCATCACATTGTGACACCCGCTCCCAGAGGGGGAAAGGACAGTGTATCTAATGCACTGTGACACTCGGTCCCAGAGGGGGAAAGGACAGTGTATCTAATGTACTGTGACACCCGGTCCCAGAGGGGGAAAGGACAGTGTATCTAACGTACTGTGACACCCAGTCCCAGAGGGGGGGAAAGGACAGTGTATCTAACGCACTGTGACACCCAGTCCCAGAGGGGGGGAAAGGACAGTGTATCTAACGCACTGTGACACCCGCTCCCAGAGGGGGAAAGGACAGTGTATCTAACGCACTGTGACACCCGGTCCCAGAGGTGGGGAAAGGACAGTGTATCTAACGCACTGTGACACCCGCTCCCAGAGGGGCAAAGGACAGTGTATCTAACGCACTGTGACACCCGGTCCCAGAGTGTGGGGAAAGGACAGTGTAACTTTAGAATCAATAAACTGGGACAAAATCAAGTCACTTGAACATATGTGGATGAATTAATGAAAGCCAACACAGAGTTGTTTAGGGAAAAACCGCGTTTTGCCAACTCGCTTGAGTTTGTGATGAGGTAACAGAGAGGGTTGATGTGGGTCACGCGGTGGATGTGCTGTTCACGGACTTCCAAAAGGCGCCTGATAAAGCGCCGCCTAACAGACCTGCCAGCAACGTTCGAGCCCATGGAATACAAGGGACAGTGGCAGCAAGGAGACAAAGTTGGCTGAGTGGCAGGGAACAGAGAGTAGTGGCGAACCGTTGTTTTTTCAGACAGGAGGAAGGCATATCGTGGGGTTGTCCAGGGGTCGGCGTTCGGACCCCTGCTCTTCTGGATCCATATTGATGACCTGGACTCGGGTGTGCAGGGCGAATCTGTGGACCACACAAAACTTGGACTTATTGTGAACGGTGAGGAGGATTGTGAGGGCATAGAGAGGCTGGTGGATTGGGCGGACAGGTGGCAGATGACGTTTAATGCAGAGAAACGTGAGGCGATTCAGTGTGCTCGGAAGAACGAGGAGAGGCGATACAAAATAAAGGGTACAATTCAAAAGACGACTGGCAACACCTGCAATGGCGACAAACGAGACATTTTTTTTTTTACGCAGCGAGTGTTTCGAATTAACAGCCGAAACACAGGTCAGACTGAAACTTTTATACCCTATATACAATGGAGCATTCCGCAAATATACAGAGGCAGGGTTTGGAGTACAGAGAACATTGTCACGTGCACAGTGTAACATTCAGTTCAAGTTGGCCAATTCAGTACACTGTCAGAGCCCATTGTCACCTCAACCCCCACTTTCTGACGGCCCCCAATTCCTTGGCTGCCGTCAAACCCCCTCCCTCCCGCGCGCCCCACCCACCCCCCGACAGACCCTGGGTGCGCTATTCGACCAAGGGGTGCATCGCCATTCTGAGCAAGTGATGCTCCAGGATTGTTTTCAACGAGGGAGACAGCCTCGGCGCCCAGTCAATGCTCGACCTTGGGCTGCTTGGCATCGGGGGCTGCGAGGAAGGACGCCCCGGCCGGCTCGGGCGCCTGGCACTGCCCCTCGGGCCAGGGCCCCTCGGGGAGCTCCGGGGCGGCAGCGGCGGGCGCCCCCTCGCCGCCCGCCTCGGGCTCCGGGTGGGTGCGCTGGTGCCGGCGGAGGCCCGAGCGCCCAGCGAAGGCCTTCCCGCAGCGGGGGCAGGGGAAGCGGCGGGGAGCAGCGGCAGGGGGCACCGGCGGGGCGGGGTCCCCGGCACCGGATGGCGGCGGCGGCGGGGGAGGGGGGTGGGCCCGCTGGTGGCGCCGCAGGGCCGCCCGGCCCTCCAGCACGGCCGGGCACAGCGGGCAGGCCTCCTGGGCGTGGCCCCGCTCGTGCTTGCGGAGGCTGGACGACACCACGAAGGCCTTGCCGCAGCGGGCGCAGAGGTAGGGCCGCTCGCCGGTGTGCACCCGCCGGTGCTTGGTGAGGCCGGCCCGCTCGGCGAAGGCCTTGCCACAGTCCGGGCAGGGGTAGGGGCGGGCGCCCGTGTGGGCGAGCCGGTGCCGCCGCAGGTCCCAGGATGCGGCAAAGGCCTTGCCGCACTCGGGGCAAGCGTGCGGGCGCTCGCCGGTGTGGACCCTCCGGTGCAGCGCCAGGTCAGCCGGCTGGCGGAAGCTCTTGGGGCAGCGGTCGCAGCGGTGGGGGCGCAGGCCCGCGTGGCACCGCTGGTGGCGCCGGAAGGAGGAAGGGTCGGCAAAGAGGCGCCCGCAGGCGGCGCAGAGGTAGGGCCGTTCGCCCGAGTGGGTGCGCTGGTGGTTGCTCCAAGACGAGCGCTGGGTGAAGGACTTGCCGCAATCGGCACAGCGGTGCGGCTTGTCGGCCGCGTGGATGCGCTGGTGGCACACCAGCGAGGAGGAGCGGCTGAAGGCCTTACCGCAGGTGGCGCACAGGTAGGGCCGCTCGCCCGTGTGCTGGCGCTGGTGGTTGCGCAGGTCCTTCAGCTCGGCATAGGCCTTGCCGCAGTGCCCGCAGGCGTGGGGCCGGTGCCCGGCGTGGGCCCGCCGATGCTTGCGGCAGGCCGAGGGGTCGGCGAAGGCCTTGCCGCATTCCGGGCAGGCGTAGGGCCGCTCGCCGGTGTGCTGCCGCTCGTGGACCCGCAGCTTGGTGGGCGTGGCGTAGCCCTTGCCGCAGTGGGGGCAGCGGCAGGGCCGGCCGCCGCTGCCGTGGGCCTGGGCGGCGTGCACCCGCAGGCAGACCGCCCGGGCGAAGGCCTTACCGCACTCAGGGCAGCTAAAGGGCTTCTCGCCGGTGTGCGAACGCGCGTGGGCCCGCAGTTCGGCCGCCGTGCGGTAGGCCTTGGCGCACTGCGGGCACGGGAAGCGCCGGGGGCCGGCAGCACCGCTCTTCTTCGTCACGCTCTTAGCACCGTCGGCCATCTTGACATCCAACTTAGCGTCGTCAGCCAACTTGACGTCCATCTTGGCGTCGTCGGCCATATTAGTGTTGTCGGCCACCTTGGTGTCAGCCTCCTCGGCGGCGGCCCTCTTCTCTGCGGGCGAGCTGGGGGCCGCCCCCTTGACCGGGTGGGCGCCCCGCGCGTGGACCCGCACCCGCGCCAGCGAGGGGAAGGTCTCTCCGCAGTCCGAGCAGGCGTAGGGGCCCCGTCGCCGTGTCCCTTTGGCGGGGTGGCCGGCCCCGCTCCCTTGCCCACCCTGGCGTGTCATCGTCTTCGTCTTGGCGAGGTCGGGGGTCGCTGCCCCTTGTTCGTCAGAGGCCATCGTTCCCGCGTCACCGACTGGGGTCCTGCATGGAGAGAGAGGAGGAGGAGGGGGCGGGGGGGGGGGGAGGGTGCGGAGAGTAGGAGTTAGACCAGGACTAGGCCCCGTTCACTCGCGCGTGGCGCTGCATAAACTGAGGCCTGGTATCTATACACACACGCCCTCTCTACCTCGAAATGACACCGCGCTCTATCCCCAGAAATCCATATACATCCACTCTTTCGCATATCAATCATGCACCAAGCCCTCCCCCTCAGGCCGAGCCCCTCCGTCCCTGGACCAGGCCGCTCCGCCCCAGGACCAGGCCCCTCCGCCCCAGGACCAGGCCCCTCCGCCCCAGGACCAGGCCCCTCCGTCCCAGGACCAGGCCCCTCCGCCCCAGGACCATTAGTGTCTGCGGCGGTCTCTAGGACCCGGGGAGTCCAGCTCCAGCTCCTCACCCCCACCCCCACCCCCCCCCCCCAGTGCAGCCTCTGTCCCGGCTCCGCCCCAGAACCAGGCCCCTCCACCTCAGAAACAGGCCGCTCCGCCCCAGGACCAGGCCCCTCCGCCTCAGAACCAGGCCCCTCCGCCTCAGAAACAGGCCGCTCCGCCCCAGGACCATGCCCCTCCGCCCCAGGACCATTATTGTTTGTGGCGGTCTCTAGGACCCGGGGAGTCCAGCTGCTCACCCCCACCAGTGCAGCCGCCGCCGCTCCCTCTATCCCGGCTCCGCCCCAGGACCAGGCCCCTCCGCCCCTGGACCAGGCCGCTCCGCCCCAGGACCAGGCCCCTCCGCCCCAGGACCAGGCCCCTCCGCCCCAGGACCAGGCCCCTCCACCTCAGAAACAGGCCGCTCCGCCCCAGGACCAGGCCCCTCCACCTCAGAAACAGGCCGCTCCGCCCCAGGACCAGGCCCCTCCGCCCCAGGACCAGGCCCCTCCGCCCCAGGACCAGGCCCCTCCGCCCCAGGACCAGGCCCCTCCGCCCCAGGACCATTATTGTTTGCGGCGGTCTCTAGGACCCGGGGAGTCCAGCTGCTCACCCCCACCAGTGCAGCCGCCGCCGCTCCCTCTATCCCGGCTCCGCCCCAGGACCAGGCCCCTCCGCCCCAGGACCAGGCCCCTCCGCCCCAGGACCAGGCCCCTCCACCTCAGAAACAGGCCGCTCCGCCCCAGGACCAGGCCCCTCCACCTCAGAAACAGGCCGCTCCGCCCCAGGACCAGGCCCCTCCGCCCCAGGACCAGGCCCCTCCGCCCCAGGACCATTATTGTTTGCGGCGGTCTCTAGGACCCGGGGAGTCCAGCTGCTCACCCCCACCAGTGCAGCCGCCGCCGCTCCCTCTATCCCGGCTCCGCCCCAGGACCAGGCCCCTCCGCCCCAGGACCAGGCCCCTCCGCCCCAGGACCATTAGTGTTTTGCGGCGGTCTTTAGGACCCGGGGAGTCCAGCTCCAGCCACTCACCCCCCCAGTGCCGCCGCTCCCTCTGTCCCCGCTCCGCCGCCGCCGTCGCTGACTGGCTGCTCCCGCACCGGAAACCCGAAACCGGAAACTCCCGCTTGAAACGGGGACCCGGACAAAGGTTCCGGGGGAGAAAGAGTCCGGCGTCGACGACCCGCAAGAAACACCATATAGTTAACATACCGCCCTATAGAAACACCATATAGTTAACATACCGCCCTATAGAAACACAATTTAGTTTACATTCCACCCTATAGAAACACCATATAGTTAACATACCGCCCTATAGAAACACAATTTAGTTTACATTCCACCCTATAGAAACACCATATAGTTAACATACCGCCCTATAGAAACACAATTTAGTTTACATTCCACTCTATAGAAACACCATATAGTTAACATACCGCCCTATAGAAACACAATTTAGTTTACATTCCACTCTATAGAAACACCATATAGTTAACATACCGCCCTATAGAAACACAATTTAGTTTACATTCCACTCTATAGAAACACCATATAGTTAACATACCGCCCTATAGAAACACAATTTAGTTTACATTCCACCCTATAGAAACACCATATAGTTAACATACCGCCCTATAGAAACACAATTTAGTTTACATTCCACCCTATAGAAACACCATATAGTTAACATACCGCCCTATAGAAACACAATTTAGTTTACATTCCACCCTATAGAAACACCATATAGTTAACATACCGCCCTATAGAAACACAATTTAGTTTACATTCCACCCTATAGAAACACCATATAGTTAACATACCGCCCTATAGAAACACAATTTAGTTTACATTCCACTCTATAGAAACACCATATAGTTAACATACCGCCCTATAGAAACACAATTTAGTTTACATTCCACTCTATAGAAACACCATATAGTTAACATACCGCCCTATAGAAACACAATTTAGTTTACATTCCACCCTATAGAAACACCATATCGTTAACATACCGCCCTATAGAAACACAATTTAGTTTACATTCCACCCTATAGAAACACCATATAGTTAACATACCGCCCTATAGAAACACAATTTAGTTTACATTCCACCCTATAGAAACACCATATAGTTAACATACCGCCCTATAGAAACACAATTTAGTTTACATTCCACCCTATAGAAACACCATATCGTTAACATACCGCCCTATAGAAACACAATTTAGTTTGCATTCCACCCTATAGAAACACCACATAGTTTACATCCCACCCTATATAAACACAATTTCGTTTACATTCCACCCTATAGAAACACCATTTAGTTTACAAACCGTCCTATAGAAACTCAGTATAGTTTACATCCCACCTCATTGAAACTCCATATCGTTTACAAACCGTCCTATAGAAACACCATATAGTTTACATCCCACCTAATAGAAACTCCATATAGTTTACAGACCATCCTATAGAAACATCATATAGTTTACATACTGCCCTATAGAAAAACCATATAGTTTACAGACTATCCTAAATAAACACCATATAGTTTACATACCACCTATAGAAACACCATATAGTTTACAGACCGCCTTATGGAAACTCCATATAGTTTACAGACCATCCTATGAAACTCCATATAGTTTACACACCGCCCTACAGAAACACCATATAGTTTACATACCACCCTATAAAAACACCATATAGTTTACAGACCGCCTTATGGAAACACCATATAGTTTACAGACCGCCTTATGGAAACTCCATATAGTTTACAGACCATCCTATGAAACTCCATATAGTTTACACACTGCCCGATAGAAACACCATATAGTTTACATACCACCCTATAGAAACTCCATATAGTTTACAGACCATCCTAAAGAAACACCATATAGTTTACCTACCGCCCTATAGAAACTCCATATAGTTTATATACCACCCTATGAAACACCACATAGTTTCCATACCACCCTATAGAAACCCCACATAGTTTACATGCCACCCTATGAAGCACCATATAGTTTACATACCACCCCATGTAACTCCTTATAGTTTACATACAAACCTATAGAAACTCCATATAGTTACATACGCCCCACAGAAACTCCATATGGCTTACATACCACCCTATGGAAACTCCATATAGCTTACATATCACCCTATAGAAACTCCATATAGTTTACATACCATCCTATTGAAAATCCATGTAGTTTGCATACCACCCTATAGAATGTCCATATAGTTTACATACCACCTTATAGAAACACCATATTGTTTACATACCGCCCTATAGAAACACAATATAGTTTACATACCTCCCTATGAAACACCGTATAGTTTACACACTGCCCTATAGAAACACCATATAGTTTACATACCACCCTATGGAAATACCATAGAGTTTACGTATCATCCTATAGAAACTCCATATAGATTACATACCACCCTATAGAAACTCCATATAGTGACATATGCCCCACAGAAACTCCATATGGCTTACATACCACCCTATGGAAACTCCATATAGCTTACATATCGCCCGATAGAAACTCCATATAGTTTACATACCATCCTATTGAAAATCATGTAGTTTGCATACCACCCTATAGAATGTCCATATAGTTTACATACCACCTTATAGAAACACCATATCGTTTACATTCCGCCCTATAGAAACACACTATAGTTTACATACCTCCCTATGAAACACCATATAGTTTACACACTGCCCTATAGAAACACCATATAGTTTACATACCACCCCAAAGAAACACCATATAGTTGCATACCGCCCTACAGAAAAAAAACGTATAGTTTACATACCACAATTTAGAAACTCCATGTAGTTTACATACCATCCTATAGAAACACATATCATTTACACACCACCCGAAAGAAACTCCACATAGTCTACATACCACCCGATAGAAACACCATATAGTTGACATTCGACCCTAGAGAAACTCCATATAGTTTACAGACCATGTCATAGAAACATCATATACTTTACATACCACCCTATAGAAACACCATATAGTTTAAATACCACCCTATAGAAACACCATAAACTTTTCATGTACATAACCCGATGGAAACTCCATGCAGTTTACATACAAACCTAGAGAGACACCATACACTTTTTAAATACACACAAACATAGAAACACCATATACTATATAGAGAATGATATAGGAAAATCATATACTATATATATGACGATAAAGAACCCCATATAATGTGCATACAACGCTATAGAAAACCCATACTGTAAATGCAATTGTATAGATAACCCATATATTGTGCATACAAATCTATATAACGCTACATAGAAAATCCATATACTGTAAATATAACCCTATATAAAGCCCATGTATTGTATATACGACCACGGAGAAATGCCAAATACCTTGCAGCCCGAGAGACACTGGGTGCAAATACAGCACTACAGATAATGGGTGTAAATACAGCTCTGTAGACACTAGGTATAAATACAGCTCGATATAAACTGGGTGTAAATACAGCTCTACAGACACTGGGTGTAAATACAGCTCAAATGCACTGGGTACAAATACAGCTTTATGGACACTGGATATAAATACAGATCTATAGACACTGGGTATAAATACAGCTCTGTAGACACTAGGTATAAATACAGCTCCATATACACTGGGTGTAAATACAGCTCTGTAGACACTAGG
The DNA here is from genome assembly GCF_036365525.1 of Heterodontus francisci. Lineage (NCBI taxonomy): Eukaryota > Metazoa > Chordata > Chondrichthyes > Heterodontiformes > Heterodontidae > Heterodontus > Heterodontus francisci. Next base: position 410,416 of record NW_027141150.1, on the reverse strand, counting down.
TATAAATACAGCTCTATAGACACTGGGTGTAAATACAGCTCTACAGACACTGGGTGTAAATACAGCTCAAATGCACTGGGTACAAATACAGCTTTATGGACACTGGATATAAATACAGATCTATAGACACTGGGTATAAATACAGCTCCATAGAAACTGGGTATAAATACAGGTCTATAAACAATGGGTGTAAATACAGCTCCATAGACACTGGATATAAATACAGCTCTATAGACACTGGGAATAAATACAGCTCTATAGACACTGGGTATAAATACAGCTCTATAGAGACTGGGAATAAATACAGCTCTATAGACACTGGATATAAATACAGCTCTATGGAGACTGGGAATAAATACAGCTCTATAGACACTGGATATAAATACAGCTCTATAGACACTGGGTATAAATACAGCTCTATAGACACTGGGAATAAATACAGCTCTATAGACACTGGATATAAATACAGCTCTATAGACACTGGGTATAAATACAGCTCTATAGAGACTGGGAATAAATACAGCTCTATAGACACTGGATATAAATACAGCTCTATAGACACTGGGTATAAATACAGCTCTATCGACACTGGGTACAAAATACAGCTCTATAGACACTGGATATAAATACAGCTCTATAGACACTGGGTATAAATACAGCACTACAGAGACTGGGTATAAATACAGCTCTATAGACACTGGGTGTAAATACAGCTCTATAGACACTGGGTGTAAATACAGCTCTATACACACTGGGTATAAATACAGCTCTATAGACACTGGGTATAAATACAGCTCTATAGACACTGGGTATAAATACAGCTCTATACACACTGGGTATAAATACAGCTCTATAGACACTGGGTATAAATACAGCTCTATCGACACTGGGTATAAATACAGCACTACAGAGACTGGGTATAAATACAGCTCTATAGACACTGGGTGTAAATACAGCACTATAGACACTGGGTATAAATACAGCTCTATAGACACTGGGTATAAATACATCTCTATAGACACTGGGTATAAATACAGCTCTATAGACACTGGGTGTAAATACAGCTCTATACACACTGGGTATAAATACAGCTCCAAAGAAACTATGTAGAAATACAGCTCCATAGACACTGGGTATAAATACAGCTCTATAGACACTGGGTATAAATACAGCTCTATAGACACTGGGTGTAAATACAGCTCTATAGACACTGGGTGTAAATACAGCTCTATACACACTGGGTATAAATACAGCTCTATAGACACTGGGTATAAATACAGCTCTATAGACACTGGGTATAAATACAGCTCTATACACACTGGGTATAAATACAGCTCTATAGACACTGGGTATAAATACAGCTCTATCGACACTGGGTATAAATACAGCACTACAGAGACTGGGTATAAATACAGCTCTATAGACACTGGGTGTAAATACAGCTCTAAAGACACTGGGTGTAAATACAGCTCTATACACACTGGGTATAAATACAGCTCCAAAGAAACTATGTAGAAATACAGCTCCATAGACACTGGGTATAAATACAGCTCTATAGACACTGGGTATAAATACAGCTCTATAGACACTGGGTATAAATACAGCTCTATAGACACTGGGTATAAATACAGCTCTATAGACACTGGGTTTAAATACAGCTCTATAGACACTGGGTATAGATACAGCTCTATAGACACTGGGTATAAATACAGCTCTATAGACACTGGGTATAAATACAGCTCTATAGACACTGGGTATAAATACAGCTCTATAGACACTTGGTATAAATACAGCTCTATATACACTGGGTATAAATACAGCTCTATCGACACTGGGTATAAATACAGCTCCATAGACACTGGGTATAAATACAGCTCAATAGACACTGGGTATAAATACAGCTCTATAGACACTGGGTATAAATACAGCTCTATAGACACTGGGTATAAATACAGCTCTATAGACACTGGGTATAAATACAGCTCGATAGACACTGGGTATAAATACAGCTCTATAGACACTGGGTATAAATACAGCTCTATAGACACTGGGTATAAATACAGCTCTATAGACACTGGGTATAAATACAGCTCTATATACACTGGGTATAAATACAGCTCTATCGACACTGGGTATAAATACAGCTCTATATACACTTGGTATAAATACAGCTCTATAGACACTGGGTATAAATACAGCTCCATAGACACTGGGTATAGATACAGCTCTATAGACACTGGGTATAAATACAGCTCTATAGACACTGGGTATAAATACAGCTCTATAGACACTGGGTATAAATAAAGCTCCAAAGAAACTATGTAGAAATGCAGCTCCATAGACACTGGGTATAAATACAGCTCTATAGACACTGTGCATAACTAGAGCTCCATAGACACTGGGTATAAATACAGCTCTATAGACACTGGGTATAAATACAGCTCTATAGACACTGGGTATAAATACAGCTCTATAGACACTGGGTATAAATACAGCTCCAAAGAAACTATGTAGAAATGCAGCTCCATAGACACTGGGTGTAAATACAGTTCTGTAGACTCTGGGTATAAATACAGCTCTATAGACACTGGGTATAAATACAGCTCTATAGACACTGGGTATAAATACAGCTCTATAGACACTGGGTATAAATACAGCTCCAAAGAAACTATGTAGAAATGCAGCTCCATAGACACTGGGTGTAAATACAGTTCTGTAGACTCTGGGTATAAATACAGCTCTATAGACACTTGGTATAAATACAGCTCCATAGACACTGGGTATAAATACAGCTCTATAGACACTGGGTATAAATACAGCTCTATAGACACTGGGTATAAATACAGCTCCATAGACACTGGGTATAAATACAGCTCCATAGACACTGGGTATAAATACAGCTCTATAGACACTGGGTATAAATACAGCTCTATAGACACTGGGTATAAATACAGCTCTATAGACACTGGGTATAAATACAGCTCCAAAGAAACTATGTAGAAATGCAGCTCCATAGACACTGGGTATAAATACAGCTCTATAGACACTGGGTATAAATACAGCTCTATAGACACTGGGTATAAATACAGCTCTATAGACACTGGGTATAAATACAGCTCTATAGACACTGGGTATAAATACAGCTCTATAGACACTGGATATAAATACAGCTCGATAGACACTGGGTATAAATACAGCTCCATAGACACTTGGTATAAATACAGCTCTATAGACACTGGGTATAAATACAGCTCTATAGACACTGGATATAAATACAGCTCTATAGACACTGGGTATAAATACAGCTCTATAGACACTTGGTATAAATACAGCTCCATCGACACTGGGTATAAATACAGCTCTATAGACACTGGGTATAAATACAGCTCCAAAGAAACTATGTAGAAATGCAGCTCCATAGACACTGGGTATAAATACAGCTCTATAGACACTGGGTATAAATACAGCTCTATAGACACTGGGTATAAATACAGCTCTATAGACACTGTGTATAAATACAGCTCCATAGACACTGGGTATAAATACAGCTCTATAGACACTGGGTATAAATACAGCTCCATAGACACTGGGTATAAATACAGCTCTATAGACACTTGGTATAAATACAGCTCCATAGACACTGGGTATAAATACAGCTCTATAGACACTGGGTATAAATACAGCTCTATAGACACTGGGTATAAATACAGCTCTATAGACACTGGGTATAAATACAGCTCCATAGACACTGGGTATAAATACAGCTCTATAGACACTGGGTATAAATACAGCTCTATAGACACTGGGTATAAATACAGCTCCATAGACACTGGGTATAAATACAGCTCCATAGACACTGGGTATAAATACAGCTCTATAGACACTGGGTATAAATACAGCTCTATAGACACTGTGTATAAATACAGCTCCATAGACACTGGGTATAAATACAGCTCCATAGACACTGGGTATAAATACAGCTCGATAGACACTGGGTATAAATACAGCTCCAAAGAAACTATGTAGAAATGCAGCTCTATAGACACTGGGTATAAATACAGCTCTATAGACACTGGGTATAAATACAGCTCTATAGACACTGGGTTTAAATACAGCTCTATAGACACTGGGTATAAATACAGCTCTATAGACACTGGGTATAAATACAGCTCTATAGACACTGGGTATAAATACAGCTCTATAGACACTGGGTATAAATACAGCTCTATAGACACTGGGTATAAATACAGCTCCATAGACACTGGGTTTAAATACAGCTCTATAGACACTGGGTATAAATACAGCTCTATAGACACTGGGTATAAATACAGCTCTATAGACACTGGGTATAAATACAGCTCTATTGACACTGGGTATAAATACAGCTCTATAGACACTGGGTATAAATACAGCTCTATAGACACTTGGTATAAATACAGCTCCAAAGACACTGGGTATAAATACAGCTCTACAGACACTGGGTATAAATACAGCTCTATAGACACTGGGTATAAATACAGCTCTATAGACACTGGGTATAAATACAGCTCCATAGACACTGGGTATAAATACAGCTCTATAGACACTGGGTATAAATACAGCTCTATAGACACTGGGTATAAATACAGCTCTATAGACACTGGGTATAAATACAGCTCTATAGACACTGGGTATAAATACAGCTCTATAGACACTGGGTATAAATACAGCTCTATAGACACTTGGTATAAATACAGCACTATAGTCACTGGGTATAAATACAGCTCTATAGACACTGGGTATAAATACAGCTCTATAGACACTGGGTATAAATACAGCTCTATAGACACTGGGTATAAATACAGCTCTATAGACACTGGGTATAAATACAGCTCTATAGACACTGGGTATAAATACAGCTCTATAGACACTGGGTATACATACAGCTCTATAGACACTTGGTATAAATACAGCTCTATAGACACTGGGTATAAATACAGCTCTATAGACACTGGGTATAAATACAGCTCTATAGACACTGGGTATAAATACAGCTCTATAGACACTGTGTATAAATACAGCTCCATAGACACTGGGTATAAATACAGCTCTATAGACACTGGGTATAAATACAGCTCTATAGACACTGTGTATAAATACAGCTCCATAGACACTGGGTATAAATACAGCTCTATAGACACTGTGTATAAATACAGCTCTATAGACACTGGGTATAAATACAGCTCTATAGACACTGTGTATAAATACAGCTCTATAGACACTGTGTATAAATACAGCTCCATAGACACTGGGTATAAATACAGCTCTATAGACACTGTGTATAAATACAGCTCTATAGACACTGGGTTTAAATACAGCTCTATAGACACTGGGTATAAATACAGCTCTATGGACACTGTGTATAAATACAGCTCCATAGACACTGGGTATAAATACAGCTCTATAGACACTGTGTATAAATACAGCTCTATAGACACTGGGTATAAATACAGCTCTATAGACACTGGGTATAAATACAGCTCCATAGACACTGTGTATAAATACAGCTCCATAGACACTGGGTATAAATACAGCTCTATAGACACTGTGTATAAATACAGCTCTATAGACACTGGGTATAAATACAGCTCTATAGACACTGGGTATAAATACAGCTCTATAGACACTGGGTATAAATACAGCTCTATAGACACTGGGTATAAATACAGCTCTATAGACACTGGGTGTAAATACAGCTCTATAGACACTGGGTATAAATACAGCTCTATAGACACTGTGTATAAATACAGCTCCATAGACACTGGGTATAAATACAGCTCTATAGACACTGTGTATAAATACAGCTCCATAGACACTGGGTATAAATACAGCTCCATAGACACTGGGTATAAATACAGCTCTATAGACACTTGGTATAAATACAGCTCCATAGACACTGGGTATAAATACAGCTCTATAGACACTGGGTATAAATACAGCTCTATAGACACTGTGTATAAATACAGCTCCATAGACACTGGGTATAAATACAGCTCTATAGACACTTGGTATAAATACAGCTCCATAGACACTGGGTATAAATACAGCTCGATAGACACTGGGTATAAATGCAGCTCTATAGACACTGGGTATAAATACAGCTCTATAGACACTGGGTATAAATACAGCTCTATAGACACTGGGTATAAATACAGCTCTATAGACACTGGGTATAAATACAGCTCTATAGATACTGAGTATAAATACAGCTCTATCGACACTGGGTATAAATACAGCTCTATTGACACTGGGTATAAATACAGCTCTATCGACACTGGGTATAAATACAGCTCTATAGACACTGGGTATAAATACAGCTCTATATACACTGGGTATAAATACAGCTCTATAGACACTGGGTATAAATACAGCTCTATAGACACTGGGTGTAAATACAGCTCCATCGACACTGCCTATAATTGCTGCCCTGTAGACTATCAGCCCAGTTATTTAGACATCCTATAGATGTCGCTGGAGCAACATGTACAAACAATTATTCGTTGTTCCATTCATATTGACAACATTGTTTACTATTTGTAGGAACAACTACTACACTGCCTTCTGCATGCTGTATGCTGGGGTTGCAGCCCTATTCTTTGCCCATCACCGAACCTACAGAATGATCCTAAATTCCTTTGTTCCTCCGTTCCTCTGTATGTATATTCCCGTAATCCTAAATTCCTCAGCATCCACAACCCTCTGGGATAGAGAATTCCCAAGATTACAACCCTCTTTGTATAGAAAATTCTCTAGATTTCTGGCAAAGTGATGTTACAGAAAGTTAAGAGATGATCAGGTTGGTTCCCTATTTTCTACCTCTCGACAGCGTGCTTTTGTTATAAAAATAAGCTGTTTTCTTCGCCTCTGAGTGCTTTAATTGTCAAGAGCAGACAATTGACAGTTTTGTCATGTAAGTTTAAAAAATATATAAATGTTAATAAATGCAACACTCACGCAAGAAAAGATAAAGATTATAAAGACAACATGCATTAAGTCTGATGATTTGTAAAGAGCTCTCTGTTGAACTTGCATTTCCCCAGGGTGAAGACTTGAAACGGTGCAGGCCTGTAATCTTTTCCCGTGTTCACTGAAGAAAAGACTTGGGAAGTTTGGGAACAAGGATACGCTGCTTCAGACTGCTTATGTTATATTCCAGCCAATGGTCACTGGCGAAGTTTTGGTACGGTTTCTCAAGTCAGAAGTTAAAGGAAAAACTCCAAAACGCTTTCGACTTGTCGTACAAGGCCAGTTATCTTAGGCAGGGTCCTGTCTCTTTGTTAGCATCTCCTTTGTCTGCCCAGAATATACCTTTATTAAAGCTTCGTATCTCGAAACCTATGTTCTGTCATGTGAGCATAGTTTGTCTTTCCATTGCCCTCATACATGTTTTCTGATTGTGAGGCCATAGTTGGACAGTGGAATCCAGGTGTCATTCATCATCATCTCACCTTGCTAAAGTAGGGCTTTTCACACCCATTCTTGGAATTTGGGTTTGGAGTCCAAAAGATCTGCAACGGTATTATCAACCCAATCGTTTGAAGGGAAGCAGCAATTACCACAGAAAGGATCATTTACATTTTAATGACTTCCCCAAGACTTGTCCAGATGCAAAGATTAGCTCAGGGTTCTTCTAGTTCTATGTGTATTGGCAGGAAAGGAAAGGTCACCTGACTGCTTACTCCATTTTGTTCACAAGAAAAGTGTTCTTTTGGGGTTAAGTACATATTATCGTTCATAAGTTTGAATTGTGTGGGCGTGACAATGATTGACTCCTTATCGTCAGACTGTTCCTCTGTGTTCTTGATTCCCCAGCCAGGGGGAGACAACCTCTCAGTGTCTACCCTGTCAAACCCCCTTCACAATCTTGTATTTTTCAATGAGATCACCCCTCATTCTTCTAAACGCCAGAGAGTATCGGCCCAATTTACTCAGCCTGTCATCATGGGACAACCCTCTCATCCCAGGAACCAATCTAGTCAACCTTCGGTGTACTGCCTCGAATGCAAGTATATCCTTCCTTAGATGTTGAGACCAAAACTGCGCCCAGTACTCCAGATGTGGTCTCACCAAAGCCCGGTACAATTGTTGCAAGATTTTCTTGTTCCCGTACTCCAATCCCCTTGCAGTAAAAACCAACATACCATTTGCCTTCCTAATTGCTTGCTGGAACTATATGTTAACCTTCTGTGTTCCTTGTACGAGTGCACCCAAGTCTCGCTGAACATCAACATTTACAAGTTTCACACCTTTTAAAATATATTTTGTTTTTCTATCCTTACCAAAGTGAATAACTTCACACTTCCCTACACTATATTCTATCTGCCACCTTGTTGCCCACTCACTTAACCTGTCTATCTCCCTTTGCAGCCTTTTTATATCCTCCTCACAGCTTCCATTCCCACCTAGCTTTGTGTCATCACTAAACGTAGATACATTACTCTCGGTCTCTCCGTCTAAGTCATTAACAGGGATTGCAAATAGCTGAGGCACCAGCACTGAACCTGTGGCACTCCGCTAGTTACAGCCTGCCAACTTGAAAATGCCCCGTTTATCCCCACTCTGTGCTTCCTGTCTGTTAACCCATTCTCCATCCATGCTAAAATATTACCCTCAACTGCATGAAGTCTTACTAACCTTTTGCGTGGTACCTTATCGAATGCCTTTTGGAAATCTAAATATACGATATCTACTGGTTCCCCCTTATCTACCCTACTAGTTGCATTCTCAAAAGACTCTAGTAAATTTGTCAAGCACTATTTCCCTTTCATAAAACCATGTAGACTCTGTCTTATCACAGTATGAATTTCAAAGTGTATTGTTAAGACTTTCTGAATAATTGATTCCAGCATTTTCCATAATGATTGATATCAGGCTAACTGGCCTGTATTTCCCTGTTTTCTTTCTGCCTCCTTTCTTGAATAGTGGTGTTACATTTGCTAACTTCCAATTCAGTGGGACCAGTCACGAATCTGGGGAATTTTAGACTAGAGATCCAGCACTGAAACAGGCCCTTCGGCCCACCGAGTCAGTGCCGACCATCAACCACCCATTTATACTAATCCTACACTAATCCCATATTCCTATCAAACATCCCCACCTGTCCCTATATTTCCCTACCACCTACCTATACTAGTGACAATTTATAATGGCCAATTTACCTACCAACCTGCAAGTCTTTTGGCTTGTGGGAGGAAACCGGAGCACCCGGAGAAAACCCACGCAGACACAGGGAGAACTTGCAAACTCCACACAGGCAGTACCCGGAATCGAACCCGGGTCCCTGGAGCTGTGAGGCTGCAGTGCTAACCACTGCGCCACTGTGCCGCCCCAATCAGAACCAAGGCATACACTATCTCTGCATCAGGTCCTGGGGAGTTGTCAGTTTTGAGTCCCTTTAAGTTTCTCCAACTCTTTTTTCTCTGCTGGTATTAATTATCTTAAGTCCCTCACTTATTATTATCTCCTTAGTTACCTTCTATTTCTGGTATGTAATTTGTGTTTTCCACATGAAGACAGACACAAAATATTTGTTCAATGTCTCTGGCTTTTCCTCATTCCTCATGATAACTTCTCCTGTTTCTGTCTCTTAGGGATCAATGTTTGCTTTAGCTACTCCCCTCCTTTTTATATGCTTGTGAAAGCCCTTGAAATCTGTTTTTATATTCCTGGCTAGTTTACTTTCATATTGTATTTTTTCCCCTTTTAATCAATGTCTTGGTGGTCCTTTGCTGATTTCTGTGCTCTGATGTTCTCATATTTGAGAGTTCTTATCTTCCTATTTTTTAATATATTTCTATCATCCTATGTTTCTATATTCCTGTGTTCCTATACACATCTGTTGCTATATTCCTTTGTTCATGTAGATCCAATGTTCCCACTTTTTAAATGTTTTTATATGGGATGTGGGCATCACTGGCTATGCCAGCATTTACTGCCCATCCCTAATTGCCCTTGAGAAGGTGGTGGTGAGCTGCCTTCTTGAACCGCTGCAGTCCGTGTGGGGTAGGCGCACCCACAGTGCTGTTAGGGAGGGAGTTCCAGGATTTTGACCCAGCGACAGTGAAGGAACGGCCGATATAGTTCCAAGTCAGGATGGTGTGTGACTTGGAGGGGAACTTGCAGGTGGTGGTGTTCCCATTGCGTCTGCTGCCTTTGTCCTTCTAGTTGGTAGAGGTCGCGGGTTTGGAAGGTGCTGTCTAAGGAGCCTTGGTGCATTGCTGCAGTGTATCTTGTAGATGGTACACACTGCTGCCACTGTGTGTCGGTGGTGGAGGGAGTGAATGTTTGTAGATGGGGTGCCAATCAAGCGGGCTGCTTTGTCCTGGATGGTGTCGAGCTTCTTGTGTGTTGTTGGAGCTGCACCCATCCAGGCAAGTGGAGAGTATTCCATCACACTCCTGACTTGTGCCTTGTAGATGGTGGACAGGCTTTGGGGAGTCAGGAGGTGAGTTACTCACCGCAGGATTCCTAGCTTCTGACCTGCTCTTGTAGCCACGGTATTTATATGGCTACTCCAGTTGGGTTTCTGGTCAATGGTAACCCCCAGGATATTGATAGTGGGGGATGCCATTAATGTCAGGGGGAGATGGTTAGATTCTCTCTTGTTGGAGATGGTCATTGCCTGGCACTTGTGTGGCACGAATGTTACTTGCCACTTATCAGCCCAAGCCTGGATATTGTCCAGGTCTTGCTGCATTCCTACACGGACTGCTTCAGTATCTGAGGAGTCACGAATGGTGCTGAACATTGTGCAATCATCAGCGAACATCCCCACTTCTGACCTTATGATTGAAGGAAGGTCATTGATGAAGCAGCTGAAGATGGTTGGGCCGAGGACACTACCCTGAGGAACTCCTGCAGTGATGTCCTGGAGCTCAGATGATTGACCTCCAACAACCAAAGCCATCTTCCTTTGCGCGCGGTGTGACTCCAACCAGCAGAGGGTTTTCCCCCTGATTCCCATTGACTCCAGTTTTGCTCGGGCTCCTTGATGCCATACTCGGTCAAATGCGGCCTTTTGTTCAGCTCTTTTGTCCATGTTTGAACCAAGGCTGTAATGAGGTCAAGAGCTGAGTGGCCCTGGCGGAACCCAAACTGAGCGTCACTGAGCAGGTTATTGCTAAGCAAGTGCTGCTTGATGGCACTGTCGATGACACCTTCCATCACTTTACTGATGAGTGAGAGTAGACTGATTTTTTGTCCAGTACAAAGTATTTTAAAATGTTTTGTTAAATTATCAGACAGATAGGTTATGTATTTTTATTAAAAGACAAAAGTATTTCATGAAGCAAAAAGAAAAATCGGCCGGGTTGGACTTGTCCTGCTTTTTGACAGGAACGTTTTTTGGATTCCGATATGTCTCTACGACCATCTTCCGAAATTCATTTCCTAGGTCCGGGGGCTAAAAGGAAGACACAAAGACGAGCAGTCAGCCGCACAGCCTAAAGGGAGAGATAGAGTGGACAGCGAGCTGAATCTGGGGAAACCATCTGCACTCAGGTCCCCGACAGAGCAAAAGGCTGCAAAGAGTTGAACTTGGTTTGAAGACTCGAGGTTTGTGGGGGAGAAAAGACCAATGGGGGACACCAGCCTTATTAAGGGAAGTTCAGATTGAACACGCTTGGAAGAAGTGAGGGTAGAGAAGGAGACTGGCATTGCAGCCAGGAGGAGCTTGGGACTTTTAACGACAAGGATACCTTTATGCTGAAAATACCACATAGCGTATAAATGTGGCGTGGGGCTTGCGAGTGTGTTACTAAGTGAATGGGAAATATCATTCTCTGGAATTTCATGCATTAGTGAGGTACTGAATACTGTTTAGTAAATGTTGATTGTTTTTTTACTTTGGTAAAAGTCTTAAAATGTGAGATCTTGTCGTGTAATTCTGTAATCAGTCACGGGAAAGTTAATATCTCTTGTTTGTAAAGTTAACGGTCTGCTGATGTCATAGCAGCATTTACTCCTACATGATGATTAACCAATAGAGCTAGGTTCCAATGGAAACTTCCTATGTAAACCTGTCACGCTGTCATTGAGCCATCCTTCCAGAGGTGGCGCAATTGCAGGAGTGTTTGGCAGACGAAAGGATGAGGAAAGCAAAATGAGAAATAATTCTCTGCCTCACTTGGGGACAGTGTAGAGGGAGCTTCACTCTGTACCTAACCCCCTTGCTGTACCTGTCCCTGGGAGTGTTTGATGGGGGACAGTGTAGAGGGAGCTTTACTCTGTATCTAACCCCCGTACTGTACCTGTCCTGGGAGTGTTTGATGGGGGACAGTGTAGAGGGAGCTTTACTCTGTATCTAACCCCCGGACTGTACCTGTCCTGGGAGTGTTTGATAGGGGACAGTGTCGAGGGAGCTTTACTGTGTATCTAACCCCCGTACTGTACCTGTCTTGGGGAGTGTTTGATGGGGACAGTGTAGAGGGAGCTTTACTCTGTATCTAACCCCTGTGCTATACCTGTCCTGGGAGTGTTTGTTGAGGGAACAGTGCAGAGGGAGATTTGATTCAGTAAAAATGAAACACATTAATTTAATTGGAGTAAGAGATGACTAACTGAATTCAAAACATTTAGCTTGTAGCTGAAGTTGCTGCTTTTTCACACCTCCTGCCAGTATCTTCTTGCTTTTTCAGTCTCATTTCCTGTTTATGTCTCTGGCACACTGTAATGTTGGTGGAACATTCTCCTGTGAAATTGTGTAAAGGACATCTGTCTCTCTCTCTCTCAGCTCACTTCATTGAGTCGAAGTGATCCTACGCAATCCTCCATGCCTTCACTCATCAGCTCCCATGAGTGGAGTAACAGTCACCCATTATCCCGTGCCCTCCGCCTCCAAACTCACCCCCCCCCCCTGTGCTTGCTGACCTACACCAGCTCCTGGGCCAGCAACAGTTCAATCCTGAAACTCTCTTCCTCGTTTTCAAATCCCTCCATGGCCCTTCTCCCACCCCCTTTCCCAATCTCTGTAACCTCCTCCAGCCCCTACACCCCTCCCTATCTCTGTAACCTCCTCCAGCCCCTACAACCCTCCCTATCTCTGTAACCTCCTCCAGCCCCTACAATCCTCCCCATCTCTGTAACCTCTTCCAGCCCCTACAACCCTCCCCATCTCTGTAACCTCCTCCAGTCCCTACAACCCTCCCTATCTCTGTAACCTCCTCCAGCCCCTACAATCCTCCCCATCTCTGTAACCTCTTCCAGCCCCTACAACCCTCCCCATCTCTGTAACCTCCTCCAGCCCCTACACCCCTCCCTATCTCTGTAACCTCCTCCAGCCCCTACAACCCTCCCTATCTCTGTAACCTCCTCCAGCCCCTACAATCCTCCCCATCTCTGTAACCTCTTCCAGCCCCTACAACCCTCCCCATCTCTGTAACCTCCTCCAGTCCCTACAATCCTCCCTATCTCTGTAACCTCTTCCAGCCCCTACAACCCCTCACTATCTCCATAAGCTCCTTCAGCCCCTGGAACCTCTCTGTCTGTCTCTCCTCCTTTAAGATGCTCCTTGTAACTGAGCTATCTGACCGAGCTTTTGGTCACCTGTCCCTGATATCCTCAAGTGGCTCGGTGTGAAATTATGGGATGTTTTACTATATCAAAGTATAAATGCAATTTGTGGAGGGTTAGGGGTCTAAAGGGATGGGTTTGCATGGGAGAGTTAGGAGACTAGAGGGATGGTCTTCGATGGGAGAGTTAGGAGACTAGAGGGATGGTCTTCGATGGGAGAGTTAGGGGATTAGAGGGATGGTCTTCGATGGGAGAGTTAGGGGATTAGAGGGATGGTCTTTGATGGGAGAGTTAGGCAATTAGAGGGATGGTCTTTGATGGGAGAGTTAGGGGACTAGAGGGATAGTCTTCGATGGGAGAGTTAGGGGATTAGAGGGATGGTCTGCGATGGGAGAGTTCGGGGATTAGAGGGATGGTCTTTGATGGGAGAGTTAGGCAATTAGAGGGATGGTCTTTGATGGGAGAGTTAGGGGACTAGAGGGATGGTCTTCGATGGGCGAGTTAGGGGATTAGAGGGATGGTCTTCGATGGGCGAGTTAGGTGATTGGAGGGATGGTCTTTGATGGGAGAGTTAGGAGACTAGAGGGATGGTCTTTGATGGGAGAGTTAGGGGACTAGAGGGATAGTCTTCGATGGGAGAGTTAGGGGATTAGAGGGATGGTCTTCGATGGGCGAGTTAGGGGATTAGAGGGATGGTCTTCGATGGGCGAGTTAGGTGATTGGAGGGATGGTCTTTGATGGGAGAGTTAGGGGATTAGAGGGATGGTCTTCGATGGGAGAGTTAGGGGACTGGAGGGATGGTCTTCGATGGGAGAGTTAGGAGGCTAGAGGGATGGTTTTTGATGGGAGAGTTCGGGGATTAGAGGGATGGTCTTTGATGGGAGAGTTAGGAGGCTAGAGAGATGGTCTTTGATGGGAGAGTTAGGTGATTGGAGGGATGGTCTTCGATGGGCGAGTTAGGTGATTGGAGGGATGGTCTTTGATGGGAGAGTTAGGGGATTAGAGGGATGGTCTTTGATGGGAGAGTTAGGGGATTAGAGCGATGGTCTTTGATGGGAGAGTTAGGGGACTAGAGGGATAGTCTTCGATGGGAGAGTTAGGGGATTAGAGGGATGGTCTTCGATGGGCGAGTTAGGGGATTAGAGGGATGGTCTTCGATGGGCGAGTTAGGTGATTGGAGGGATGGTCTTTGATGGGAGAGTTAGGGGATTAGAGGGATGGTCTTCGATGGGAGAGTTAGGGGACTGGAGGGATGGTCTTCGATGGGAGAGTTAGGAGGCTAGAGGGATGGTTTTTGATGGGAGAGTTCGGGGATTAGAGGGATGGTCTTTGATGGGAGAGTTAGGAGGCTAGAGGGATGGTCTTTGATGGGAGAGTTAGGTGATTGGAGGGATGGTCTTCGATGGGCGAGTTAGGTGATTGGAGGGATGGTCTTTGATGGGAGAGTTAGGGGATTAGAGGGATGGTCTTTGATGGGAGAGTTAGGGGATTAGAGCGATGGTCTTTGATGGGAGAGTTAGGGGACTAGAGGGATGGTCTTCGATGGGAGAGTTAGGTGATTGGAGGGAAGGTCTTCAATGGCAGGGTTAGGGGACTAGAGGGATGGTCTTCGATGGGAGAGTTAGGGGATTAGAGGGATGGTCTTCGATGGGAGAGTTAGGAGGCTAAAGGGATGGTCTTCGATGGGAGAGTTAGGAGGCTAAAGGGATGGTCTTTGATGGGAGAGTTAGGGGACTAGAGGGATGGTCTTCAATGGGAGAGTTAGGGGATTGGAGGGATGGTCTTCAATGGGAGAGTTAGGGGACTGGAGGAATGGTCTTTGATGGGAGAGTTAGGGGATTGGAGGGATGGTCTTCAATGGGAGAGTTAGGGGACTGGAGGAATGGTCTTCAATGGGAGAGTTAGGGGACCAGAGGGATGGTCTTTGATGGGAGAGTTAGGGGACTGGAGGGATGGTCTTTGATGGGAGAGTTAGGGGACCAGAGGGATGGTCTTTGATGTGAGAGTTAGGAGGCTAAAGGGATGGTCTTCGATGGGAGAGTTAGGGGATTAGAGGGATGGTCTTCGATGGGAGAGTTAGGAGGCTAAAGGGATGGTCTTTGATGGGAGAGTTAGGGGACTAGAGGGATGGTCTTCAATGGGAGAGTTAGGGGACTGGAGGAATGGTCTTCAATGGGAGAGTTAGGGGATTGGAGGGATGGTCTTCAATGGGAGAGATGGGTTTGGACGGCAGAGTTAGGGGACCAGAGGGATGGTCTTTGATGGGAGAGTTAGGGGATTGGTGGGATGGTCTTTGATGGGAGAGTTAGGGGATTGGTGGGATGGTCTTTGATGGGAGAGTTAGGGGACTAGAGGGATGGTCTTCAATGGGAGACCAAACAAAAACAGCTTCAGTCCCAAAGGCAGTGGATTTCGAGACATTTTCCTGCAACAATACCGGAATGACAAGATTTCAGGGCCGTATTTGATTCACTGCTGAATAATGGGATATATTAGTCAGAACTCTAAAGGTCGGGCTTCATCGTGTTAACAGTGATCACAGGAAGATTGAAATCAGTCTTGGGTTCGAGAGGGTGATCGGTGACTCATGAACCTTGCTTACTTTGAGATGACAAGAAATGAGCATGACCACAGTCGACTGGGTAGAACTGGTGACGTCGGAACCACAGAGGAACAAAGGGAGGTGTTCAAAGCAAGGTTCGGTCAACCTCAGGAGCTGTGTACGCCCACTGCAAAAAGAAGAACTCCACTTCAGTCATGAAACAAGGGCTCAAAATTACAAGGGGTTTGGATCGGCAGGGTCGGGAACCAAGGAGACACAGATTGACGACGATTGACAAAAGTACCAGAGGCGACACGGGGAAACGTTCGCTCTGTACAGTGAGTTGTCGTGATCTGGAACGCGATGGGAGAGTTAGGGGATTGGAGGGATGGTCCTCGACGGGAGAGTTAAGGGACTGGAGGGATGCCTGAAAGGGCGGTGGAAGCAGATTCAATAGCAACTTTCAAAAGGGGAATCGGAAAATTCTTTCTCAGTCTGTACGTTTCCAGTCCAACGATATTGCTGGATCTAGTTCTGGGGAAGGAGGTGGGTCAAGCGGATCAAGTATTAGGGGAGCATTTAGGGGACAGCGATCACGCTTTCATAAGGTTTAGGTGAACTGTGGAAAAGGACGAGGGGCAATCCAGAGGAAAAATAATTAATTGAGGGAGGGCCAATCTCACTCGGGGTGAGGACGGATGACACCCAAGTAAATCGGAGTTAAGGATTGGCAGTCAAAGCTGACGAAAGAGATAGAGACTAAGCTAGGCTGAATATAGAAGGTTCAGAGGGAAAAAAGAAATAAGAGAAGCAAAGGGAGAGTATGGGAAGAGACTGGCAGCTAACGTGAAAGGGAATCTAAAAGTTTTCAATAGGCATAGAAATAGTAAAAGGGTGGGAAAAGGAGGAGTGGGGTCAATTAGGGACCTAAAAGGGGACTTATGCAGGAGGAGAGGGCAGGCTTGAGGTACAAAATGAGTACCTTGCATCTGCCTTTACCAAGACAGAAAATGCTGCCCAAGTCATGGTGAAAGGGGAGATAGTTGAAAATCTGGGTGGGCTAAAATTGCGAGAGGAGGTTTCAGAAAGGCAGGATTGTAATTAAAGTTGATAAGTCAACCAGGACCAGATGACATATGTCAGAGAATACCGAGGGAAGTAAGGGTGGAAACTGCAGAGGCCCTGGCCATAACGTTCCAAGCCTCCTTAGTTACAGGGGTCGTGCCAGAGGAGGGGAGAATTGCAAATGTACTGCCCGAGAGTGTGGTGGAGGCAGGTTCAACTGTGGCATTCAAAAGTGAATTGGAGGGTTGTCTGAAGGGGGAAAGATTTGCAGGGCGACGGGGGGAAAGGCGAGCGAGTGGGACGAGGTGGGCTGCTCCTGCGGAGAGACGGCATCGCCAGGAGGGGCAGAACGGCCTGCTTCTGTGCCTGGGCCGTTCTGTGACACTCGGGTGCTTGAAGGGGAAAGTGTCAGCCGGGTTAGGTAGAAAGAGCAACGGGGAGTGGAATGAATTGAACAGCCTCGAGCAAAGGGCCAGAATAGGGATGAAGGGCTGAATGGCCTCGTTCTAAACTTATCATCCAATAAAGAAAATCCGTTCTCATCACAAGGGATCAGAGCAGGGCTCATACGCAAAGCAACAGCTTCATAAACAAAAAGACACAAGAGGATGAAAGCAATGGTGAGTTACAGACTGGAATCTATTCGAGGATTTCGGGGGGTTTATACATAGAATAACAGAAACCCGGGAGTGAGTTACAGACTGGAATCTATTCGAGGATTTCGGGGGGTTTATATATAGAATAACAGATACCCGGGAGTGAGTTACAGACTGGAATCTAATCGAGGGGTTCGGGGGGTTTATATATAGAATAACAGATACCCGGGAGTGAGTTACAGACTGGAATCTAATCGAGGGGTTCGGGGGGTTTATATATAGAATAACCGATACCCGGGAGTGAGTTACAGACTGGAATCTAATCGAGGGGTTCGGGGTGTTTATATATAGAATAACCGATACCCGGGAGTGAGTTACAGACTGGAATCTGATCGAGGGGTTCGGGGAGGTTTATATATAGAATAACAGATACCCGGGAGTGAGTTACAGACTGGAATCTAATCGAGGGGTTCGGGTGTTTATATATAGAATAACAGATACCCGGGAGTGAGTCACAGACTGGAATCTAATCGAGGGGTTCAGGGGGGTTTATATATAGAATAACAGATACCCCGGAGTGAGTAACAGACTGGAAACTAATCGAGAGGTTCGGGGGGTTTATATATCGAATAACAGATACCCGGGAGTGAGTTACAGACTGGAATCTAATCGAGGGGTTCGGGTGGTTTATATATCGAATAACAGATACCCGGGAGTGAGTTACAGACTGGAATCTAATCGAGGGGTTCGGGGGGTTTATATATCGAATAACAGATACCCGGGAGTGAGTTACAGACTGGAATCTAATCGAGGGGTTCAGGGGGGTTTATATATAGAATAACAGATACCCCGGAGTGAGTAACAGACTGGAAACTAATCGAGAGGTTCGGGGGGTTTATATATCGAATAACAGATACCCGGGAGTGAGTTACAGACTGGAATCTAATCGAGGGGTTCGGGTGGTTTATATATAGAATAACAGATACCCCGGAGTGAGTAACAGACTGGAAACTAATCGAGAGGTTCGGGTGGTTTATATATCGAATAACTGATACCCGGGAGTGAGTTACAGACTGGAATCTAATCGAGGGGTTCGGGGGGTTTATATATAGAATAACAGATACCCGGGAGTGAGTTACAGACTGGAATCTAATCGAGGGGTTCGGGGGGTTTATATATAGAATAACAGATACCCGGGAGTGAGTTACAGACTGGAATCTGATCGAGGGGTTCGGGTGGTTTATATATAGAATAACAGATATCCAGGAGTGAGTTACAGACTGGAATCTAATCAAGAGGTTCGGGTGGTTTATATATTGAATAACAGATACCCGGGAGTGAGTTACAGACTGGAATCTAATCGAGGGGTTCGGGTGGGATTCTATATAGGACAACAGATATCTGGGAGTGAGTTACAGACTGGAATCTAATCGTGGGGTTCGGGGGTTTTATATATAGAATAACAGATACCCGGGAGTGAGTTACAGACTGGAATCTAATCGAGGGGTTCGGGTGGGATTCTATATAGGACAACAGATATCTGGGAGTGAGTTACAGACTGGAATCTAATCGTGGGGTTCGGGGGTTTTATATATAGAATAACAGATACCCGGGAGTGAGTTACAGACTGGAATCTAATCGAGGGGTTCGGGTGGTTTATATATAGAATAACAGATATCCAGGAGTGAGTTACAGACTGGAATCTAATCAAGAGGTTCGGGTGGTTTATATATTGAATAACAGATACCCGGGAGTGAGTTACAGACTGGAATCTAATCGAGGGGTTCGGGTGGGATTCTATATAGGACAACAGATATCTGGGAGTGAGTTACAGACTGGAATCTAATCGTGGGGTTCGGGGGTTTTATATATAGAATAACAGATACCCGGGAGTGAGTTACAGACAAGAATCTAATTGAGGGGTTCGAGGGTTTTATATATAGAATAACAGATACCCAGGAGTGAGTTACAGACTGGAATCTAATCGAGGGGTTCGGGGGGTTTATATATAGAATAACAGATACCCGGGAGTGAGTTACAGACTGGAATCTAATCGAGGGGTTCAGGTGGTTTATATATCGAATAACAGATACCCGGGTGTGAGTTACAGACTGGAATCTAATCGAGGGGTTCGGGGGGTTTATATATCGAATAACAGATACCCGGGAGTGAGTTACAGACTGGAATCTAATCGAGGGGTTCGGGGGGTTTATATATAGAATAACAGATACCCGGGAGTGAGTTACAGACTGGAATCTAATCGAGGGGTTAGGGGGGGTTTATATATAGAATAACAGATACCCGGGAGTGAGTTACAGACTGGAATCTAATCGAGGGGTTCAGTGGGGGGGTTTATATATAGAATAACAGATACCCGGGAGTGAGTTACAGACTGGAATCTAATCGAGGGGTTCGGGGGGTTTATATATAGAATAACAGATACCCGGGAGTGATTTACAGGCTGGAATCTAATCGAGGGGTTCGGGGGTTTCATATATAGAATAACAGATACCCGGGAGTGAGTTACAGACTGGAATCTAATCGAGGGGTTCGGGGGGTTTATATATAGAATAACGGATACCCAGGAGTGAGTTACAGACTGGAATCTAATCGAGGGGTTCGGGGGGTTTATATATAGAATAACAGATACCCGGGAGTGAGTTACAGACTGGAATCTAATCGAGGGGTTCGGGTGGTTTATATATAGAATAACAGATACCCGGGAGTGAGTTACAGACTGGAATCTAATCGGGGGGTTCAAGGGGGTTTACATATAGAATAACAGATACCCGGGAGTGAGTTACAGACTGGAATCTAATCGAGGGGTTCAGGGTGGTTTATATATAGAATAACAGATTCCCGGGAGTGAGTTACAGACTGGAATCTAATCGAGGGGTTCGGGAGGTTTATATATGGATTAACAGATTCCCGGGAGTGAGTTACAGACTGGAATCTAATTGAGGGGTTCGGGAGGTTTATATATAGAACAACAGATACCCGGGAGTGAGTTACAGACTGGAATCTAATCGAGGGGTTCGGGAGGTTTATATATGGATTAACAGATTCCCGGGAGTGAGTTACAGACTGGAATCTAATCGAGGGGTTCGGGGGGCTTTATATATAGAATAACAGATACCCGGGAGTGAGTTACAGTCTGGAATCTAATCGAGGAGCTGCTGACCCGATGGGCCGAACAGCCTCTCTCTGTGCTGCGATGACACTGACGCGTTATCTGCGCCCCCCTCTTCCCAGCCAACTAGCTTCATTGCTAGGGGACCCTTTAGTGTTCAGGCCCGGCCTCTCTGAGCATTGCCTTCTCCCCAACTCCAACCCCAGGCTTCTTGAAGGACCTAGGCCGGGTTGCTCGGTAGGCCCATTTGCCCCGTTCTCGGAAAGATAGGGGCCGCCTTGCCTTGCCCTGAGGCTCTCCCCTCCTCAACCCCACAACCCCCTCCTCCACCATGCCAGCTTCCTCAGCTCATTATCTTGAAACCACAATGCGCACTTGAAAGGCTCCAAACGGAAGTCATATTCGTGGCGGTTGCCATGGAGACCTAACCACGAATGCTCGCACTGGTCGGTCGCTGGTAGGTTTCCCAGACGTCGATGAGTCCCGAGCTGTGATGATCCAAACACTGAGTGTATTTCTCAAGCTGCCTTTCGCAGGGCCACGATTCAGTCCGCCGCCGACAAATCGCCTGCGGGCCTCCAGCCCCTGACCGAGGTGAGTCCTGACTCATGTTCTGCAAAAGAGCCCTCATTCCCCTTCTGCGGTCAGAGCGAGATTAAACCGGGAAAGGAGGTCGCGGAGGGGGGGGGGGGGGGGGTGCGCGGTTGTCAGTAGATGCGGCTCCCTCTCTTGACGTCGAGACTAAATTGATGAGGTGCGTACACGAGCAAAATGGAAAAACTGAACTCAAACTGATGCACTGCGACCGAGCGTTACAATGTGGCCTCGGAGATCTGCCTTCCTCACTGCTCATTGGAGAGCATTCACATCGCAGGAACAGGCCATTCTGCCCTTCAGCTCCATGCTGGTGTACCCGCTCCACCCAATAGCCTTTTTATCATGCGATTGGCCTCAGGGATAGCCAGTTCACGTTGCCTCCGATCCTGCAGAGCTAGGCCTCGGTCTTGACCCATTCAGAACAAATTTAAAAATGTGTATGAAAACCCTGGCAATGAGCCGCCGAAAACATACGCAGCGAGGCGGGGAGAGAGAGAGAGAGAGATTGCGAAGAAACTAGGAGTTAATGGCTGGCAAAACATTTCAATCACATGGTCAGACAAATGAGACAACAACAGAAAAGCAGGGGGCTTGAGCAGTCAAAAAATAAAAGATATCCAGGAGTGAGTTACAGACTGGAATCTAATCGAGGGGTTCGGGGGGTTTATATATAGGATAACAGATACCCGGGAGTGAGTTACAGTCTGGAATCTAATCGAGGGGTTCGGGGTGGTTTATATATAGAATAACAGATATCCGGGAGTGAGTTACAGACTGGAATCTAATCGAGGGGTTCAAGGTGTTTATATATAGAATAACAGATACCCGGGAGTGAGTTACAGACTGGAATCTAATTGAGGGGTTCGGGTGGTTTATATATAGAATAACAGATATCCGGGAGTGAGTTACAGACTGGAATCTAATCGAGGAGTTCGGGAGGTTTATATATAGAATAACAGATACCTGGGAGTGAGTTACAGACTGGAATCTAATCGAGGGGTTTGGGGGGTTTATACACAGAACAACAGATACCCGGCAGTGAGTTACAGACTGAAATCTAATCGAGGGGTTCGGGTGGTTTATATATAGAATAACAGATACCCGGGAGTGAGTTACAGACTGGAATCTAATCGAGGAGTTCGGGTGGATAATATATAGAATAACAGATATCCGGGAGTGAGTTACAGACTGGAATCTATTCGAGGAGTTCGGGAGGTTTATATATAGAATAACAGATATCCAGGAGTGAGTTACAGACTAGAATCTAATCGAGGGGTTCAGGGGTTTATATATAAATTAACAGACACCCGGGAGTGAGTTACAGACTGGAATCTAATCGAGGAGTTCGGGAGGTTTATATATAGAATAACAGATACCCGGGAGTGAGTTACAGACTGGAATCTAATCGAGGGGTTCGGGTGGTTTATATATAGAATAACAGATACCCGGGAGTGAGTTACAGACTGGAATCTAATTGAGGGGTTCGGGGGGTTTATATATAGAATTACAGATACCCGGGAGTGAGTTACAGACTGGAATCTAATTGAGGGGTTCGGGGGGTTTATATATAGAATAACAGATACGCGGGAGTGAGTTACAGACTGGAATCTAATCGAGGGGTTCGGGGGGTTTATATATAGAACAACAGATACCCGGGAGTGAGTTACAGACTGGAATCTAATCGAGGGGTTCGGGGGGTTTATATATAGAATAACAGATACCCAGGAGTGAGTTACAGACTGGAATCTAATCGAGGGGTTCGGGGGGTTTATATATAGAATAACAGATACCCAGGAGTGAGTTACAGACTGGAATCTAATCGAGGGGTTCGGTGGGGGGGTTTATATATAGAATAACAGATACCCGGGAGTGAGTTACAGACTGGAATCTGATCGAGGGGTTCAGTGGGGGGGTTTCTATATAGAATAACAGATACCCGGGAGTGAGTTCCAGACTGGAATCTAATCGAGGGGTTCAAGGTGTTTATATATAGAAAAACAGATATCCGGGAGTGAGTTACAGACTGGAATCTAATCGAGGAGTTCGGGTGGTTTATATATAGCATAACAGATACCCGGGAGTGAGTTACAGACTGGAATCTAATCGAGGGGTTCGGGAGGTTTATATATAGAATAACAGATACCCGGGAGTGAGTTACAGACTGGAATCTAATCGAGGGGTTCGGGGTGTTTATATATAGAATAAAAGATATCCGGAAGTGAGTTACAAACTGGAATCTAATCGAGTGGTTCGGGGGTTTTATATCTGGAACAACAGATACCCGGGAGTGAGTTACAGACTGGAATCTAATCGAGGAGTTCGGGTGGTTTATATATAGCATAACAGATACCCGGGAGTGAGTTACAGACTGGAATCTAATCGAGGGGTTCGGGAGGTTTATATATAGAATAACAGATACCCGGGAGTGAGTTACAGACTGGAATCGAATCGAGGGGTTCGGGTGGTTTATATATAGAATAACAGATACCCGGGAGTGAGTTACAGACTGGAATCTAATCGAGGGGTTCGGGGTGGTTTATATATAGAATAACAGATACCCGGGAGTGAGTTACAGACTGGAATCTAATCGAGGGGTTCGGGGGTGTTTATATATAGAATAACAGATACCCGGGAGTGAGTTACAGACTGGAATCTAATCGAGGGGTTCGGGGGTTTATATATAGAATAACAGATACCCGGGAGTGAGTTACAGACTGGAATCTAATCGAGGGGTTTGGGGGGTTTATATACAGAACAACAGATACCTGGGAGTGAGTTACAGACTGGAATCTAATCGAGGGGTTCGGGTGGTTTATATATAGAATAACAGATACCCGGGAGTGAGTTACAGACTGGAATCTAATCGAGGGGTTCGGGTGGTTTATATATAGAATAACAGATATCCAGGAGTGAGTTACAGACTGGAATCTAATCGAGGGGTTCAGGGGTTTATATATAAATTAACAGACACCCGGGAGTGAGTTACAGACTGGAATCTAATCGAGGGGTTCGGGTGGTTTATATATAGAATAACAGATACCCGGGAGTGAGTTACAGACTGGAATCTAATTGAGGGGTTCGGGGGGTTTATATATATAATAACACATACCCGGGAGTGAGTTACAGACTGGAATCTAATTGAGGGGTTCGGGGGGTTTATATATAGAATAACAGATACGCGGGAGTGAGTTACAGACTGGAATCTGATCGAGGGGTTCGGGGGGGGTTTATATATAGAATAACAGATACCCGGGAGTGAGTTACAGACTGGAATCTAATTGAGGGGTTCGGGGGGTTTATATATATAATAACACATACCCGGGAGTGAGTTACAGACTGGAATCTAATTGAGGGGTTCGGGGGGTTTATATATAGAATAACAGATACCCGGGAGTGAGTTACAGACTGGAATTTGATCGAGGGGTTCGGGTGGTTTATATATCGAATAACAGATACCCGGGAGTGAGTTACAGACTGGAATCTAATCGAGGGGTTCGGGTGGTTTATATATAGAATAACAGATACCCGGGAGTGAGTTACCGACTGGAATCTAATCGAGGGGTTCGGGTGGTTTATATATAGAATAACAGATACCCGGGAGTGAGTTACAGACTGGAATCTGATCGAGGGGTTCAGGGGGTTTAGATATGGAATAACAGATACCCGGGAGTGATTTACAGACTGGAATCTAATCGAGGGGTTCGGGGGGTTTATATATAGAATAACAGATACCCAGGAGTGAGTTACAGACTGGAATCTAATCGAGGGGTTCGGGGGGTTTATATATAGAATAACAGAAACCCGGGAGTGAGGTACAGACTGGAATCTAATCGAGGGGTTCGGGGGGGGTTTATATATAGAATAACAGATACCCGGGAGTGAGTTACAGACTGGAATCTAATCGAGGGGTTCGGGGGGTTTATATATAGAATAACAGAAACCCGGGAGTGAGGTACAGACTGGAATCGAATCGAGGGGTTCGGGGGGGGGGGGGGGTTTATATATAGAATAACAGATATCCAGGAGTGAGTTACAGACTGGAATCTAATCGAGGGGTTCGGGGGGTTTATATATAGAATAACAGATACCCGGGAGTGAGTTACAGACTGGAATCTAATCGAGGGGTTCGGGTGGTTTATATATAGAATAACAGATACCCGGGAGTGAGTTACAGACTGGAATCTGATCGAGGGGTTCGGGGGGGGCTTTATATATAGAATAACAGATATCCAGGAGTGAGTTACAGACTGGAATCTAATCGAGGGGTTCGGGGGGTTTATATATAGAATAACAGATACCCGGGAGTGAGTTACAGACTGGAATCTAATCGAGGGGTTCGGGGGGGGCTTTATATATAGAATAACAGATATCCAGGAGTGAGTTACAGACTGGAATCTAATCGAGGGGTTCGGGGGGTTTATATATAGAATAACAGATACCCGGGAGTGAGTTACAGACTGGAATCTAATCGAGGGGTTCGGGTGGTTTATATATAGAATAACAGATACCCGGGAGTGAGTTACAGACTGGAATCTAATCGAGGGGTTCGGGTGGTTTATATATAGAATAACAGATACCCGGGAGTGAGTTACAGACTGGAATCTGATCGAGGGGTTCGGGGGGGGCTTTATATATAGAATAACAGATATCCAGGAGTGAGTTACAGACTGGAATCTAATCGAGGGGTTCGGGGGGTTTATATATAGAATAACAGATACCCGGGAGTGAGTTCCAGACTGGAATCTGATCGAGGGGTTCGGGTGGTTTATATATAAAATAACAGATACCCGCGAGTGAGTTCCAGACTGGAATCTAATCGAGGGGCTTGGGGGTTTATATATTGAATAACAGATACCCGGGAGTGAGTTACAGACTGGAATCTGATCGAGGGGTTCGGGTGGTTTATATATAGAATAACAGATACCCGGGAGTGAGTTACAGACTGGAATCTAATCGAGGGGTTCAGTGGGGGGGTTTATATATTGAATAACAGATACCCGGGAGTGAGTTACAGACTGGAATCTAATCGAGGGGTTCAGTGGGGGGGTTTATATATAGAATAACAGATACCCGGGAGTGAGTTACAGACTGGAATCTAATCGAGGGGTTTGGGTGGTTTATATATAGAATAACAGATACCCGGGAGTGAGTTACAGACTGGAATCTAATCGAGGGGTTCGGGGGGTTTATATATAGAATAACAGATACCCGGGAGTGAGTTACAGACTGGAATCTGATCGAGGGGTTCGGGGGGTGGGGGGTTTATATATAGAATAACAGATATCCAGGAGTGAGTTACAGACTGGAATCTAATCGAGGGGTTCGGGGGGTTTATATATGGAATAACAGATACCCGGGAGTGAGTTACAGACTGGAATCTAATCGAGGGGTTCGGGGGGTTTATATATAGAATAACAGATACCCGGGAGTGAGTTACAGACTGGAATCTAATCGAGGGGTTTGGGGGTTTATATATAGAATAACAGATACCCGGGAGTGAGTTACAGACTGGAATCTAATCGAGGGGTTCGAGGGGTTTATATATAGAATAACAGATACCCGGGAGTGAGTTACAGACTGGAATCTAATCGAGGGGTTCGGGGGGGGTTTATATATAGAATAACAGATACCCGGGAGTGAGTTACAGACTGGAATCTAATCGAGGGGTTCGGGGGTTTATATATAGAATAACAGATACCCGGGAGTGAGTTACAGACTGGAATCTAATCGAGGGGTTCGGGGGTTTATATATAGAATAACAGATACCCGGGAGTGAGTTACAGACTGGAATCTGATCGAGGGGTTCGGGTGGTTTACATATAGAATAACAGATACCCGGGAGTGAGTTACAGACTGGAATCTAATCGAGGGGTTCAGTGGGGGGGTTTATATATAGAATAACAGATACCCGGGAGTGAGTTACAGACTGGAATCTAATCGAGGGGTTCAGTGGGGGGGTTTATATATAGAATAACAGTTTCCGAACATATGCAATAACATCATTGCCAGGCCAGCATTACTCCTGAGCATCTCCACGGACTCAGTGACGTGGACATTGGCTCAGTCAGCTGCTGCCTCTAATGGTTTCCTCGGGGATACTGCACATGTGGACAGGAACACAGCAGGTGAGCGAGGGTGATGTGTGGCTTGCCGAGCTCATGTCAGTTCCTGTGCAAGCAGAACAGCCTCTGCCCATGCCTAGCTCGCTGCTAGCCCTGCCCGCAGGCCCTGGGTGCCGTCTGCCCTGGCCCTCCGGTGCAGGGCATCGGTGACCTCCCCGGTGCAGTGGGTGCACTGCCGGCTTTGTGACCCCCACAAAGGTCTCTGGTGGGCCCCGTAACAGGTGCAGAGGTGTCAGGCGGGCACGCTGAGGAACCAAGGCCTGGGATGTCCACCGGTGCCCCCTGGGCTTCAGGTCATCCTTGAGCAGGGCACAGAGACGTGTCACCACCCACCGCGAGGAGGGAAGCCTCAGATCACAGGACGATATAGATGGGCTGGTAAGATGGGCGGAGCAGTGGCAAATGGAATTTAATCCTGGGCAGCACAGTGGCGCAGTGGTTAGCACCGCAGCCTCACAGCTCCAGGGACCCAGGTTCGATTCTGGGTACTGCCTGTGTGGAGTTTGCAAGTTCTCCCTGTGTCTGCGTGGGTTTTCTCCGGGCGCTCCGGTTTCCTCGCACAAGCCAAAAGACTTGCAGGTTGGTAGGTCAATTGGCCATTATAAATTGTCACTAGTATAGGTAGGAATATGGGATTAGTGTAGGATTAGTATAAATGGGTGGTTGATGGTCGGCACAGACTCGGTTGGCCGAAGGGCCTGTTTCAGTGCTGTATCTCTAATCTAAGTGTGAGATGATGCATTTTGGGAGGACTAACAAGGCAAGGGAATATACAATGGATGGTAGGACCTTAGGAAGTACAGGGGGACCTTGGGGTACTTGTCCATAGATCACTGAAGGCAGCAGCACAGGTAGATAAGGTGGTTAGGAAGGCATATGGGATACTTGCCTTTATTAGCCGAGGCACAGAATATAAGAGCAGGGAGGTTATGATGGAGCTGTATAAAACACTAGTTAGGCCACAGCTGGAGTACTGTGTACAGTTCTGGTCACCACACTATAGGAAGGATGTGATTGCACTGGAGAGGATGCAGAGGAGATTGACCAGGATGTTGCCTGGGCTGGAGCATTTCAGCTATGGAGAGAGACTGAAAAGGCGAGGGTTGTTTTCCTTAGAGCAGAGAAGGCTGAGGGGAGACCTGATTGAGGTATACAAAATTATGAGGAGCATTGTTAGGTCAGATGGGAAGAAACTTTTTCCCTTAGCGGAGGGGTCAATAACCAGGGGGCAGAGATTGAAGGTAATGGGCAGGAGGTTTAGGGGGGATTTCAGGAAAATACTTTTCACCCAGAGGGTAGTTGGAATCTGGAACGCACTGCCTGAAGGGGTGGTGGAGGCGGGAACCCTCACAACATTTAAGAAGTATTTAGATGGGCACTTGAAACACCATCGCAGACAAGGATACGGGCCAAGTGCTGGAAAATGGGATTAGAAAATGGGTGTTTGATGGCCGGCGGACACCGCATGCTCCTTCTCCAGGGACACCCGGGCGCGAACGTAACTGCGGAAGAGGGGCAGGCAATCGGGGAGGACGGACCCCCCGACGGCCCGCAACCTGGACCTGTGAATTGCCACCTTGGCCAGGCCCAGGAGCAGACCGACGAGGAGATCCTCCTCCCGGCCCACGCCCCTCCGCCCCGGGTGCCCAAAGATCAGGAGCGTGGGACTGAAGTGCAGCCAGAATTTGAGGAGCAGCCCCTTCAGATACTCAAATAGGGGCTGCAACCTCGCACACTCCGTATAAATGTGGAACACGGACTCGTCCAGGCCGCAGAAAGTACAGGCGGCCTGGGAGTCCGTGAACCTACTTATAAGTCTATTGCACGGGACTGCCCTGTGCAACACCCTCCACCCCAGGTCCCCGATGTAAAGGGGGAAGACTCCCGCGCAGAGAGACCTCCATCGGGGTTTCCCCTCGCCGCCAGATGGCAACGCGGACCGCCAGGGCGTGTCCGGCCGGCTGACGAGGGCGAGAAAGTGGAGAGTGTGCAGGAGCAGCCCGTACAGGAAACCCCTCCGCGCCAATTGGAATGGCACGGAGGGCATTTCCGAGAGGCGGCTCGGGTTGTGCGGGACCGGCTCCCGAGGAGGGTTTCGGGGCCTGGGTCCGATGAGCAGTTCCGGCCGAGCGGGGGTCAGCTCAGCCGGGATCGCTCCGCACTCCCGAGCCCCCTCGCCACCCGCAGTGAGGGGTGTCCTGGGGGTTTCGGCTACTCCTCCGCCCGCCGGACCGTCCCCGGAGTCGTCCGCCCGGACAGCCGAGGTGCTCTCCTCCGCGGCGGGGGAGCGCCCTGACTGGAGGCGACCATGTTCCAGACTCGGAAAAGATCCCGGGAAAAGACACGCAACTCCCTCAGAGAGGCACGGCTAACGGACTCCACCGGGAGCTGCGTGTCGTCTTGAAGGCAGTGACACTGGCGGAAAAAATACGTCGCCAGAGCACACCATCTGGGAGGACGCTCGACGTACAGGTATCTCTGCAGGGTCCGAAGGCGGAGAGTCGCAGCCTGGGTGCGGACGCACACCAGCGACTGACCGCCCTCCTCGATCGGGAGACTCAGGACCGCGGCAGAGACCCAGTGTTTCCTCTTGCCCCAGAAGAAATCGACGGGTTTCTTCTGGATCATGGTGGCAAATGCAGGGGGCGGGGCCAAAGTGACCAACCGGTACCACAACATGGAGGCCACCAGTTGGTTTATGACCAACACTCGGCCCCTGTAGGAAAGCACTCGGAGCAGTCCTGTCCAGCGCCCCAGCCGAGTGGTGACTTTCGCCTCCAACTCCTGCCAGTTTGCCGGCCAGGCTTCCTCAGCGGGGCTAAGGTGGACTCCCAGATAGAGGAGGTGCGTGGTGCTCCACGCAAAAGGTGTCATCTCCTCCGGCAGGGAGTCCACCCGCCACTGACCAACCAGGAGTCCGGAACATTTCTCCCAATTGATCCTCGCGGAGGACGCGGCAGAAAAGGTCTGCTGGCAGTCGCGCATCCTCCGCAAGTCAACGGGATCTGTGATCGCGAGGAGCACGTCGTCGGCGTAAGCCGAGAGGACGACCCGCATGGCCGGCTCGCGCAGAGCCAATCCCGTCAACCTCCTGCGAAGCAGGCACAGGAAGGGCTCCACGCAGATGGTATAAAATTGGCCAGACATGGGGCATCCCTGACGCACTCCCCTCCCAAAGCGAAGGGGCGCCGTCAAGGACCCGTTAACTTTGACTAGACACTCTGTGGCGGCGTATAAAAGTCGGACCCGGGCCACGAAATGCGGCCTGAGTCGGAAAGCGTGCAGAGTCCCGAAAAGGAATTCGTGATCCACCCTGTCAAACGCCTTCTCCTGATCGAGGGAGAGAAAGGCGACCGACTGACCAGTCCTCTGGGAAAGATGGATCAGGTCCCGGACCAGGTGGATGTTGTCCTGAATGGACCGGCCCGGGACCGTGTAGGACTGGTCGGGGTGGATCATGTGGGCCAGCACGGAGCCCAGGCGGGTAGACATAGCCCGGGCAAAGATCTTATAATCCGTGCTGAGGAGGGAGACCGGATGCCAGTTTTTAAGCAGGTGGAGATTGCCCCTCTTCGGCAGCAGGACGATGACCGCCCTGTGCCACGAGGGGGGCATCTCCCCGGTCGCCAGCCTTTCCCCCAGGACCCGCGCGTAATCGTCCCCCAGGACGTCCCAGAATGCCCTGAGGAACTCCACGGTCAACCTATCCAGCCCTAAGGATTTGCCCCTCGAGAGCTGGTGGAGGGCGCCAGTCAGCTCCGCCAATGTGAGCGGAGCCTCCAACCCTTCGGCGCCCTCCGGGCTGAACTGCAGCAGGTCCTCCCACAAAACTCTGCGCGCATCCTCGCTGGACGGATCCGGAGAGAACAACGCACTGTAATAAGTACGGACCAGGAGGCTCATTCCCTCCGGATCTGTGATGGAGGATCCGTCGTCGGCCAGCAGCTCGATGAGCTGCTTACGGACCCCCCGCCATTTTTCCAGCGAGTAGAAGAAGGGTGAGGCGCGGTACAAATCTTCCAGGATCTGGATCCGCGACCTCACGTACGCGCCTCGGGACCCTATGAGCTGCAGGTGTCTCAGCGCGCCCTTCTTCTCTTTATCTGCCTGCCACAGGGCCGGGTCCACGACGGCATGACCGAGGCGGGACTCCAAGTCGAGCACCTCCCTCTCAAGGCGCCCGATCTCGGCTTCCCGCCTCTTGGTCGACCCCTTCGCGTACTCCTGACAGAAGACGCGGATGTGAGTCTTGCCCACATCCCACCATCGCCTCAAGGAGGGGAAGCCCCCCTGCTTCCTTCTCCAGTCGGCCCAGAATCGACAGAACGAGTCCCGAAATCGCTCGTCCTCCAGCAGCCAGTTGTTAAAGTGCCAGTACGCGGACCCCGCCCGCATGCGGAGCGGAGTAAACTCCGCCCACACCAGGCGGTGGTCCGAGCACGGCACCAGCCGCATGGAGGCCGCCGAGATGCGGGAGACGTACGCCTGCGAAGAATAGAGGCGGTCGATTCGGGACCCTCCTCCTCCAGACCTCCACGTGAAGGTGCTGGAGTCGGGATGGAGATTCCACCAGACGTCCACCAAGTTAAGGGAGCTGAAGTGCACCTGGCCCTCCACTCCCCCAGCAACCCATTGAGGAACACATTAAAACGGCGCCTCTCAACCAGTTTCACGCCCGCGCGCTTCCCTGCTTTCTTGAGGGCGGCACGGACGGACTGGATGATCAGCGCCAGTCTCGACCAGCGGTCGAGGGCCAGCTGAACTTTATTGCGGCAACCCCTGCAAGCCGTGAGGAAATCCCGGAGTTCCGCCGTGGGGATGAGGGGAGATTCGGTGGGAGGCACGAGGGACTCCACCACCTCACTGGCGATGGAATCAAGATCGTCCTCCGTGCCCCGCACCAAATCCCCATCCTCCTCCGGGTCGTCACCGCCAGCGGCCGATACATCCACCGCACACTGTGGGGCGGACGTCCCGGCCGCGCCAGCTGGTCCCGCCTCCGTCACGATCCCACCCCCAGGATCGATGGCGGAGGAGTCCTCTCTGGGTTCTATTGTGAAACTGGAGCCTGTGGGCGCCAGCAGTTCAGGACTCCCCTCCACCTCCATCCCCAGGCCAATGAGTGGTCCAGGGGAGACAGAAGTTCCCGACTCCGGAAATCCAGCCGGAGCCGAGACCGGAGGCGGAGAGAGGAGGCCATCTCCCGCTCCGCCAGCACCCACAGGCCCAGCAGATAGGGAATTACACAGATTGGCCTCTGGGTCGGGCACATCCCGGGCGGCAGCGTCAGGCTGTTGGGAGGGCGGCCCCTCACAGGTCCCGCTCTCACCGAGGACAACCGACCCATCGGCCAAAGAGTGATTTCTCCCGTGTGGTCTAAAGATTCTCCTACCAAGGGCGGGCCCCCCACCTCAGGAGTTGACAAGATCACAGGGGCATCTCCCGCACCTGCATTCCGAGGGGTGGAGGGCTCCCGCCCAGGGCTCGAGGCCCTGATCGTGCTGCTGGCAGAGGGAGCCTGAGGACCCACGTCAGAAGATGGACCCCGTGGTTCAGGGCCTTGGTCAGAGGAGGGACGCGGAAACTCAGAGACCTCCATGTCATCAGGGGCCTCTGCCTCCGCACCCACCTTTTGTCTGGTTACCCTGGACCTGAGCCCAGCCCTGGGGCAGGTGGATTCCCCGAGATCGGGCCTTGGGCTGAGCTCAGACTCGGGTTGTGTCACCGTGTCCAGGGGGTGTGCCTCTCGATGTTTATTTCTCCTCCGCACCTTCCTTCCACTTGGACGGGCACCTCCCCTCTCTGCCAGAGGCCGTGAAAATCACAGCCTCCATCAACGACTGAACGCGATCTGGTGGAGGTGTAGAGGGGGGGGGGGTGGGAGGAGATGCCACCCTGGGCCGCCGAGGTGGAATTGGCAGCCGGGAGGTTGGGGCAGTTCTTACGAACATGCCCCACCTCCCTACAGACATGGCACTGTGCCCCGTCCAAGGTCTAGATGACACCGTCCCCTGGAACTCTACATTGAAATGGCCCTCTGTAACCTCCTTCCGCGCCAGCTGCATGAATAACTGGCGGCGGAAGGAGTACACGCGTCGGAGGCTGTTCTCCCGAAGACCGAGCGGGACTGGGGTGAGCCCCGTCTTTACCTCCCCCAGATGGTGCAGGTGGGGAAGGAGGAGCTCACCAGGAATGAAGGGCGCGACGTTGGATAAAATGACCCTTTGCGCAGTGGCCTCCAGGGGGGTCCACTGGCTGAAAGGTCCCGCCCACGGTGAGCCCCTTGTTCAGAGCCAGGGACACCGCCCGCTCGGTCTTCAGGAAAAACACTGCCTTCCCGTACATTTTAGAGGCTGCAACAATGGCCGAAGGGCCGACAACCTCGGCCATTGCTTTCACGCATGCCTCTATAGTCATGTTCTTGTAGACGTAACTCTTGACCCCATACTTCGATGTTAATAAAGCAAACGGTGACGGGGCAACAGGTGCAGCTGCAGCAGCAAATGAACGGGAAAGGACTTGCCATGGGGTCTGAGAGCCACGCCCACCCTTAAGAGATAAACTAACAGCTTTTAAACGAATGCAATATGATGGGAGTGGTGGGGGTAGAGGAGAAGAGGGGTGCAAAGGAAAAGGACAAGGAGAGAGGATAGACAGCCGAGTGTTGGAAGGGAGAAATGAGCTGCCAGGATGTTGCTGTGGTTCGGTGGTTGGAGCCCCTTACTTTAGCGTTCACAGTTCTGTCTTCCAGTTAGGGGAGGGTTCTTCGCCCGGGTCGGCTAGAGCCGCCCGGTTCTCTCCTCTCCGCTGTTCTGTAAAGACTTTCTTCAGCCGGGCAGCTCCAGCCGTCCCGACCCACACAGTTGGAGGTGGGGAGGGAGCCCCTTTTGTGCAGGATGGCAGACAAACACAGGAGCAATACAGGGGCTCCCTATCGAATTTGGCAGCCCCACCCCTGGATCTTCCAGTGCCTCCTCCCTCCCCCAACAGTCCAAACAACAACCAGTTCTCTGGTGCTCCAACACTCACCTCTCCAAAATGACTCTCAGGTCTTCTTAGTCTAGAAAAAGTTCCACAATAAATGCAGCTGTCTCCACTCTACAGTCACCTCTCTTTAGTAAGCCACTCTGCTCTCTCCTCTCCAGTTACTCCACTCTGCTCTCTCCTCTCCAGTTACTCCACTCTGCGCTCTCCTCTCCAGTAACTCCACTCTGCTCTCTCCTCTCCAGTTACTCCACTCTGCTCTCTCCTCTCCGGTTACTCCACTCTGCTCTCTCCTCTCCAGTTACTCCACTCTGCTCTCTGCTCTCTCCTCTCCAGTTACTCCACTCTGCTCTCTCCTGTCCAGTTACTCCACTCTGCTCTCTCCTCTCCAGTTACTCCACTCTGCTCTCTCCTCTCCAGTTACTCCACTCTGCTCTCTCCTCTCCACTTACTCCACTCTGCTCTCTCCTCTCCAGTTATTCCACTCTGCTCTCTCCTCTCCAGTTACTCCACTCTGCTCTCTCCTCTCCACTTACTCCACTCTGCTCTCTCCTCTCCAGTTACTCCACTATGCACTCTCCACTCCAGTTACTCCACTCTGCTCTCTCCACTCCAGTTACTCCACTCTGCTCTCTCCTCTCCAGTTACTCCACTCTACTGTCTCCTCTCCAGTTACTCCACTCTGCTCTCTCCTCTCCAGTTACTCCACTATGCTCTCTCCACTCCAGTTACTCCACTCTGCTCTCTCCACTCCAGTTACTCCACTCTGCTCTCTCCTCTCCAGTTACTCCACTCTGCTCTCTCCTCTCCAGTTACTCCACTCAGCTCTCTCCTCTCCAGTTACTCCACTCTGCTCTCTCCTCTCCAGTTACTCCACTCTGCTCTCTCCTCTCCAGTAACTCCACTCTGCTCTCTCCTCTCCAGTTACTCCACTCTGCTCTCTCCTCTCCAGTGACTCCACTCTGCTCTCTCCTCTCCAGTGACTCCACTCTGCTCTCTCCTCTCCAGTTTCTCCACTCTGCTCTCTCCTCTCCAGTTACTCCACTCTGCTCTCTCCTCTCCAGTTATTCCACTCTTCTCTCTCCTCTCCACTTACTCCACTCTGCTCTCTCCTCTCCAGTTACTCCACTATGCTCTCTCCACTCCAGTTACTCCACTCTGCTCTCTCCACTCCAGTTACTCCACTCTGCTGTCTCCTCTCCAGTTACTCCACTCTGCTCTCTCCACTCCAGTTACTCCACTCTGCTCTCTCCTCTCCAGTTACTCCACTCTACTGTCTCCTCTCCAGTTATTCCACTCTTCTCTCTCCTCTCCACTTACTCCACTCTGCTCTCTCCTCTCCAGTGACTCCACTCTGCTCTCTCCTCTCAAGTTACTCCACTCTGCTCTCTCCACTCCAGTTACTCCACTCTGCTCTCTCCACTCCAGTTACTCCACTCTGCTCTCTCCTCTCCAGTTATTCCACTCTTCTCTCTCCTCTCCACTTACTCCACTCTGCTCTCTCCTCTCAAGTTACTCCACTATGCTCTCTCCACTCCAGTTACTCCACTCTGCTCTCTCCACTCCAGTTACTCCACTCTGCTCTCTCCTCTCCAGTTACTCCACTCTACTGTCTCCTCTCCAGTTACTCCACTCTGCTCTCTCCTCTCCAGTTACTCCACTATGCTCTCTCCACTCCAGTTACTCCACTCTGCTCTCTCCAGTCCAGTTACTCCACTCTGCTCTCTCCTCTCCAGTTACTCCACTGTGCTCTCTCCACTCCAGTTACTCCACTCTGCTCTCTCCTCTCCAGTTACTCCACTCTGCTCTCTCCTCTCCAGTTACTCCACTCTACTGTCTCCTCTCCAGTTACTCCACTCTGCTCTCTCCTCTCCAGTTACTCCACTATGCTCTCTCCACTCCAGTTACTCCAGTCTGCTCTCTCCACTCCAGTTACTCCACTCTGCTCTCTCCTCTCCAGTTACTCCACTCTACTGTCTCCTCTCCAGTTACTCCACTCTGCTCTCTCCTCTCCAGTTACTCCACTCTGCTCTCTCCTCTCCAGTTACTCCACTCTGCTCTCTCCACTCCAGTTACTCCACTCTGCTCTCTCCACTCCAGTTACTCCACTCTGCGCTCTCCTCTCCAGTTACTCCACTCTGCTCTCTCCACTCCAGTTACTCCACTCTGCACTCTCCTCTCCAGTTACTCCACTCTACTGTCTCCTCTCCAGTTATTCCACTCTTCTCTCTCCTCTCCACTTAGTCCACTCTGCTCTCTCCTCTCCAGTGACTCCACTCTGCTCTCTCCTCTCCAGTTAATCCACTCTGCTCTCTCTACTCCAGTTACTCCACTCTGCTCTCTCCACTCCAGTTACTCCACTCTGCTCTCTCCTCTCCAGTTATTCCACTCTTCTCTCTCCTTTCCACTTACTCCACTCTGCTCTCTACTCTCCAGTTACTCCACTATGCTCTCTCCACTCCAGTTACTCCACTCTGCTCTCTCCAATCCAGTTACTCCACTCTGCTCTCTCCTCTCCAGTTACTCCACTCTGCTCTCTCCACTCCAGTTACTCCACTCTGCTCTCTCCTCTCCAGTTACTCCACTCTACTGTCTCCTATCCAGTTATTCCACTCTTCGCTCTCCTCTCCACTTACTCCACTCTGCTCTCTCCTCTCCAGTGACTCCACTCTGCTCTCTCCTCTCCAGTTAATCCACTCTGCTCTCTCCACTCCAGTTACTCCACTCTGCTCTCTCCACTCCAGTTACTCCACTCTGCTCTCTCCTCTCCAGTTATTCCACTCTTCTCTCTCCTCTCCACATACTCCACTCTGCTCTCTCCTCTCCAGTTACTCCACTATGCTCTCTCCTCTCCAGTTACACCACTCTGCTCTCTCCACTCCAGTTACTCCACTCTGCTCTCTCCTCTCCAGTTACTCCACTATGCTCTCTCCACTCCAGTTACTCCACTCTGCTCTCTCCAGTCCAGTTACTCCACTCTGCTCTCTCCTCTCCAGTTACTCCACTCTACTGTCTCCTCTCCAGTTACTCCACTCTGCTCTCTCCTCTCCAGTTACTCCACTCTGCTCTCTCCTCTCCAGTTACTCCACTCTGCTCTCTCCTCTCCAGTTACTCCACTCTGCTCTCTCCTCTCCAGTTACTCCACTCAGCTCTCTCCTCTCCAGTTACTCCACTCTGCTCTCTCCTCTCCAGTTACTCCACTCTGCTCTCTCCTCTCCAGTTACTCCACTCTGCTCTCCTCTCCAGTGACTCCACTCTGCTCTCTCCTCTCCAGTGACTCCACTCTGCTCTCTCCTCTCCAGTTTCTCCACTCTGCTCTCTCCTCTCCAGTTACTCCACTCTGCTCTCTCCTCTCCAGTTACTCCACTCTGCTCTCTCCTCTCCAGTTATTCCACTCTGCTCTCTCCTCTCCAGTTACTCCACTCTGCTCTCTCCTCTCCAGTTACTCCACTCTGCTCTCTCCTCACCAGTTACTCCACTCTGCTCTCTCCTCTCCAGTTACTCCACTCTGCTCTCTCCTCTCCAGTTACTCCACTCTGCTCTCTCCTCTCCAGTTACTCCACTCTACTGTCTCCTCTCCAGTTACTCCACTCTGCTCTCTCCTCTCCAGTTACTCCACTCTGCTCTCTCCTCTCCAGTTACTCCACTCTACTGTCTCCTCTCCAGTTACTCCACTCTGCTCTCTCCACTCCAGTTACTCCACTCTGCTCTCTCCTCTCCAGTTACTCCACTCTACTGTCTCCTCTCCAGTTACTCCACTATGCTCTCTCCTCTCCAGTTACTCCACTCTGCTCTCTCCTCTCCAGTTACTGCACTCTGCTCTCTCCTCTCCAGTTACTCCACTCTGCTCTCTCCTCTCCAGTTACTCCACTCAGCTCTCTCCTCTCCAGTTACTCCACTCTGCTCTCTCCTCTCCACTTACTCCACTCTGCTCTCTCCTCTCCAGTAACTCCACTCTGCTCTCTCCTCTCCAGTTACTCCACTCTGCTCTCTCCTCTCCAGTTACTCCACTCTGCTCTCTCCTCTCCAGTGACTCCACTCTGCTCTCTCCTCTCCAGTTACTCCACTCTGCTCTCTCCTCTCCAGTTACTCCACTCTGCTCTCTCCTCTCCAGTTATTCCACTCTTCTCTCTCCACTCCAGTTACTCCACTCTGCTCTCTCCTCTCCAGTTACTCCACTATGCTCTCTCCACTCCAGTTACTCCACTCTGCTCTCTCCACTCCAGTTACTCCACTCTGCTCTCTCCTCTCCAGTTACTCCACTCTTCTCTCTCCACTCCAGTTACTCCACTCTGCTCTCTCCTCTCCAGTTACTCCACTCTACTGTCTCCACTCCAGTTTCTCCACTCTGCTATCTCCTCTCCAGTTACTCCACTCTGCTCTCTCCTCTCCAGTTACTCCACTCTGCTCTCTCCTCTCCAGTTATTCCACTCTGCTCTCTCCTCTCCAGTTACTCCACTCTGCTCTCTCCTCTCCAGTTACTCCACTCTGCTCTCTCCACTCCAGTTACTCCACTCTGCTCTCTCCTCTCCAGTTACTCCACTATGCTCTCTCCTCTCCATTTACTCCACTATGCTCTCTCCACTCCAGTTACTCCACTCTGCTCTCTCCACTCCAGTTACTCCACTCTGCTCTCTCCTCTCCAGTTACTCCACTCTGCTCTCTCCTCTCCAGTTACTCCACTCTGCTCTCTCCACTCCAGTTACTCCACTCTGCTCTCTCCTCTCCAGTTACTCCACTCTACTGTCTCCTCTCCAGTTATTCCACTCTTCTCTCTCCTCTCCACTTACTCCACTCTGCTCTCTCCTCTCCAGTGACTCCACTCTGCTCTCTCCTCTCCAGTTACTCCACTCTGCTCTCTCCACTCCAGTTACTCCACTCAGCTCTCTCCACTCGAGTTACTCCACTCTGCTCTCTCCTCTCCAGTTATTCCACTCGTCTCTCTCTTCTCCAGTTACTCCACTCTGCTCTCTCCTCTCCAGTTACTCCACTATGCTCTCTCCACTCCAGTTACTCCACTCTGCTCTCTCCTCTCCAGTTACTCCACTCTACTGTCTCCTCTCCAGTTACTCCACTCTGCTCTCTCCTCTCCAGTTACTCCACTATGCTCTCTCCACTCCAGTTACTCCACTCTGCTCTCTCCAGTCCAGTTACTCCACTCTGCTCTCTCCTCTCCAGTTACTCCACTCTACTGTCTCCTCTCCAGTTACTCCACTCTGCTCTCTCCTCTCCAGTTACTCCACTCTGCTCTCTCCTCTCCAGTTACTCCACTCTGCTCTCTCCTCTCCAGTTACTCCACTCTGCTCTCTCCTCTCCAGTTACTCCCCTCAGCTCTCTCCTCTCCAGTTACTCCACTCTGCTCTCTCCTCTCCAGTTACTCTACTCTGCTCTCTCCTCTCCAGTTACTCCACTCTGCTCTCTCCTCTCCAGTTACTCCACTCTGCTCTCTCCTCTCCAGTGACTCCACTCTGCTCCCTCCTCTCCAGTGACTCCACTCTGCTCTCTCCTCTCCAGTTTCCCCACTCTGCTCTCTCCTCTCCAGTTACTCCACTCTGCTCTCTCCTCTCCAGTTACTCCACTCTGCTCTCTCCTCTCCAGTTATTCCACTCTGCTCTCTCCTCTCCAGTTACTCCACTCTGATCTCTCCTCTCCAGTTATTCCACTCTGCTCCCTCCTCTCCAGTTACTCCACTCTGCTCTCTCCTCTCCAGTTACTCCACTCTGCTCTCTCCTCTCCAGTTACTCCACTCTGCTCTCTCCTCTCCAGTTACTCCACTCTACTGTCTCCTCTCCAGTTACTCCACTCTGCTCTCTCCACTCCAGTTACTCCACTATGCTCTCTGCACTCCAGTTACTCCACTCTGCTCTCTCCACTCCAGTTACTCCACTCTGCTCTCTCCTCTCCAGTGACTCCACTCTGCTCTCTCCTCTCCAGTGACTCCACTCTGCTCTCTCCTCTCCAGTTTCTCCACTCTGCTATCTCCTCTCCAGTTACTCCACTCTGCTCTCTCCTCTCCAGTTACTCCACTCTGCTCTCTCCTCTCCAGTTATTCCACTCTGCTCTCTCCTCTCCAGTTACTCCACTCTGCTCTCTCCTCTCCAGTTACTCCACTCTGCTCTCTCCACTCCAGTTACTCCACTCTGCTCTCTCCTCTCCATTTACTCCACTATGCTCTCTCCTCTCCATTTACTCCACTATGCTCTCTCCACTCCAGTTACTCCACTCTGCTCTCTCCACTCCAGTTACTCCACTCTGCTCTCTCCTCTCCAGTTACTCCACTCTGCTCTCTCCTCTCCAGTTACTCCACTCTGCTCTCTCCACTCCAGTTACTCCACTCTGCTCTCTCCTCTCCATTTACTCCACTCTGCTCTCTCCACTCCAGTTACTCCACTCTGCTCTCTCCTCTCCAGTTACTCCACTCTACTGTCTCCTCTCCAGTTATTCCACTCTTCTCTCTCCTCTCCACTTACTCCACTCTGCTCTCTCCTCTCCAGTGACTCCACTCTGCTCTCTCCTCTCCAGTTACTGCACTCTGCTCTCTCCACTCCAGTTACTCCACTCTGCTCTCTCCACTCCAGTTACTCCACTCTGCTCTCTCCTCTCCAGTTATTCCACTCTTCTCTCTCTTCTCCACTTACTCCACTCTGCTCTCTCCTCTCCAGTTACTCCACTATGCTCTCTCCACTCCAGTTACTCCACTCTGCTCTCTCCTCTCCAGTTACTCCACTCTACTGTCTCCTCTCCAGTTACTCCACTCTGCTCTTTCCTCTCCAGTTACTCCACTATGCTCTCTCCACTCCAGTTACTCCACTCTGCTCTCTCCAGTCCAGTTACTCCACTCTGCTCTCTCCTCTCCAGTTACTCCACTCTACTGTCTCCTCTCCAGTTACTCCACTCTGCTCTCTCCTCTCCAGTTACTCCACTCTGCTCTCTCCTCTCCAGTTACTCCACTCTGCTCTCTCCTCTCCAGTTACTCCACTCTGCTCTCTCCTCTCCAGTTACTCCACTCAGCTCTCTCCTCTCCAGTGACTCCACTCTGCTCTCTCCTCTCCAGTTACTCTACTCTGCTCTCTCCTCTCCAGTTACTCCACTATGCTCTCTCCTCTCCAGTTACTCCACTCTGCTCTCTCCTCTCCAGTGACTCCACTCTGCTCTCTCCTCTCCAGTGACTCCACTCTGCTCTCTCCTCTCCAGTTTCTCCACTCTGCTCTCTCCTCTCCAGTTACTCCACTCTGCTCTCTCCTCTCCAGTTATTCCACTCTGCTCTCTCCTCTCCAGTTACTCCACTCTGCTCTCTCCTCTCCAGTTACTCCACTCTGCTCCCTCCTCTCCAGTTACTCCACTCTGCTCTCTCCACTCCAGTTACTCCACTCTGCTCTCTCCTCTCCAGTTACTCCACTCTGCTCTCTCCTCTCCAGATACTCCACTCTGCTCTCTCCTCTCCAGTTACTCCACTCTGCTCTCTCCTCTCCAGTTACTCCACTCTACTGTCTCCTCTCCAGTTACTCCACTCTGCTCTCTCCTCTCCAGTTACTCCACTCTGCTCTCTCCTCTCCAGTTACTGCACTCTGCTCTCTCCTCTCCAGTTACTCCACTCTGCTCTCTCCTCTCCAGTTACTCCACTCAGCTCTCTCCTCTCCAGTTACTCCACTCTGCTCTCTCCTCTCCACTTACTCCACTCTGCTCTCTCCTCTCCAGTAACTCCACTCTGCTCTCTCCTCTCCAGTTACTCCACTCTGCTCTCTCCTCTCCAGTTACTCCACTCTGCTCTCTCCTCTCCAGTGACTCCACTCTGCTCTCTCCTCTCCAGTTACTCCACTCTGCTCTCTCCTCTCCAGTTACTCCACTCTGCTCTCTCCTCTCCAGTTATTCCACTCTTCTCTCTCCTCTCCACGTACTCCACTCTGCTCTCTCCTCTCCAGTTACTCCACTATGCTCTCTCCACTCCAGTTACTCCACTCTGCTCTCTCCACTCCAGTTACTCCACTCTGCTCTCTCCTCTCCAGTTACTCCACTCTTCTCTCTCCACTCCAGTTACTCCACTCTGCTCTCTCCTCTCCAGTTACTCCACTCTACTGTCTCCACTCCAGTTTCTCCACTCTGCTATCTCCTCTCCAGTTACTCCACTCTGCTCTCTCCTCTCCAGTTACTCCACTCTGCTCTCTCCTCTCCAGTTATTCCACTCTGCTCTCTCCTCTCCAGTTACTCCACTCTGCTCTCTCCTCTCCAGTTACTCCACTCTGCTCTCTCCACTCCAGTTACTCCACTCTGCTCTCTCCTCTCCAGTTACTCCACTATGCTCTCTCCTCTCCATTTACTCCACTATGCTCTCTCCACTCCAGTTACTCCACACTGCTCTCTCCACTCCAGTTACTCCACTCTGCTCTCTCCTCTCCAGTTACTCCACTCTGCTCTCTCCTCTCCAGTTACTCCACTCTGCTCTCTCCACTCCAGTTACTCCACTCTGCTCTCTCCTCTCCAGTTACTCCACTCTACTGTCTCCTCTCCAGTTATTCCACTCTTCTCTCTCCTCTCCACTTACTCCACTCTGCTCTCTCCTCTCCAGTGACTCCACTCTGCTCTCTCCTCTCCAGTTACTCCACTCTGCTCTCTCCACTCCAGTTACTCCACTCAGCTCTCTCCACTCGAGTTACTCCACTCTGCTCTCTCCTCTCCAGTTATTCCACTCGTCTCTCTCTTCTCCAGTTACTCCACTCTGCTCTCTCCTCTCCAGTTACTCCACTATGCTCTCTCCACTCCAGTTACTCCACTCTGCTCTCTCCTCTCCAGTTACTCCACTCTACTGTCTCCTCTCCAGTTACTCCACTCTGCTCTCTCCTCTCCAGTTACTCCACTATGCTCTCTCCACTCCAGTTACTCCACTCTGCTCTCTCCAGTCCAGTTACTCCACTCTGCTCTCTCCTCTCCAGTTACTCCACTCTACTGTCTCCTCTCCAGTTACTCCACTCTGCTCTCTCCTCTCCAGTTACTCCACTCTGCTCTCTCCTCTCCAGTTACTCCACTCTGCTCTCTCCTCTCCAGTTACTCCACTCTGCTCTCTCCTCTCCAGTTATTCCACTCTTCTCTCTCCACTCCAGTTACTCCACTCTGCTCTCTCCTCTCCAGTTACTCCACTATGCTCTCTCCACTCCAGTTACTCCACTCTGCTCTCTCCACTCCAGTTACTCCACTCTGCTCTCTCCTCTCCAGTTACTCCACTCTTCTCTCTCCACTCCAGTTACTCCACTCTGCTCTCTCCTCTCCAGTTACTCCACTCTACTGTCTCCACTCCAGTTTCTCCACTCTGCTATCTCCTCTCCAGTTACTCCACTCTGCTCTCTCCTCTCCAGTTACTCCACTCTGCTCTCTCCTCTCCAGTTATTCCACTCTGCTCTCTCCTCTCCAGTTACTCCACTCTGCTCTCTCCTCTCCAGTTACTCCACTCTGCTCTCTCCACTCCAGTTACTCCACTCTGCTCTCTCCTCTCCAGTTACTCCACTATGCTCTCTCCTCTCCATTTACTCCACTATGCTCTCTCCACTCCAGTTACTCCACTCTGCTCTCTCCACTCCAGTTACTCCACTCTGCTCTCTCCTCTCCAGTTACTCCACTCTGCTCTCTCCTCTCCAGTTACTCCACTCTGCTCTCTCCACTCCAGTTACTCCACTCTGCTCTCTCCTCTCCAGTTACTCCACTCTACTGTCTCCTCTCCAGTTATTCCACTCTTCTCTCTCCTCTCCACTTACTCCACTCTGCTCTCTCCTCTCCAGTGACTCCACTCTGCTCTCTCCTCTCCAGTTACTCCACTCTGCTCTCTCCACTCCAGTTACTCCACTCAGCTCTCTCCACTCGAGTTACTCCACTCTGCTCTCTCCTCTCCAGTTATTCCACTCGTCTCTCTCTTCTCCAGTTACTCCACTCTGCTCTCTCCTCTCCAGTTACTCCACTATGCTCTCTCCACTCCAGTTACTCCACTCTGCTCTCTCCTCTCCAGTTACTCCACTCTACTGTCTCCTCTCCAGTTACTCCACTCTGCTCTCTCCTCTCCAGTTACTCCACTATGCTCTCTCCACTCCAGTTACTCCACTCTGCTCTCTCCAGTCCAGTTACTCCACTCTGCTCTCTCCTCTCCAGTTACTCCACTCTACTGTCTCCTCTCCAGTTACTCCACTCTGCTCTCTCCTCTCCAGTTACTCCACTCTGCTCTCTCCTCTCCAGTTACTCCACTCTGCTCTCTCCTCTCCAGTTACTCCACTCTGCTCTCTCCTCTCCAGTTACTCCCCTCAGCTCTCTCCTCTCCAGTTAC
This sequence comes from Heterodontus francisci, assembly GCF_036365525.1. NCBI lineage: Eukaryota > Metazoa > Chordata > Chondrichthyes > Heterodontiformes > Heterodontidae > Heterodontus > Heterodontus francisci. The sequence goes on along the minus strand of NW_027141150.1, from coordinate 365,526 downwards.
TCCACTCTGCTCTCTCCTCTCCAGTTACTCTACTCTGCTCTCTCCTCTCCAGTTACTCCACTCTGCTCTCTCCTCTCCAGTTACTCCACTCTGCTCTCTCCTCTCCAGTGACTCCACTCTGCTCCCTCCTCTCCAGTGACTCCACTCTGCTCTCTCCTCTCCAGTTTCCCCACTCTGCTCTCTCCTCTCCAGTTACTCCACTCTGCTCTCTCCTCTCCAGTTACTCCACTCTGCTCTCTCCTCTCCAGTTATTCCACTCTGCTCTCTCCTCTCCAGTTACTCCACTCTGATCTCTCCTCTCCAGTTATTCCACTCTGCTCCCTCCTCTCCAGTTACTCCACTCTGCTCTCTCCTCTCCAGTTACTCCACTCTGCTCTCTCCTCTCCAGTTACTCCACTCTGCTCTCTCCTCTCCAGTTACTCCACTCTACTGTCTCCTCTCCAGTTACTCCACTCTGCTCTCTCCACTCCAGTTACTCCACTATGCTCTCTGCACTCCAGTTACTCCACTCTGCTCTCTCCACTCCAGTTACTCCACTCTGCTCTCTCCTCTCCAGTGACTCCACTCTGCTCTCTCCTCTCCAGTGACTCCACTCTGCTCTCTCCTCTCCAGTTTCTCCACTCTGCTATCTCCTCTCCAGTTACTCCACTCTGCTCTCTCCTCTCCAGTTACTCCACTCTGCTCTCTCCTCTCCAGTTATTCCACTCTGCTCTCTCCTCTCCAGTTACTCCACTCTGCTCTCTCCTCTCCAGTTACTCCACTCTGCTCTCTCCACTCCAGTTACTCCACTCTGCTCTCTCCTCTCCATTTACTCCACTATGCTCTCTCCTCTCCATTTACTCCACTATGCTCTCTCCACTCCAGTTACTCCACTCTGCTCTCTCCACTCCAGTTACTCCACTCTGCTCTCTCCTCTCCAGTTACTCCACTCTGCTCTCTCCTCTCCAGTTACTCCACTCTGCTCTCTCCACTCCAGTTACTCCACTCTGCTCTCTCCTCTCCATTTACTCCACTCTGCTCTCTCCACTCCAGTTACTCCACTCTGCTCTCTCCTCTCCAGTTACTCCACTCTACTGTCTCCTCTCCAGTTATTCCACTCTTCTCTCTCCTCTCCACTTACTCCACTCTGCTCTCTCCTCTCCAGTGACTCCACTCTGCTCTCTCCTCTCCAGTTACTGCACTCTGCTCTCTCCACTCCAGTTACTCCACTCTGCTCTCTCCACTCCAGTTACTCCACTCTGCTCTCTCCTCTCCAGTTATTCCACTCTTCTCTCTCTTCTCCACTTACTCCACTCTGCTCTCTCCTCTCCAGTTACTCCACTATGCTCTCTCCACTCCAGTTACTCCACTCTGCTCTCTCCTCTCCAGTTACTCCACTCTACTGTCTCCTCTCCAGTTACTCCACTCTGCTCTTTCCTCTCCAGTTACTCCACTATGCTCTCTCCACTCCAGTTACTCCACTCTGCTCTCTCCAGTCCAGTTACTCCACTCTGCTCTCTCCTCTCCAGTTACTCCACTCTACTGTCTCCTCTCCAGTTACTCCACTCTGCTCTCTCCTCTCCAGTTACCCCACTCTGCTCTCTCCTCTCCAGTTACTCCACTCTGCTCTCTCCTCTCCAGTTACTCCACTCTGCTCTCTCCTCTCCAGTTACTCCACTCAGCTCTCTCCTCTCCAGTGACTCCACTCTGCTCTCTCCTCTCCAGTTACTCTACTCTGCTCTCTCCTCTCCAGTTACTCCACTATGCTCTCTCCTCTCCAGTTACTCCACTCTGCTCTCTCCTCTCCAGTGACTCCACTCTGCTCTCTCCTCTCCAGTGACTCCACTCTGCTCTCTCCTCTCCAGTTTCTCCACTCTGCTCTCTCCTCTCCAGTTACTCCACTCTGCTCTCTCCTCTCCAGTTATTCCACTCTGCTCTCTCCTCTCCAGTTACTCCACTCTGCTCTCTCCTCTCCAGTTACTCCACTCTGCTCCCTCCTCTCCAGTTACTCCACTCTGCTCTCTCCACTCCAGTTACTCCACTCTGCTCTCTCCTCTCCAGTTACTCCACTCTGCTCTCTCCTCTCCAGATACTCCACTCTGCTCTCTCCTCTCCAGTTACTCCACTCTGCTCTGTCCTCTCCAGTTACTCCACTCTACTGTCTCCTCTCCAGTTACTCCACTCTGCTCTCTCCTCTCCAGTTACTCCACTCTGCTCTCTCCTCTCCAGTTACTGCACTCTGCTCTCTCCTCTCCAGTTACTCCACTCTGCTCTCTCCTCTCCAGTTACTCCACTCAGCTCTCTCCTCTCCAGTTACTCCACTCTGCTCTCTCCTCTCCACTTACTCCACTCTGCTCTCTCCTCTCCAGTAACTCCACTCTGCTCTCTCCTCTCCAGTTACTCCACTCTGCTCTCTCCTCTCCAGTTACTCCACTCTGCTCTCTCCTCTCCAGTGACTCCACTCTGCTCTCTCCTCTCCAGTTACTCCACTCTGCTCTCTCCTCTCCAGTTACTCCACTCTGCTCTCTCCTCTCCAGTTATTCCACTCTTCTCTCTCCTCTCCACGTACTCCACTCTGCTCTCTCCTCTCCAGTTACTCCACTATGCTCTCTCCACTCCAGTTACTCCACTCTGCTCTCTCCACTCCAGTTACTCCACTCTGCTCTCTCCTCTCCAGTTACTCCACTCTTCTCTCTCCACTCCAGTTACTCCACTCTGCTCTCTCCTCTCCAGTTACTCCACTCTACTGTCTCCACTCCAGTTTCTCCACTCTGCTATCTCCTCTCCAGTTACTCCACTCTGCTCTCTCCTCTCCAGTTACTCCACTCTGCTCTCTCCTCTCCAGTTATTCCACTCTGCTCTCTCCTCTCCAGTTACTCCACTCTGCTCTCTCCTCTCCAGTTACTCCACTCTGCTCTCTCCACTCCAGTTACTCCACTCTGCTCTCTCCTCTCCAGTTACTCCACTATGCTCTCTCCTCTCCATTTACTCCACTATGCTCTCTCCACTCCAGTTACTCCACACTGCTCTCTCCACTCCAGTTACTCCACTCTGCTCTCTCCTCTCCAGTTACTCCACTCTGCTCTCTCCTCTCCAGTTACTCCACTCTGCTCTCTCCACTCCAGTTACTCCACTCTGCTCTCTCCTCTCCAGTTACTCCACTCTACTGTCTCCTCTCCAGTTATTCCACTCTTCTCTCTCCTCTCCACTTACTCCACTCTGCTCTCTCCTCTCCAGTGACTCCACTCTGCTCTCTCCTCTCCAGTTACTCCACTCTGCTCTCTCCACTCCAGTTACTCCACTCAGCTCTCTCCACTCGAGTTACTCCACTCTGCTCTCTCCTCTCCAGTTATTCCACTCGTCTCTCTCTTCTCCAGTTACTCCACTCTGCTCTCTCCTCTCCAGTTACTCCACTATGCTCTCTCCACTCCAGTTACTCCACTCTGCTCTCTCCTCTCCAGTTACTCCACTCTACTGTCTCCTCTCCAGTTACTCCACTCTGCTCTCTCCTCTCCAGTTACTCCACTATGCTCTCTCCACTCCAGTTACTCCACTCTGCTCTCTCCAGTCCAGTTACTCCACTCTGCTCTCTCCTCTCCAGTTACTCCACTCTACTGTCTCCTCTCCAGTTACTCCACTCTGCTCTCTCCTCTCCAGTTACTCCACTCTGCTCTCTCCTCTCCAGTTACTCCACTCTGCTCTCTCCTCTCCAGTTACTCCACTCTGCTCTCTCCTCTCCAGTTACTCCCCTCAGCTCTCTCCTCTCCAGTTACTCCACTCTGCTCTCTCCTCTCCAGTTACTCTACTCTGCTCTCTCCTCTCCAGTTACTCCACTCTGCTCTCTCCTCTCCAGTTACTCCACTCTGCTCTCTCCTCTCCAGTGACTCCACTCTGCTCTCTCCTCTCCAGTGACTCCACTCTGCTCTCTCCTCTCCAGTTTCTCCACTCTGCTCTCTCCTCTCCAGTTACTCCACTCTGCTCTCTCCTCTCCAGTTACTCCACTCTGCTCTCTCCTCTCCAGTTATTCCACTCTGCTCTCTCCTCTCCAGTTACTCCACTCTGCTCTCTCCTCTCCAGTTATTCCACTCTGCTCTCTCCTCTCCAGTTACTCCACTCTGCTCTCTCCTCTCCAGTTACTCCACTCTGCTCTCTCCTCTCCAGTTACTCCACTCTGCTCTCTCCTCTCCAGTTACTCCACTCTACTGTCTCCTCTCCAGTTACTCCACTCTGCTCTCTCCACTCCAGTTACTCCACTATGCTCTCTCCTCTCCAGTTACTCCACTCTGCTCTCTCCACTCCAGTTACTCCACTCTGCTCTCTCCTCTCCAGTGACTCCACTCTGCTCTCTCCTCTCCAGTGACTCCACTCTGCTCTCTCCTCTCCAGTTTCTCCACTCTGCTATCTCCTCTCCAGTTACTCCACTCTGCTCTCTCCTCTCCAGTTACTCCACTCTGCTCTCTCCTCTCCAGTTATTCCACTCTGCTCTCTCCTCTCCAGTTACTCCACTCTGCTCTCTCCTCTCCAGTTACTCCACTCTGCTCTCTCCACTCCAGTTACTCCACTCTGCTCTCTCCTCTCCAGTTACTCCACTATGCTCTCTCCTCTCCATTTACTCCACTATGCTCTCTCCACTCCAGTTACTCCACTCTGCTCTCTCCACTCCAGTTACTCCACTCTGCTCTCTCCTCTCCAGTTACTCCACTCTGCTCTCTCCTCTCCAGTTACTCCACTCTGCTCTCTCCACTCCAGTTACTCCACTCTGCTCTCTCCTCTCCAGTTACTCCACTCTGCTCTCTCCACTCCAGTTACTCCACTCTGCTCTCTCCTCTCCAGTTACTCCACTCTACTGTCTCCTCTCCAGTTATTCCACTCTTCTCTCTCCTCTCCACTTACTCCACTCTGCTCTCTCCTCTCCAGTGACTCCACTCTGCTCTCTCCTCTCCAGTTACTGCACTCTGCTCTCTCCACTCCCGTTACTCCACTCTGCTCTCTCCACTCCAGTTACTCCACTCTGCTCTCTCCTCTCCAGTTATTCCACTCTTCTCTCTCTTCTCCACTTACTCCACTCTGCTCTCTCCTCTCCAGTTACTCCACTATGCTCTCTCCACTCCAGTTACTCCACTCTGCTCTCTCCTCTCCAGTTACTCCACTCTACTGTCTCCTCTCCAGTTACTCCACTCTGCTCTCTCCTCTCCAGTTACTCCACTATGCTCTCTCCTCTCCAGTTACTCCACTCTGCTCTCTCCAGACCAGTTACTCCACTCTGCTCTCTCCTCTCCAGTTACTCCACTCTACTGTCTCCTCTCCAGTTACTCCACTCTGCTCTCTCCTCTCCAGTTACTCCACTCTGATCTCTCCTCTCCAGTTATTCCACTCTGCTCTCTCCTCTCCAGTGACTCCACTCTGCTCTCTCCTCTCCAGTTTCCCCACTCTGCTCTCTCCTCTCCAGTTACTCCACTCTGCTCTCTCCTCTCCAGTTACTCCACTCTGCTCTCTCCTCTCCAGTTATTCCACTCTGCTCTCTCCTCTCCAGTTACTCCACTCTGATCTCTCCTCTCCAGTTATTCCACTCTGCTCCCTCCTCTCCAGTTACTCCACTCTGCTCTCTCCTCTCCAGTTACTCCACTCTGCTCTCTCCTCTCCAGTTACTCCACTCTGCTCTCTCCTCTCCAGTTACTCCACTCTACTGTCTCCTCTCCAGTTACTCCACTCTGCTCTCTCCACTCCAGTTACTCCACTATGCTCTCTGCACTCCAGTTACTCCACTCTGCTCTCTCCACTCCAGTTACTCCACTCTGCTCTCTCCTCTCCAGTGACTCCACTCTGCTCTCTCCTCTCCAGTGACTCCACTCTGCTCTCTCCTCTCCAGTTTCTCCACTCTGCTATCTCCTCTCCAGTTACTCCACTCTGCTCTCTCCTCTCCAGTTACTCCACTCTGCTCTCTCCTCTCCAGTTATTCCACTCTGCTCTCTCCTCTCCAGTTACTCCACTCTGCTCTCTCCTCTCCAGTTACTCCACTCTGCTCTCTCCACTCCAGTTACTCCACTCTGCTCTCTCCTCTCCATTTACTCCACTATGCTCTCTCCTCTCCATTTACTCCACTATGCTCTCTCCACTCCAGTTACTCCACTCTGCTCTCTCCACTCCAGTTACTCCACTCTGCTCTCTCCTCTCCAGTTACTCCACTCTGCTCTCTCCTCTCCAGTTACTCCACTCTGCTCTCTCCACTCCAGTTACTCCACTCTGCTCTCTCCTCTCCATTTACTCCACTCTGCTCTCTCCACTCCAGTTACTCCACTCTGCTCTCTCCTCTCCAGTTACTCCACTCTACTGTCTCCTCTCCAGTTATTCCACTCTTCTCTCTCCTCTCCACTTACTCCACTCTGCTCTCTCCTCTCCAGTGACTCCACTCTGCTCTCTCCTCTCCAGTTACTGCACTCTGCTCTCTCCACTCCAGTTACTCCACTCTGCTCTCTCCACTCCAGTTACTCCACTCTGCTCTCTCCTCTCCAGTTATTCCACTCTTCTCTCTCTTCTCCACTTACTCCACTCTGCTCTCTCCTCTCCAGTTACTCCACTATGCTCTCTCCACTCCAGTTACTCCACTCTGCTCTCTCCTCTCCAGTTACTCCACTCTACTGTCTCCTCTCCAGTTACTCCACTCTGCTCTTTCCTCTCCAGTTACTCCACTATGCTCTCTCCACTCCAGTTACTCCACTCTGCTCTCTCCAGTCCAGTTACTCCACTCTGCTCTCTCCTCTCCAGTTACTCCACTCTACTGTCTCCTCTCCAGTTACTCCACTCTGCTCTCTCCTCTCCAGTTACTCCACTCTGCTCTCTCCTCTCCAGTTACTCCACTCTGCTCTCTCCTCTCCAGTTACTCCACTCTGCTCTCTCCTCTCCAGTTACTCCACTCAGCTCTCTCCTCTCCAGTGACTCCACTCTGCTCTCTCCTCTCCAGTTACTCTACTCTGCTCTCTCCTCTCCAGTTACTCCACTATGCTCTCTCCTCTCCAGTTACTCCACTCTGCTCTCTCCTCTCCAGTGACTCCACTCTGCTCTCTCCTCTCCAGTGACTCCACTCTGCTCTCTCCTCTCCAGTTTCTCCACTCTGCTCTCTCCTCTCCAGTTACTCCACTCTGCTCTCTCCTCTCCAGTTATTCCACTCTGCTCTCTCCTCTCCAGTTACTCCACTCTGCTCTCTCCTCTCCAGTTACTCCACTCTGCTCCCTCCTCTCCAGTTACTCCACTCTGCTCTCTCCACTCCAGTTACTCCACTCTGCTCTCTCCTCTCCAGTTACTCCACTCTGCTCTCTCCTCTCCAGATACTCCACTCTGCTCTCTCCTCTCCAGTTACTCCACTCTGCTCTCTCCTCTCCAGTTACTCCACTCTACTGTCTCCTCTCCAGTTACTCCACTCTGCTCTCTCCTCTCCAGTTACTCCACTCTGCTCTCTCCTCTCCAGTTACTGCACTCTGCTCTCTCCTCTCCAGTTACTCCACTCTGCTCTCTCCTCTCCAGTTACTCCACTCAGCTCTCTCCTCTCCAGTTACTCCACTCTGCTCTCTCCTCTCCACTTACTCCACTCTGCTCTCTCCTCTCCAGTAACTCCACTCTGCTCTCTCCTCTCCAGTTACTCCACTCTGCTCTCTCCTCTCCAGTTACTCCACTCTGCTCTCTCCTCTCCAGTGACTCCACTCTGCTCTCTCCTCTCCAGTTACTCCACTCTGCTCTCTCCTCTCCAGTTACTCCACTCTGCTCTCTCCTCTCCAGTTATTCCACTCTTCTCTCTCCTCTCCACGTACTCCACTCTGCTCTCTCCTCTCCAGTTACTCCACTATGCTCTCTCCACTCCAGTTACTCCACTCTGCTCTCTCCACTCCAGTTACTCCACTCTGCTCTCTCCTCTCCAGTTACTCCACTCTTCTCTCTCCACTCCAGTTACTCCACTCTGCTCTCTCCTCTCCAGTTACTCCACTCTACTGTCTCCACTCCAGTTTCTCCACTCTGCTATCTCCTCTCCAGTTACTCCACTCTGCTCTCTCCTCTCCAGTTACTCCACTCTGCTCTCTCCTCTCCAGTTATTCCACTCTGCTCTCTCCTCTCCAGTTACTCCACTCTGCTCTCTCCTCTCCAGTTACTCCACTCTGCTCTCTCCACTCCAGTTACTCCACTCTGCTCTCTCCTCTCCAGTTACTCCACTATGCTCTCTCCTCTCCATTTACTCCACTATGCTCTCTCCACTCCAGTTACTCCACACTGCTCTCTCCACTCCAGTTACTCCACTCTGCTCTCTCCTCTCCAGTTACTCCACTCTGCTCTCTCCTCTCCAGTTACTCCACTCTGCTCTCTCCACTCCAGTTACTCCACTCTGCTCTCTCCTCTCCAGTTACTCCACTCTACTGTCTCCTCTCCAGTTATTCCACTCTTCTCTCTCCTCTCCACTTACTCCACTCTGCTCTCTCCTCTCCAGTGACTCCACTCTGCTCTCTCCTCTCCAGTTACTCCACTCTGCTCTCTCCACTCCAGTTACTCCACTCAGCTCTCTCCACTCGAGTTACTCCACTCTGCTCTCTCCTCTCCAGTTATTCCACTCGTCTCTCTCTTCTCCAGTTACTCCACTCTGCTCTCTCCTCTCCAGTTACTCCACTATGCTCTCTCCACTCCAGTTACTCCACTCTGCTCTCTCCTCTCCAGTTACTCCACTCTACTGTCTCCTCTCCAGTTACTCCACTCTGCTCTCTCCTCTCCAGTTACTCCACTATGCTCTCTCCACTCCAGTTACTCCACTCTGCTCTCTCCAGTCCAGTTACTCCACTCTGCTCTCTCCTCTCCAGTTACTCCACTCTACTGTCTCCTCTCCAGTTACTCCACTCTGCTCTCTCCTCTCCAGTTACTCCACTCTGCTCTCTCCTCTCCAGTTACTCCACTCTGCTCTCTCCTCTCCAGTTACTCCACTCTGCTCTCTCCTCTCCAGTTACTCCCCTCAGCTCTCTCCTCTCCAGTTACTCCACTCTGCTCTCTCCTCTCCAGTTACTCTACTCTGCTCTCTCCTCTCCAGTTACTCCACTCTGCTCTCTCCTCTCCAGTTACTCCACTCAGCTCTCTCCTCTCCAGTGACTCCACTCTGCTCTCTCCTCTCCAGTGACTCCACTCTGCTCTCTCCTCTCCAGTTTCTCCACTCTGCTCTCTCCTCTCCAGTTACTCCACTCTGCTCTCTCCTCTCCAGTTACTCCACTCTGCTCTCTCCTCTCCAGTTATTCCACTCTGCTCTCTCCTCTCCAGTTACTCCACTCTGCTCTCTCCTCTCCAGTTATTCCACTCTGCTCTCTCCTCTCCAGTTACTCCACTCTGCTCTCTCCTCTCCAGTTACTCCACTCTGCTCTCTCCTCTCCAGTTACTCCACTCTGCTCTCTCCTCTCCAGTTACTCCACTCTACTGTCTCCTCTCCAGTTACTCCACTCTGCTCTCTCCACTCCAGTTACTCCACTATGCTCTCTCCTCTCCAGTTACTCCACTCTGCTCTCTCCACTCCAGTTACTCCACTCTGCTCTCTCCTCTCCAGTGACTCCACTCTGCTCTCTCCTCTCCAGTGACTCCACTCTGCTCTCTCCTCTCCAGTTTCTCCACTCTGCTATCTCCTCTCCAGTTACTCCACTCTGCTCTCTCCTCTCCAGTTACTCCACTCTGCTCTCTCCTCTCCAGTTATTCCACTCTGCTCTCTCCTCTCCAGTTACTCCACTCTGCTCTCTCCTCTCCAGTTACTCCACTCTGCTCTCTCCACTCCAGTTACTCCACTCTGCTCTCTCCTCTCCAGTTACTCCACTATGCTCTCTCCTCTCCATTTACTCCACTATGCTCTCTCCACTCCAGTTACTCCACTCTGCTCTCTCCACTCCAGTTACTCCACTCTGCTCTCTCCTCTCCAGTTACTCCACTCTGCTCTCTCCTCTCCAGTTACTCCACTCTGCTCTCTCCACTCCAGTTACTCCACTCTGCTCTCTCCTCTCCAGTTACTCCACTCTGCTCTCTCCACTCCAGTTACTCCACTCTGCTCTCTCCTCTCCAGTTACTCCACTCTACTGTCTCCTCTCCAGTTATTCCACTCTTCTCTCTCCTCTCCACTTACTCCACTCTGCTCTCTCCTCTCCAGTGACTCCACTCTGCTCTCTCCTCTCCAGTTACTGCACTCTGCTCTCTCCACTCCCGTTACTCCACTCTGCTCTCTCCACTCCAGTTACTCCACTCTGCTCTCTCCTCTCCAGTTATTCCACTCTTCTCTCTCTTCTCCACTTACTCCACTCTGCTCTCTCCTCTCCAGTTACTCCACTATGCTCTCTCCACTCCAGTTACTCCACTCTGCTCTCTCCTCTCCAGTTACTCCACTCTACTGTCTCCTCTCCAGTTACTCCACTCTGCTCTCTCCTCTCCAGTTACTCCACTATGCTCTCTCCTCTCCAGTTACTCCACTCTGCTCTCTCCAGACCAGTTACTCCACTCTGCTCTCTCCTCTCCAGTTACTCCACTCTACTGTCTCCTCTCCAGTTACTCCACTCTGCTCTCTCCTCTCCAGTTACTCCACTCTGCTCTCTCCTCTCCAGTTACTCCACTCTGCTCTCTCCTCTCCAGTTACTCCACTCAGCTCTCTCCTCTCCAGTGACTCCACTCTGCTCTCTCCTCTCCAGTTACTCTACTCTGCTCTCTCCTCTCCAGTTACTCCACTCTGCTCTCTCCTCTCCAGTGACTCCACTCTGCTCTCTCCTCTCCAGTGACTCCACTCTGCTCTCTCCTCTCCAGTTTCTCCACTCTGCTCTCTCCTCTCCAGTTACTCCACTCTGCTCTCTCCTCTCCAGTTATTCCACTCTGCTCTCTCCTCTCCAGTTACTCCACTCTGCTCTCTCCTCTCCAGTTACTCCACTCTGCTCCCTCCTCTCCAGTTACTCCACTCTGCTCTCTCCTCTCCAGTTACTCCACTCTGCTCTCTCCTCTCCAGTTACTCCACTCTACTGTCTCCTCTCCAGTTACTCCACTCTGCTCTCTCCTCTCCAGTTACTCCACTATGCTCTCTGCACTCCAGTTACTCCACTCTGCTCTCTCCACTCCAGTTACTCCACTCTGCTCTCTCCTCTCCTGTTACTCCACTCTACTGTCTCCTCTCCAGTTACTCCACTCTGCTCTCTCCTCTCCAGTTACTCCACTCTGCACTCTCCTCTCCAGTTACTGCACTCTGCTCTCTCCTCTCCAGTTACTCCACTCTGCTCTCTCCTCTCCAGTTACTCCACTCTGCTCTCTCCTCTCCAGTTACTCCACTCTGCTCTCTCCTCTCCAGTAACTCCACTCTGCTCTCTCCTCTCCAGTTACTCCACTCTGCTCTCTCCTCTCCAGTTACTCCACTCTGCTCTCTCCTCTCCAGTGACTCCACTCTGCTCTCTCCTCTCCAGTGACTCCACTCTGCTCTCTCCTCTCCAGTTTCTCCACTCTGCTCTCTCCTCTCCAGTTACTCCACTCTGCTCTCTCCTCTCCAGTTATTCCACTCTTCTCTCTCCTCTCCACTTACTCGACTCTGCTCTCTCCTCTCCAGTTACTCCACTATGCTCTCTCCACTCCAGTTAATCCACTCTGCTCTCTCCACTCCAGTTACTCCACTCTGCTCTCTCCTCTCCAGTTACTCCACTCTGCTCTCTCCACTCCAGTTACTCCACTCTGCTCTCTCCTCTCCAGTTACTCCACTCTACTGTCTCCTCTCCAGTTATTCCACTCTTCTCTCTCCTCTCCACTTACTCCGCTCTGCTCTCTCCTCTCCAGTTACTCCACTCTGCTCTCTCCACTCCAGTTACTCCACTCTGCTCTCTCCACTCCAGTTACTCCACTCTGCTCTCTCCTCTCCAGTTATTCCACTCTTCTCTCTCCTCTCCACTTACTCCACTCTGCTCTCTCCTCTCCAGTTACTCCACTATGCTCTCTCCACTCCAGTTACTCCACTCTGCTTTCTCCACTCCAGTTACTCCACTCTGCTCTCTCCTCTCCAGTTACTCCACTCTACTGTCTCCTCTCCAGTTACTCCACTCTGCTCTCTCCTCTCCAGTTACTCCACTATGCTCTCTGCACTCCAGTTACTCCACTCTGCTCTCTCCAGTCCAGTTACTCCACTCTGCTCTCTCCTCTCCAGTTACTCCACTCTACTGTCTCCTCACCAGTTACTCCACTCTGCTCTCTCCTCTCCACTTACTCCACTCTGCTCTCTCCTCTCCAGTTACTCCACTCTGCTCTCTCCTCTCCAGTTACTCCACTCTGCTCTCTCCTCTCCAGTTACTCCATTGAGCTCTCTCCTCTCCAGTTACTCCACTCTGCTCTCTCCTCTCCAGTTACTCCACTCTGCTCTCTCCTCTCCAGTTACTCCACTCTGCTCTCTCCTCTCCAGTGACTCCACTCTGCTCTCTCCTCTCCAGTGACTCCACTATGCTCTCTCCTCTCCAGTGACTCCACTCTGCTCTCTCCTCTCCAGTTACTCCACTCTGCTCTCTCCTCTCCAGTTACTCCACTCTGCTCTCTCCTCTCCAGTTATTCCACTCTGCTCTCTCCTCTCCAGTTACTCCACTCTGCTGTCTCCTCTCCAGTTACTCCACTCTGCTCTCTCCACTCCAGTTACTCCACTCTGCTCTCTCCTCTCCAGTTACTCCACTATGCCCTCTCCTCTCCATTTACTCCACTATGCTCTCTCCACTCTGCTCTCCCCACTCCAGTTACTCCACTCTGCTCTCTCCTCTCCAGTTACTCCACTCTGCTCTCTCCTCTCCAGTTACGGCACTCTGCTCTCTCCTCTCCAGTTACTCCACTCTGCTCTCTCCTCTCCAGTTACTCCACTCAGCTCTCTCCTCTCCAGTTACTCCACTCTGCTCTCTCCTCTCCAGTTACTCCACTCTGCTCTCTCCTCTCCAGTAACTCCACTCTGCTCTCTCCTCTCCAGTTACTCCACTCTGCTCTCTCCTCTCCAGTTACTCCACTCTGCTCTCTCCTCTCCAATGACTCCACTCTGCTCTCTCCTCTCCAGTGACTCCACTCTGCTCTCTCCTCTCCAGTTTCTCCACTCTGCTCTCTCCTCTCCAGTTACTCCACTCTGCTCTCTCCTCTCCAGTTATTCCACTCTTCTCTCCCCTCTCCACTTACTCCACTCTGCTCTCTCCTCTCCAGTTACTCCACTATGCTCTCTCCACTCCAGTTACTCCACTCTGCTCTCTCCACTCCAGTTGCTCCACTCTGCTCTCTCCTCTCCAGTTATTCCACTCTGCTCTCTCCACTCCAGTTACTCCACTCTGCTCTCTCCTCTCCAGTTACTCCACTCTACTGTCTCCTCTCCAGTTATTCCACTCTTCTATCTCCTCTTCTCTTACTCCACTGTGCTCTCTCCTCTCCAGTGACTCCACTCTGCTCTCTCCTCTCCAGTTACTCCACTCTGCTCTCTCCACTCCAGTTACTCCACTCTGCTCTCTCCACTCCAGTTACTCCACTCTGCTCTCTCCTCTCCAGTTATTCCACTCTTCTCTCTCCTCTCCACTTACTCCACTCTGCTCTCTCCTCTCCAGTTACTCCACTATGCTCTCTCCACTCCAGTTACTCCACTCTGCTCTCGTCCCTGCAGTTACTCCACTCTGCTCTCTCCTCTCCAGTTACTCCACTCTACTGTCTCCTGTCCAGTTACTCCACTCTGCTCTCTCCTCTCCAGTTACTCCACTATGCTCTCTCCACTCCAGTTACTCCACTCTGCTCTCTCCAGTCCAGTTACTCCACTCTGCTCTCTCCTCTCCAGTTACTCCACTCTAATGTCTCCTCTCCAGTTACTCCACTCTGCTCTCTCCTCTTCAGTTCCTCCACTCTGCTGTCTCCTCTCCAGTTACTCCACTCTGCTCTCTCCTCTCCAGTTACTCCACTCTGCTCTCTCCTCTCCAGTTACTCCACTCAGCTCTCTCCTCTCCAGTTACTCCACTCTGCTCTCTCCTCTCCAGTTACTCCACTCTGCTCTCTCCTCTCCAGTTACTCCACTCTACTGTCTCCTCACCAGTTACTCCACTCTGCTCTCTCCTCTCCACTTACTCCACTCTGCTCTCTCCTCTCCAGTTACTCCACTCTGCTCTCTCCTCTCCAGTTACTCCACTCTGCTCTCTCCTCTCCAGTTACTCCATTCAGCTCTCTCCTCTCCAGTTACTCCACTCTGCTCTCTCCTCTCCAGTTACTCCACTCTGCTCTCTCCTCTCCAGTTACTCCACTCTGCTCTCTCCTCTCCAGTGACTCCACTCTGCTCTCTCCTCTCCAGTGACTCCACTATGCTCTCTCCTCTCCAGTGACTCCACTCTGCTCTCTCCTCTCCAGTTACTCCACTCTGCTCTCTCCTCTCCAGTTACTCCACTCTGCTCTCTCCTCTCCAGTTATTCCACTCTGCTCTCTCCTCTCCAGTTACTCCACTCTGCTGTCTCCTCTCCAGTTACTCCACTCTGCTCTCTCCACTCCAGTTACTCCACTCTGCTCTCTCCTCTCCAGTTACTCCACTATGCTCTCTCCTCTCCATTTACTCCACTATGCTCTCTCCACTCTGCTCTCCCCACTCCAGTTACTCCACTCTGCTCTCTCCTCTCCAGTTACTCCACTCTGCTCTCTCCTCTCCAGTTACTGCACTCTGCTCTCTCCTCTCCAGTTACTCCACTCTGCTCTCTCCTCTCCAGTTACTCCACTCTGCTCTCTCCTCTCCAGTTACTCCACTATGCTCTCTCCTCTCCATTTACTCCACTATGCTCTCTCCACTCTGCTCTCCCCACTCCAGTTACTCCACTCTGCTCTCTCCTCTCCAGTTACTCCACTCTGCTCTCTCCTCTCCAGTTACTGCACTCTGCTCTCTCCTCTCCAGTTACTCCACTCTGCTCTCTCCTCTCCAGTTACTCCACTCTGCTCTCTCCTCTCCAGTAACTCCACTCTGCTCTCTCCTCTCCAGTTACTCCACTCTGCTCTCTCCTCTCCAGTTACTCCACTCTGCTCTCTCCTCTCCAGTGACTCCACTCTGCTCTCTCCTCTCCAGTGACTCCACTCTGCTCTCTCCTCTCCAGTTTCTCCACTCTGCTCTCTCCTCTCCAGTTACTCCACTCTGCTCTCTCCTCTCCAGTTATTCCACTCTTCTCTCTCCTCTCCACTTACTCCACTCTGCTCTCTCCTCTCCAGTTACTCCACTATGCTCTCTCCACTCCAGTTACTCCACTCTGCTCTCTCCACTCCAGTTGCTCCACTCTGCTCTCTCCTCTCCAGTTATTCCACTCTGCTCTCTCCACTCCAGTTACTCCACTCTGCTCTCTCCTCTCCAGTTACTCCACTCTACTGTCTCCTCTCCAGTTATTCCACTCTTCTATCTCCTCTTCTCTTACTCCACTCTGCTCTCTCCTCTCCAGTGACTCCACTCTGCTCTCTCCTCTCCAGTTACTCCACTCTGCTCTCTCCACTCAAGTTACTCCACTCTGCTCTCTCCACTCCAGTTACTCCACTCTGCTCTCTCCTCTCCAGTTATTCCACTCTTCTCTCTCCTCTCCACTTACTCCACTCTGCTCTCTCCTCTCCAGTTACTCCACTATGCTCTCTCCACTCCAGTTACTCCACTCTGCTCTCTCCACTGCAGTTACTCCACTCTGCTCTCTCCTCTCCAGTTACTCCACTCTACTGTCTCCTCTCCAGTTACTCCACTCTGCTCTCTCCTCTCCAGTTACTCCACTATGCTCTCTCCACTCCAGTTACTCCACTCTGCTCTCTCCAGTCCAGTTACTCCACTCTGCTCTCTCCTCTCCAGTTACTCCACTCTAATGTCTCCTCTCCAGTTACTCCACTCTGCTCTCTCCTCTTCAGTTCCTCCACTCTGCTCTCTCCTCTCCAGTTACTCCACTCTGCTCTCTCCTCTCCAGTTACTCCACTCAGCTCTCTCCTCTCCAGTTACTCCACTCTGCTCTCTCCTCTCCAGTTACTCCACTCTGCTCTCTCCTCTCCAGTTACTCCACTCTGCTCTCTCCTCTCCAGTTACTCCACTCTGCTCTCTCCTCTCCAGTGACTCCACTCTGCTCTCTCCTCTCCAGTTTCTCCACTCTGCTCTCTCCTCTCCAGTTACTCCACTCTGCTCTCTCCTCTCCAATTACTCCACTCTGCTCTCTCCTCTCCAGTTATTCCAATCTGCTCTCTCCTCTCCAGTTACTCCACTCTGCTCTCTCCTCTCCAGTTACTCCACTCTTCTCTCTCCACTCCAGTTATTCCACTCTGCTCTCTCCTCTCCATTTACTCCACTATGCTCTCTCCTCTCCATTTACTCCACTATGCTCTCTCCACTCCAGTTACTCCACTCTGCTCTCTCCACTCCAGTTACTCCACTCTGCTCTCTCCTCTCCAGTTACTCCACTCTACTGTCTCCTCTGCAGTTACTCCACTCTGCTCTCTCCTCTCCAGTTACTCCACTCTGCTCTCTCCACTCCAGTTACTCCACTCTGCTCTCTCCTCTCCAGTTACTCCACTCTGCTCTCTCCTCTCCAGTTACTCCACTCTGCTCTCTCCTCTCCAGTTATTCCACTCTGCTCTCTCCTCTCCAGTGACTCCACTCTGCTCTCTCCTCTCCAGTTACTCCACTCTGCTCTCTCCTCTCCAGTTATTCCAATCTGCTCTCTCCTCTCCAGTTACTCCACTCTGCTCTCTCCTCTCCACTTACTCCACTCTGCTCTCTCCTCTCCAGTTACTCCACTATGCTCTCTCCACTCCAGTTACTCCACTCTGCTCTCTCCACTCCAGTTGCTCCACTCTGCTCTCTCCTCTCCAGTTATTCCACTCTGCTCTCTCCACTCCAGTTACTCCACTCTGCTCTCTCCTCTCCAGTTACTCCACTCTACTGTCTCCTCTCCAGTTATTCCACTCTTCTATCTCCTCTTCTCTTACTCCACTCTGCTCTCTCCTCTCCAGTGACTCCACTCTGCTCTCTCCTCTCCAGTTACTCCACTCTGCTCTCTCCACTCAAGTTACTCCACTCTGCTCTCTCCACTCCAGTTACTCCACTCTGCTCTCTCCTCTCCAGTTATTCCACTCTTCTCTCTCCTCTCCACTTACTCCACTCTGCTCTCTCCTCTCCAGTTACTCCACTATGCTCTCTCCACTCCAGTTACTCCACTCTGCTCTCTCCACTGCAGTTACTCCACTCTGCTCTCTCCTCTCCAGTTACTCCACTCTACTGTCTCCTCTCCAGTTACTCCACTCTGCTCTCTCCTCTCCAGTTACTCCACTATGCTCTCTCCACTCCAGTTACTCCACTCTGCTCTCTCCAGTCCAGTTACTCCACTCTGCTCTCTCCTCTCCAGTTACTCCACTCTAATGTCTCCTCTCCAGTTACTCCACTCTGCTCTCTCCTCTTCAGTTCCTCCACTCTGCTCTCTCCTCTCCAGTTACTCCACTCTGCTCTCTCCTCTCCAGTTACTCCACTCTGCTCTCTCCTCTCCAGTTACTCCACTCAGCTCTCTCCTCTCCAGTTACTCCACTCTGCTCTCTCCTCTCCAGTTACTCCACTCTGCTCTCTCCTCTCCAGTTACTCCACTCTGCTCTCTCCTCTCCAGTTACTCCACTCTGCTCTCTCCTCTCCAGTGACTCCACTCTGCTCTCTCCTCTCCAGTTTCTCCACTCTGCTCTCTCCTCTCCAGTTACTCCACTCTGCTCTCTCCTCTCCAGTTACTCCACTCTGCTCTCTCCTCTCCAGTTATTCCAATCTGCTCTCTCCTCTCCAGTTACTCCACTCTGCTCTCTCCTCTCCAGTTACTCCACTCTGCTCTCTCCACTCCAGTTATTCCACTCTGCTCTCTCCTCTCCAGTTACTCCACTATGCTCTCTCCTCTCCATTTACTCCACTATGCTCTCTCCACTCCAGTTACTCCACTCTGCTCTCTCCACTCCAGTTACTCCACTCTGCTCTCTCCTCTCCAGTTACTCCACTCTACTGTCTCCTCTGCAGTTACTCCACTCTGCTCTCTCCTCTCCAGTTACTCCACTCTGCTCTCTCCACTCCAGTTACTCCACTCTGCTCTCTCCTCTCCAGTTACTCCACTCTGCTCTCTCCTCTCCAGTTACTCCACTCTGCTCTCTCCTCTCCAGTTATTCCACTCTGCTCTCTCCTCTCCAGTGACTCCACTCTGCTCTCTCCTCTCCAGTTACTCCACTCTGCTCTCTCCTCTCCAGTTACTCCACTCTGCTCTCTCCACTCCAGTTACTCCACTCTGCTCTCTCCTCTCCAGTTATTCCACTCTTCTCTCTCCTCTCCACTTACTCCACTATGCTCTCTCCTCTCCAGTTACTCCACTATGCTCTCTCCACTCCAGTTACTCCACTCTGCTCTCTCCACTCCAGTTACTCCACTCTGCTCTCTCCTCTCCAGTTACTCCACTCTACTGTCTCCTCTCCAGTTACTCCACTCTGCTCTCTCCTCTCCAGTTACTCCACCATGCTCTCTACACTCCAGTTACTCCACTCTGCTCTCTCCAGTCCAGTTACTCCACTCTGCTCTCTCCTCTCCAGTTACTCCACTCTACTGTCTCCTCTCCAGTTACTCCACTCTGCTCTCTCCTCTCCAGTTACTCCACTCTGCTCTCTCCTCTCCAGTTACTCCACTCTGCTCTCTCCTCTCCAGTTACTCCACTATGCTCTCTCCTCTCCAGTTACTCCACTCAGCTCTCTCCTCTCCAGTTACTCCACTCTGCTCTCTCCTCTCCAGTTACTCCACTCTGTTCTCTCCTCTCCAGTTACTCCACTCTGCTCTCTCCTCTCCAGTTACTCCACTCTGCTCTCTCCTCTCCAGTGACTCCACTCTGCTCTCTCCTCTCCAGTGACTCCACTCTGCTCTCTCCTCTCCAGTTTCTCCACTCTGCTCTCTCCTCTCCAGTTACTCCACTCTGCTCTCTCCTCTCCAGTTACTCCACTCTGCTCTCTCCTCTCCAGTTATTCCACTCTGCTCTCTCCTCTCCAGTTACTCCACTCTGCTCTCTCCTCTCCAGTTACTCCACTCTGCTCTCTCCACTCCAGTTACTCCACTCAGCTCTCTCCTCTCCAGTTACTCCACTATGCTCTCTCCTCTCCATTTACTCCACTATGCTCTCTCCACTCCAGTTACTCCACTCTGCTCTCTCCACTCCAGTTACTCCACTCTGCTCTCTCCTCTCCAGTTACTCCACTCTGCTCTCTCCTCTCCAGTTACTGCACTCTGCTCTCTCCTCTCCAGTTACTCCACTCTGCTCTCTCCTCTCCAGTTACTCCACTCAGCTCTCTCCTCTCCAGTTACTCCACTCTGCTCTCTCCTCTCCAGTAACTCCACTCTGCTCTCTCCTCTCCAGTTACTCCACTCTGCTCTCTCCTCTCCAGTTACTGCACTCTGCTCTCTCCTCTCCAGTGACTCCACTCTGCTCTCTCCTCTCCAGTGACTCCACTCTGCTCTCTCCTCTCCAGTTTCCCCACTCTGCTCTCTCCTCTCCAGTTACTCCACTCTGCTCTCTCCTCTCCAGTTATTCCACTCTTCTCTCTCCTCTCCACTTACTCCACTCTGCTCTCTCCTCTCCAGTTACTCCACTATGCTCTCTCCACTCCAGTTACTCCACTCTGCTCTCTCCTCTCCAGTTACTCCACTCTGCTCTCTCCTCTCCAGTTATTCCACTCTTCTCTCTCCTCTCCACTTACTCCACTCTGCTCTCTCCTCTCCAGTTACTCCACTATGCTCTCTCCACTCCAGTTGCTCCACTCTGCTCTCTCCTCTCCAGTTACTCCACTCTGCTCTCTCCTCTCCAGTTACTCCACTCTGCTCTCTCCTCTCCAGTTAGTCCACTCAGCTCTCTCCTCTCCAGTTACTCCACTCTGCTCTCTCCTCTCCAGTTACTCCACTCTGCTCTCTCCTCTCCAGTGACTCCACTCTGCTCTCTCCTCTCCAGTGACTCCACTCTGCTCTCTCCTCTCCAGTTTCTCCACTCTGCTCTCTCCTCTCCAGTTTCTCCACTCTGCTCTCTCCTCTCCAGTTACTCCACTCTGCTCTCTCCTCTCCAGTTATTCCACTCAGCTCTCTCCTCTCCAGTTATTCCACTCTACTGTCTCCTCTGCAGTTACTCCACTCTGCTCTCTCCTCTCCAGTTACTCCACTCTGCTCTCTCCTCTCCAGTTACTCCACTCTGCTCTCTCCTCTCCAGTTATTCCACTCTGCTCTCTCCTCTCCAGTTACTCCACTCTGCTCTCTCCTCTCCAGTTACTCCACTCTGCTCTCTCCACTCCAGTTACTCCACTCTGCTCTCTCCTCTCCAGTTACTCCACTATGCTCTCTAAACTCCAGTGACTCCACTCTGCTCTCTCCTCTCCAGTTTCTCCACTCTGCTCTCTCCTCTCCAGTTACTCCACTCTGCTCTCTCCTCTCCAGTTACTCCACTCTGCTCTCTCCTCTCCAGTTATTCCACTCTGCTCTCTCCTCTCCAGTTACTCCACTCTGCTCTCTCCTCTGCAGTTACTCCACTCTGCTCTCTCCACTCCAGTTACTCCACTCTGCTCTCTCCTCTCCAGTTACTCCACTATGCTCTCTCCTCTCCATTTACTCCACTATGCTCTCTCCACTCCAGTTACTCCACTCTGCTCTCTCCACTCCAGTTACTCCACTCTGCTCTCTCCTCTCCAGTTATTCCACTCTACTGTCTCCTCTGCAGTTACTTCACTCTGCTCTCTCCTCTCCAGTTACTCCACTCTGCTCTCTCCTCTCCAGTTACTCCACTCTGCTCTCTCCTCTCCAGTGACTCCACTCTGCTCTCTCCTCTCCAGTGACTCCACTCTGCTCTCTCCTCTCCAGTTTCTCCACTCTGCTCTCTCCTCTCCAGTTTCTCCACTCTGCTCTCTCCTCTCCAGTTACTCCACTCTGCTCTCTCCTCTCCAGTTATTCCACTCTGCTCTCTCCTCTCCAGTTACTCCACTCTGCTCTCTCCTCTCCAGTTACTCCACTCTGCTCTCTCCACTCCAGTTACTCCACTCTGCTCTCTCCTCTCCAGTTACTCCACTATGCTCTCTCCTCTCCATTTACTCCACTATGCTCTCTCCACTCCAGTTACTCCACTCTGCTCTCTCCAATCCAGTTACTCCACTCTGCTCTCTCCTCTCCAGTTATTCCACTCTACTGTCTCCTCTGCAGTTACTCCACTCTGCTCTCTCCTCTCCAGTTACTCCACTCTGCTCTCTCCTCTCCAGTTACTCCACTCTGCTCTCTCCTCTCCAGTTATTCCACTCTGCTCTCTCCTCTCCAGTTACTCCACTCTGCTCTCTCCTCTCCAGTTACTCCACTCTGCTCTCTCCACTCCAGTTACTCCACTCTGCTCTCTCCTCTCCAGTTACTCCACTATGCTCTCTAAACTCCAGTGACTCCACTCTGCTCTCTCCTCTCCAGTTTCTCCACTCTGCTCTCTCCTCTCCAGTTACTCCACTCTGCTCTCTCCTCTCCAGTTACTCCACTCTGCTCTCTCCTCTCCAGTTATTCCACTCTGCTCTCTCCTCTCCAGTTACTCCACTCTGCTCTCTCCTCTGCAGTTACTCCACTCTGCTCTCTCCACTCCAGTTACTCCACTCTGCTCTCTCCTCTCCAGTTACTCCACTATGCTCTCTCCTCTCCATTTACTCCACTATGCTCTCTCCACTCCAGTTACTCCACTCTGCTCTCTCCACTCCAGTTACTCCACTCTGCTCTCTCCTCTCCAGTTATTCCACTCTGCTGTCTCCTCTGCAGTTACTTCACTCTGCTCTCTCCTCTCCAGTTACTCCACTCTGCTCTCTCCTCTCCAGTTACTCCACTCTGCTCTCTCCTCTCCAGTTATTCCACTCTGCTCTCTCCTCTCCAGTTACTCCACTCTGCTCTCTCCTCTCCAGTTACTCCACTCTGCTCTCTCCACTCCAGTTACTCCACTCTGCTCTCTCCTCTCCAGTTACTCCACTATGCTCTCTCCTCTCCATTTACTCCACTATGCTCTCTCCACTCCAGTTACTCCACTCTGCTCTCTCCACTCCAGTTACTCCACTCTGCTCTCTCCTCTCCAGTTACTCCACTCTACTGTCTCCTCTGCAGTTACTCCACTCTGCTCTCTCCTCTCCAGTTACTCCACTCTGCTCTCTCCACTCCAGTTACTCCACTCTGCTCTCTCCTCTCCAGTTACTCCACTCTACTGTCTCCTCTCCAGTTATTCCACTCTTCTCTCTCCTCTCCACTTACTCCACTCTGCTCTCTCCTCTCCAGTGACTCCACTCTGCTCTCTCCACTCCAGTTTCTCCACTCTGCTCTCTCCTCTCCAGTTACTCCACTCTGCTCTCTCCTCTCCACTTACTCCACTATGCTCTCTCCTCTCCAGTTACTCCACTATGCTCTCTCCACTCCAGTTACTCCACTCTGCTCTCTCCACACCAGTTACACCACTCTGCTCTCTCCTCTCCAGTTACTCCACTCTACTGTCTCCTCTCCAGTTACTCCACTCTGCTCTCTCCTCTCCAGTTACTCCACTATGCTCTCTCCACTCCAGTTACTCCACTCTGCTCTCTCCAGTCCAGTTACTCCACTCTGCTCTCTCCTCTCCAGTTACTCCACTCTACTGTCTCCTCTCCAGTTACTCCACTCTGCTCTCTCCTCTCCATTAACTCCACTCTGCTCTCTCCTCTCCAGTTACTCCACTCTGCTCTCTCCTCTCCAGTTACTCCACTCTGCTCTCTCCTCTCCAGTTACTCCACTCTGCTCTCTCCTCTCCAGTTGCTCCACTCTGTTCTCTCCTCTCCAGTTACTCCACTCTGCTCTCTCCTCTCCAGTTACTCCACTCTGCTCTCTCCTCTCCAGTGACTCCACTCTGCTCTCTCCTCTCCAGTGACTCCACTCTGCTCTCTCATCTCCAGTTTCTCCACTCTGCTCTCTCCTCTCCAGTTACTCCACTCTGCTCTCTCCTCTCCAGTTACTCCACTCTGCTCTCTCCTCTCCAGTTTCTCCACTCTGCTCTCTCCACTCCAGTTACTCCACTCTGCTCTCTCCTCTCCAGTTACTCCACTCTGCTCTCTCCTCTCCAGTTACTCCACTCTGCTCTCTCCTCTCCAGTTACTCCACTATGCTCTCTCCACTCCAGTTACTCCACTCTGCTCTCTCCTCTCCAGTTACTCCACTCTACTGTCTCCTCTCCAGTTACTCCACTCTGCTCTCTCCTCTCCAGTTACTCCACTCTGCTCTCTCCTCTCGATTTACTGCACTCTGCTCTCTCCTCTCCAGTTACTCCACTCTGCTCTCTCCTCTCCAGTTACTCCACTCAGCTCTCTCCTCTCCAGTTACTCCACTCTGCTCTCTCCTCTCCAGTTACTCCACTCTGCTCTCTCCTCTCCAGTGACTCCACTCTGCTCTCTCCTCTCCAGTGACTCCGCTCTGCTCTCTCCTCTCCAGTTTCTCCATCTCTGCTCTCTCCTCTCCAGTTACTCCACTCTGCTCTCTCCTCTCCAGTTATTCCACTCTTCTCTCTCCTCTCCACTTACTCCACTCTGCTCTCTCCTCTCCAGTTACTCCACTCTGCTCTCTCCACTCCAGTTACTCCACTCTTCTCTCTCCTCTCCTGTTACTCCACTCTGCTCTCTCCTCTCCAGTTACTCCACTCTACTGTCTCCTCTCCAGTTACTCCACTCTGCTCTCTCCTCTCCAGTTACTCCACTATGCTCTCTCCACTCCAGTTACTCCACTCTGCTCTCTCCAGTCCAGTTACTCCACTCTGCTCTCTCCTCTCCAGTTACTCCACTCTACTGTCTCCTCTCCAGTTACTCCACTCTGCTCTCTCCTCTCCAGTTACTCCACTCTGCTCTCTCCTCTTCAGTTACTCCACTGTGCTCTCTCCTCTGCAGTTACTCCACTCAGCTCTCTCCTCTCCAGTTACTCCACTCTGCTCTCTCCTCTCCAGTTACTCCACTCTGCTCTCTCCTCTCCAGTGACTCCACTCTGCTCTCTCCTCTCCAGTGACTCCACGCTGCTCTCTCCTCTCCAGTTTCTCCACTCTGCTCTCTCCTCTCCAGTTATTCCACTCAGCTCTCTCCTCTCCAGTTACTCCACTCTGCTCTCTCCTCTCCAGTGACTCCACTCTGCTCTCTCCTCTCCAGTGACTCCGCTCTGCTCTCTCCTCTCCAGTTTCTCCATCTCTGCTCTCTCCTCTCCAGTTACTCCACTCTGCTCTCTCCTCTCCAGTTATTCCACTCTTCTCTCTCCTCTCCACTTACTCCACTCTGCTCTCTCCTCTCCAGTTACTCCACTCTGCTCTCTCCACTCCAGTTACTCCACTCTGCTCTCTCCACTCCAGTTACTCCACTCTGCTCTCTCCACTCCAGTTACTCCACTCTGCTCTCTCCTCTCCAGTTACTCCAATCTACTGTCTCCTCTCCAGTTATTCCACTCTTCTCTCTCCTCTCCACTTACTCCACTCTGCTCTCTCCTCTCCAGTGACTCCACTCTACTCTCTCCTCTCCAGTTACTCCACTCTGCTCTCTCCACTCCAGTTACTCCACTCTGCTCTCTCCACTCCAGTTACTCCACTCTGCTCTCTCCTCTCCAGTTATTCCACTCTTCTCTCTCCTCTCCACTTACTCCACTCTGCTCTCTCCTCTCCAGTTACTCCACTATGCTCTCTCCACTCCAGTTACTCCACTCTTCTCTCTCCTCTCCTGTTACTCCACTCTGCTCTCTCCTCTCCAGTTACTCCACTCTACTGTCTCCTCTCCAGTTACTCCACTCTGCTCTCTCCTCTCCAGTTACTCCACTATGCTCTCTCCACTCCAGTTACTCCACTCTGCTCTCTCCAGTCCAGTTACTCCACTCTGCTCTCTCCTCTCCAGTTACTCCACTCTACTGTCTCCTCTCCAGTTACTCCACTCTGCTCTCTCCTCTCCAGTTACTCCACTCTGCTCTCTCCTCTTCAGTTACTCCACTCTGCTCTCTCCTCTGCAGTTACTCCACTCAGCTCTCTCCTCTCCAGTTACTCCACTCTGCTCTCTCCTCTCCAGTTACTCCACTCTGCTCTCTCCTCTCCAGTGACTCCACTCTGCTCTCTCCTCTCCAGTGACTCCACGCTGCTCTCTCCTCTCCAGTTTCTCCACTCTGCTCTCTCCTCTCCAGTTATTCCACTCAGCTCTCTCCTCTCCAGTTACTCCACTCTGCTCTCTCCTCTCCAGTTACTCCACTCTGCTCTCTCCACTCGAGTTACTCCACTCTGCTCTCTCCTCTCCAGTTACTCCACTATGCTCTCTCCTCTCCATTTACTCCACTCTGCTCTCTCCACTCCAGTTACTCCACTCTGCTCGCTCCACTCCAATTACTCCACTCTGCTGTCTCCTCTCCAATTACTCCACTCCACTGTCTCCTCTCCAGTTACTCCACTCTGCTCTCTCCTCTCCAGTTACTCCACTCTGCTCTCTCCTCTCCAGTAACTCCACTCTGCTCTCTCCTCTCCAATTACTCCACTCTGCTCTCTCCTCTCCAGTTACTCCACTCTGCGCTCACCTCTCCAGTTATTCCACTCTGCTCTCCCCTCTCCAGTTACTCCACTCTGCTCTCTCCACTCCAGTTACTCTACTCTGCTCTCTCCTCTCCAGTTACTCCACTCTACTGTCTCCTCTCCAGTTACTCCACTCTGCTCTCTCCTCTGCAGTTACTCCACTCTGCTCTCTCCTCTCCGGTTACTCCACTCTGCTCTCTCCTCTCCAGTTACTGCACTCTGCTCTCTCCTCTCCAGTTACTCCACTCTGCTCTCTCCTTTCCAGTTACTCCACTCAGCTCTCTCCTCTCCAGTTACTCCACTCTGCTCTCTCCTCTCCAGTTACTCCTCTCTGCTCTCTCCTCTCCAGTTATTCCACTCTGCTCTCTCCTCTCCAGTTACTCCACTCTGCTCTCTCCTCTCCAGTAACTCCACTCTGCTCTCTCCTCTCCAGTTACTCCACTCTGCTCTCTCCTCTTCAGTAACTCCACTCTGCACTCTCCTCTCCAGTTCCTCCACTCTGCTCTATTATGTCCAGTTACTCCACTCTGCTCTCTCCTCTCCAGTTACTCCACTCTGCTCTCTCCTCTCCAGTAACTCCACTCTGCTCTCTCCTCTCCAGTTACTCCACTCTGCTCTCTCCTCTCCAGTTACTCCACTCTGCTCTCTCCTCTCCAATTACTCCACTCTGCTCTCTCCACTCCAGTTACTCCAATCTGCTCTCTCCTCTCCAGTTACTCCACTCTTCTCTCTCCTCTCCAGTTACTCCACTCTGCTCTCTCCACTCCAGTTACTCCACTCTGCTCTCTCCTCTCCAGTTACTCCACTCTGCTCTCTCCTCTCCAGTTACTCCACTCTGCTGTCTCCACTCCAGTTACTCCACTCTGCTCTCTCATCTCCAGTTACTCCACTCTGCTCTCTCCTCTCCAGTTCCTCCACTCAGCTCTCTCTTCTCCAGTTACTCCACTCTGCTCTCTCCTCTCCAGTTACTCCACTCTGCTCTCACCTCTCCAGTTTACTCCACTATGCTCTCTCCACTCCAGTTACTCCACTCTGCTCTCTCCACTCCAGTTACTCCACTCTGCTCTCTCCTCTCCAGTTACTCCACTCTACTGCCTCCTCTCCAGTTACTCCACTCTGCTCTCTCCTCTCCAGTGACTCCACTCTGCCATCTCCTCTCCAGTTACTCCACTCTGCTCTCTCCACTCCAGTTACTCCACTCTGCTCTCTCCTCTCCAGTTACTCCACTCTGCTCTCTCCTCTCCAGTTACTCCACTCTACTGTCTCCTCTCCAGTTACTCCACTCTGCTCTCTCCTCTCCAGTTACTCCACTATGCTCTCTACACTCCAGTTACTCCACTTTGCTCTCTCCAGTCCAGTTACTCCACTCTGCTCTCTCCTCTCCAGTTACTCCATTCTACTGTCTCCTCTCCAGTTACTCCACTCTGCTCTCTCCTCTCCAGTTACTCCACTCTGCTCTCTCCTCTCCAGTTACTCCACTCTGCTCTCTCCTCTCCAGTTACTCCACTCTGCTCTCTCCTCTGCAGTTACTCCACTCAGCTCTCTCCTCTCCAGTTACTCCACTCTGCTCTCTCCTCTCCAGTTACTCCACTCTGCTCTCTCCTCTCCAGTTACTCCACTCTGCTCTCTCCTCTCCAGTGACTCCACTCTGCTCTCTCCTCTCCAGTGACTCCACTCTGCTCTCTCCTCTCCAGTTTCTCCACTCTGCCCTCTCCTCTCCAGTTACTCCACTCTGCTCTCTCCTCTCCAGTTATTCCACTCTTCTCTCTCCTCTCCACTTACTCCACTCTGCTCTCTCCTCTCCAGTTACTCCACTATGCTCTCTCCACTCCAGTTACTCCACTCTGCTCTCTCCACTCCAGTTATTCAACTCTGCTCTCTCCTCTCCATTTACTCCACTCTACTGTCTCCTCTCCAGTTATTCCACTCTTCTCTCTCCTCTCCACTTACTCCACTCTGCTCACTCCTCTCCAGTGACTCCACTCTGCTCTCTCCTCTCCAGTTACTCCACTCTCCTCTCTCCACTCCAGTTACTCCACTCTGCTCTCTCCACTCCAGTTACTCCACTCTGCTCTCTCCTCTCCAGTTATTCCACTCTTCTCTCTCCTCTCCACTTACTCCACTCTGCTCTCTCCTCTCCAGTTACTCCACTATGCTCTCTCCACTCCAGTTACTCCACTCTGCTCTCTCCTCTCCAGTTACTCCACTCTGCTCTCTCCTCTCCAGTTACTCCACTCTACTGTCTCCTCTCCAGTTACTCCACTCTGCTCTCTCCTCTCCAGTTACTCCACTATGCTCTCTCCACTCCAGTTACTCCACTCTGCTCTCTCCAGTCCAGTTACTCCACTCTGCTCTCTCCTCTCCAGTTACTCCACTCTACTGTCTCCTCTCCAGTTACTCCACTCTGCTCTCTCCTCTCCAGTTACTCCACTCTGCTCTCTCCTCTCCAGTTACTCCACTCTGCTCTCTCCTCTCCAGTTACTCCACTCTGCTCTCTCCTCTGCAGTTACTCCACTCAGCTCTCTCCTCTCCAGTTACTCCACTCTGCTCTCTCCTCTCCAGTTACTCCACTCTGCTCTCTCCTCTAGAGTGACACCACTCTGCCATCTCCTCTCCAGTTACTCCACTCTGCTCTCTCCACTCCAGTTACTCCACTCTGCTCTCTCCTCTCCAGTTACTCCACTCTGCTCTCTCCTCTCCAGTTACTCCACTCTACTGTCTCCTCTCCAGTTACTCCACTCTGCTCTCTCCTCTCCAGTTACTCCACTATGCTCTCTCCTCTCCAGTTACTCCACTTTGCTCTCTCCAGTCCAGTTACTCCACTCTGCTCTCTCCTCTCCAGTTACTCCACTCTACTGTCTCCTCTCCAGTTACTCCACTCTGCTCTCTCCTCTCCAGTTACTCCACTCTGCTCTCTCCTCTCCAGTTACTCCACTCTGCTCTCTCCTCTCCAGTTACTCCACTCTGCTCTCTCCTCTCCAGTGACTCCACTCTGCCATCTCCTCTCCAGTTACTCCACTCTGCTCTCTCCACTCCAGTTACTCCACTCTGCTCTCTCCTCTCCAGTTACTCCACTCTGCTCTCTCCTCTCCAGTTACTCCACTATGCTCTCTCCACTCCAGTTACTCCACTTTGCTCTCTCCAGTCCAGTTACTCCACTCTGCTCTCTCCTCTCCAGTTACTCCACTCTACTGTCTCCTCTCCAGTTACTCCACTCTGCTCTCTCCTCTCCAGTTACTCCACTCTGCTCTCTCCTCTCCAGTTACTCCACTCTGCTCTCTCCTCTCCAGTTACTCCACTCTGCTCTCTCCTCTGCAGTTACTCCACTCAGCTCTCTCCCCTCCAGTTACTCCACTCTGCTCTCTCCTCTCCAGTTACTCCACTCTGCTCTCTCCTCTCCAGTGACTCCACTCTGCTCTCTCCTCTCCAGTGACTCCACTCTGCTCTCTCCTCTCCAGTTTCTCCACTCTGCTCTCTCCTCTCCAGTTACTCCACTCTGCTCTCTCCTCTCCAGTTATTCCACTCTTCTCTCTCCTCTCCACTTACTCCACTCTGCTCTCTCCTCTCCAGTTACTCCACTATGCTCTCTCCACTCCAGTTACTCCACTCTGCTCTCTCCACTCCAGTTACTCCACTCTGCTCTCTCCTCTCCAGTTACTCCACTCTGCTCTCTCCACTCCAGTTACTCCACTCTGCTCTCTCCTCTCCATTTACTCCACTCTACTGTCTCCTCTCCAGTTATTCCACTCTTCTCTCTCCTCTCCACTTACTCCACTCTGCTCACTCCTCTCCAGTGACTCCACTCTGCTCTCTCCTCTCCAGTTACTCCACTCTCCTCTCTCCACTCCAGTTACTCCACTCTGCTCTCTCCACTCCAGTTACTCCACTCTGCTCTCTCCTCTCCAGTTATTCCACTCTTCTCTCTCCTCTCCACTTACTCCACTCTGCTCTCTCCTCTCCAGTTACTCCACTATGCTCTCTCCACTCCAGTTACTCCACTCTGCTCTCTCCTCTCCAGTTACGCCACACTGCTCTCTCCTCTCCAGTTACTCCACTCTACTGTCTCCTCTCCAGTTACTCCACTCTGCTCTCTCCTCTCCAGTTACTCCACTATGCTCTCTCCACTCCAGTTACTCCACTCTGCTCTCTCCAGTCCAGTTACTCCACTCTGCTCTCTCCTCTCCAGTTACTCCACTCTACTGTCTCCTCTCCAGTTACTCCACTCTGATCTCTCCTCTCCAGTTACTCCACTCTGCTCTCTCCTCTCCAGTTACTCCACTCTGCTCTCTCCTCTCCAGTTACTCCACTCTGCTCTCTCCTCTGCAGTTACTCCACTTAGCTCTCTCCTCTCCAGTTACTCCACTCTGCTCTCTCCTCTCCAGTTACTCCACTCTGCTCTCTCCTCTCCAGTTACTCCACTCTGCTCTCTCCTCTCCAGTGACTCCACTCTGCTCTCTCCTCTCCAGTTTCTCCACTCTGCTTTCTCCTCTCCAGTTATTCCACTCTGCTCTCTCCTCTCCAGTTACTCCACTCTGCTCTCGCCTCTCCAGTTACTCCACTCTGCTCTCTCCACTCGAGTTACTCCACTCTGCTCTCTCCTCTCCAGTTACTCCACTATGCTCTCTCCTCTCCATTTACTCCACTCTGCTCTCTCCACTCCAGTTACTCCACTCTGCTCGCTCCACTCCTGTTACTCCACTCTGCTGTCTCCTCTCCAGTTACTCCACTCCACTGTCTCCTCTCCAGTTACTCCACTCTGCTCTCTCCTCTCCAGTTACTCCACTCTGCTCTCTCCTCTCCAGTAACTCCACTCTGCTCTCTCCTCTCCAATTACTCCACTCTGCTCTCTCCTCCCCAGTTACTCCACTCTGCTCTCGCCTCTCCAGTTATTCCACTCTGCTCTCCCCTCTCCAGTTACTCCACTCTGCTCTCTCCACTCCAGTTACTCTACTCTGCTCTCTCCTCTCCAGTTACTCCACTCTACTGTCTCCTCTCCAGTTACTCCACTCTGCTCTCTCCTCTCCAGTTACTCCACTCTGCTCTCTCCTCTCCGGTTACTCCACTCTGCTCTCTCCTCTCCAGTTACTGCACTTTGCTCTCTCCTCTCCAGTTACTCCACTCTGCTCTCTCCTTTCCAGTTACTCCACTCAGCTCTCTCCTCTCCAGTTACTCCACTCTGCTCTCTCCTCTCCAGTTACTCCACTCTGCTCTCTCCTCTCCAGTTATTCCACTCTGCTCTCTCCTCTCCAGTTACTCCACTCTGCTCTCTCCTCTCCAGTAACTCCACTCTGCTCTCTCCTCTCCAGTTACACCAATCTGCTCTCTCCTCTTCAGTAACTCCACTCTGCTCTCTCCTCTCCAGTTCCTCCACTGTGCTCTATTATGTCCAGTTACTCCACTCTGCTCTCTCCTCTCCAGTTACTCCACTCTGCTCTCTCCTCTCCAGTAACTCCACTCTGCTCTCTCCTCTCCAGTTACTCCACTCTGCTCTCTCCTCTCCAGTTACTCCACTCTGCTCTCTCCACTCCAGTTACTCCACTCTGCTCTCTCCTCTCCAGTTACTCCACTCTTCTCTCTCCTCTCCAGTTACTCCACTCTGCTCTCTCCACTCCAGTTACTCCACTCTGCTCTCTCCTCTCCAGTTACTCCACTCTGCTCTCTCCTCTCCAGTTACTCCACTCTGCTGTCTCCACTCCAGTTACTCCACTCTGCTCTCTCCTCTCCAGTTACTCCACTCTGCTCTCTCCTCTCCAGTTCCTCCACTCTGCTCTCTCTTCTCCAGTTACTCCACTCTGCTCTCTCCTCTCCAGTTACTCCACTCTACTGCCTCCTCTCCAGTTACTCCACTCTGCTCTCTCCTCTCGAGTGACTCCACTCTGCTCTCTCCTCTCCAGTTACTCCACTCTGCTCTCTCCACTCCAGTTACTCCACTCTGCTCTCTCCACTCCAGTTACTCCACTCTGCTCTCTCCTCTCCAGTTATTCCACTCTTCTCTCTCCTCTCCACTTACTCCACTCTGCTCTCTCCTCTCCAGTTACTCCACTATGCTCTCTCCACTCCAGTTACTCCACTCTGCTCTCTCCTCTCCAGTTACTCCACTCTGCTCTCTCCTCTCCAGTTACTCCACTCTACTGTCTCCTCTCCAGTTACTCCACTCTGCTCTCTCCTCTCTACTTACTCCACTATGCTCTCTCCACTCCAGTTACTCCACTCTGCTCTCTCCAGTCCAGTTACTCCACTCTGCTCTCTCCTCTCCAGTTACTCCACTCTACTGTCTCCTCTCCAGTTACTCCACTCTGCTCTCTCCTCTCCAGTTACTCCACTCTGCTCTCTCCTCTCCAGTAACTCCACTCTGCTCTCTCCTCTCCAGTTACTCCACTCTGCTCTCTCCTCTGCAGTTACTCCACTCAGCTCTCTCCTCTCCAGTTACTCCACTCTGCTCTCTCCTCTCCAGTTACTCCACTCAGCGCTCTCCTCTCCAGTTACTCCACTCTGCTCTCTCCTCTCCAGTGACTCCACTCTGCTCTCTCCTCTCCAGTGACTCCACTCTGCTCTCTCCTCTCCAGTTTCTCCGCTCTGCTCTCTCCTCTCCAGTTATTCCACTCTGCTCTCTCCTCTCCAGTTACTCCACTCTGCTCTCTCCTCTCCAGTTACTCCACTCTGCTCTCTCCACTCGAGTTACTCCTCTCTGCTCTCTCCTCTCCAGTTACTCCACTATGCTCTCTCCTCTCCATTTACTCCACTCTGCTCTCTCCACTCCAGTTATTCCACTCTGCTCGCTCCACTCCTGTTACTCCACTCTGCTGTCTCCTCTCCAGTTACTCCACTCCACTGTCTCCTCTCCAGTTACTCCACTCTGCTCTCTCCTCTCCAGTTACTCCACTCTGCTCTCTCCTCTCCAGTAACTCCACTCTGCTCTCTCCTCTCCAATTACTCCACTCTGCTCTCTCCTCTCCAGTTACTCCACTCTGCTCTCGCCTCTCCAGTTATTCCACTCTGTTCTCCCCTCTCCAGTTACTCCACTCTGCTCTCTCCACTCCAGTTACTCTACTCTGCTCTCTCCTCTCCAGTTACTCCACTCTACTGTCTCCTCTCCAGTTACTCCACTCTGCTCTCTCCTCTCCAGTTACTCCACTCTGCTCTCTCCTCTCCGGTTACTCCACTCTGCTCTCTCCTCTCCAGTTACTGCACTCTGCTCTCTCCTCTCCAGTTACTCCACTCTGCTCTCTCCTTTCCAGTTACTCCACTCAGCTCTCTCCTCTCCAGTTACTCCACTCTCTCTCTCCTCTCCAGTTACTCCACTCTGCTCTCTCCTCTCCAGTTATTCCACTCTGCTCTCTCCTCTCCAGTTACTCCACTCTGCTCTCTCCTCTCCAGTAACTCCACTCTGCTCTCTCCTCTCCAGTTACTCCACTCTGCTCTCTCCTCTTCAGTAACTCCACTCTGCTCTCTCCTCTCCAGTTCCTCCACTCTGCTCTATTATGTCCAGTTACTCCACTCTGCTCTCTCCTCTCCACTTACTCCACTCTGCTCTCTCCTCTCCAGTAACTCCACTCTGCTCTCTCCTCTCCAGTTACTCCACTCTGCTCTCTCCTCTCCAGTTACTCCACTCTGCTCTCTCCTCTCCAGTTACTCCACTCTGCTCTCTCCACTCCAGTTCCTCCACTCTGCTCTCTCCTCTCCAGTTACTCCACTCTTCTCTCTCCTCTCCAGTTACTCCACTCTGCTCTCTCCACTCCAGTTACTCCACTCTGCTCTCTCCTCTCCAGTTACTCCACTCTGCTCTCTCCTCTCCAGTTACTCCACTCTGCTGTCTCCACTCCAGTTACTCCACTCTGCTCTCTCCTCTCCAGTTACTCCACTCTGCTCTCTCCTCTCCAGTTCCTCCACTCTGCTCTCTCTTCTCCTGTTACTCCAATCTGCTCTCTCCTCTCCAGTTACTCCACTCTGCTCTCACCTCTCCAGTTACTCCACTATGCTCTCTCCACTCCAGTTACTCCACTCTGCTCTCTCCACTCCAGTTACTCCACTCTGCTCTCTCCTCTCCAGTTACTCCACTCTACTGTCTCCTCTCCAGTTACTCCACTCTGCTCTCTCCTCTCCAGTTACTCCACTATGCTCTCTCCACTCCAGTTACTCCACTCTGCTCTCTCCAGTCCAGTTACTCCACTGTGCTCTCTCCTCTCCAGTTACTCCACTCTACTGTCTCCTCTCCAGTTACTCCACTCTGCTCTCTCCTCTCCAGTTACTCCACTCTGCTCTCTCCTCTCCAGTTACTCCACTCTGCTCTCTCCTCTCCAGTTACTCCACTCTGCTCTCTCCTCTCCAGTTACTCCACTCAGCTCTCTCCTCTCCAGTTACTCCACTCTGCTCTCTCCTCTCCAGTTACTCCACTCTGCTCTCTCCTCTCCAGTTACTCCACTCTGCTCTCTCCTCTCCAGTGACTCCACTCTGCTCTCTCCTCTCCAGTGACTCCACTCTGCTCTCTCCTCTCCAGTTACTCCACTCTGCTCTCTCCTCTCCAGTTACTCCACTCTGCTCTCTCCTCTCCACTTACTCCACTCTGCTCTCTCCTTTCCAGTTATTCCACTCTGCTCTCTCCTCTCCAGTTACTCCACTCTGCTCTCTCCTCTCCAGTTACTCCACTCTGCTCTCTCCACTCCAGTTACTCCACTCTGCTCTCTCCTCTCCAGTTACTCCACTCTGCTCTCTCCTCTCCATTTACTCCACTATGCTCTCTCCACTCCAGTTACTCCACTCTGCTCTCTCCACTCCAGTTACTCCACTCTGCTCTCTCCTCTCCAGTTACTCCACTCTACTGTCTCCTCTCCAGTTACTCCACTCTGCTCTCTCCTCTCCAGTTACTCCACTCTGCTCTCTCCTCTCCAGTTACTCCACTCTGCTCTCTCCTCTCCAGTTACTCCACTCTACTGTCTCCTCTCCAGTTACTCCACTCTGCTCTCTCCTCTCCAGTTACTCCACTCTGCTCTCTCCTCTCCAGTTACTCCACTCTGCTCTCTCCTCTCCAGTTACTCCACTCTACTGTCTCCTCTCCAGTTACTCCACTCTGCTCTCTCCTCTCCAGTTACTCCACTATGCTCTCTCCACTCCAGTTACTCCACTCTGCTCTCTCCTCTCCAGTTACTCCACTCTGCTCTCTCCACTCCAGTTACTCCACTCTGCTCTCTCCAGTCCAGTTACTCCACTCTGCTCTCTCCTCTCCAGTTATTCCACTCTACTGTCTCCTCTCCAGTTACTCCACTCTGCTCTCTCCTCTCCAGTTACTCCACTCTGCTCTCTCCTCTCCAGTTACTCCACTCTGCTCTCTCCTCTCCAGTTACTCCACTCTGCTCTCTCCTCTGCAGTTACTCCACTCAGCTCTCTCCTCTCCAGTTACTCCACTCTGCTCTCTCCAGTCCAGTTACTCCACTCTGCTCTCTCCTCTCCAGTTACTCCACTCTACTGTCTCCTCTCCAGTTACTCCACTCTGCTCTCTCCTCTCCAGTTACTCCACTCTGCTCTCTCCTCTCCAGTTACTCCACTCTACTGTCTCCTCTCCAGTTACTCCACTCTGCTCTCTCCTCTCCAGTTACTCCACTCTGCTCTCTCCTCTGCAGTTACTCCACTCAGCTCTCTCCTCTCCAGTTACTCCACTCTGCTCTCTCCTCTCCAGTTACTCCACTCTGCTCTCTCCTCTCCAGTTACTCCACTCTGCTCTCTCCTCTCCAGTGACTCCACTATGCTCTCTCCTCTCCAGTGACTCCATTCTGCTCTCTCCTCTCCAGTTTCTCCACTCTGCTCTCTCCTCTCCAGTTATTCCACTCTGCTCTCTCCTCTCCAGTTACTCCACTCTGCTCTCTCCTCTCCAGTTACTCCACTCTGCTCTCTCCACTCGAGTTACTCCACTCTGCTCTCTCCTCTCCAGTTACTCCACTATGCTCTCTCCTCTCCATTTACTCCACTCTGCTCTCTCCACTCCAGTTACTCCACTCTGCTTGCTCCACTCCAGTTACTCCACTCTGCTGTCTCCTCTCCAGTTACTCCACTCCACTGTCTCCTCTCCAGTTACTCCACTCTGCTCTCTCCTCTCCAGTTACTCCAGTCTGCTCTCTCCTCTCCAGTAACTCCACTCTGCTCTCTCCTCTCCAATTACTCCACTCTGCTCTCTCCTCTCCAATTACTCCACTCTGCTCTCGCCTCTCCAGTTATTCCACTCTGCTCTCCCCTCTCCAGTTACTCCACTCTGCTCTCTCCACTCCAGTTACTCTACTCTGCTCTCTCCTCTCCAGTTACTCCACTTTGCTCTCTCCTCTCCGGTTACTCCACTCTGCTCTCTCC
The DNA here is from genome assembly GCF_036365525.1 of Heterodontus francisci. NCBI lineage: Eukaryota > Metazoa > Chordata > Chondrichthyes > Heterodontiformes > Heterodontidae > Heterodontus > Heterodontus francisci. Next base: position 329,653 of record NW_027141150.1, on the reverse strand, counting down.
TCTCCAGTTACTGCACTCTGCTCTCTCCTCTCCAGTTACTCCACTCTGCTCTCTCCTTTCCAGTTACTCCACTCAGCTCTCTCCTCTCCAGTTACTCCACTCTGCTCTCTCCTCTCCAGTTACTCCACTCTGCTCTCTCCTCTCCAGTTATTCCACTCTGCTCTCTCCTCTCCAGTTACTCCACTCTGCTCTCTCCTCTTCAGTAACTCCACTCTGCTCTCTCCTCTCCAGTTCCTCCAATCTGCTCTATTATGTCCAGTTACTCCACTCTGCTCTCTCCTCTCCAGTTACTCCACTCTGCTCTCTCCTCTCCAGTAACTCCACTCTGCTCTCTCCTCTCCAGTTACTCCACTCTGCTCTCTCCTCTCCAGTTACTCCACTCTGCTCTCTCCTCTCCAGTTACTCCACTCTGCTCTCTCCACTCCAGTTACTCCACTCTGCTCTCTCCTCTCCAGTTACTCCACTCTTCTCTCTCCTCTCCAGTTACTCCACTCTGCTCTCTCCACTCCAGTTACTCCACTCTGCTCTCTCCTCTCCAGTTACTCCACTCTTCTCTCTCCTCTCCAGTTACTCCACTCTGCTGTCTCCACTCCAGTTACTCCACTCTGCTCTCTCCTCTCCAGTTACTCCACTCTGCTCTCTCCTCTCCAGTTCCTCCACTCTGCTCTCTCTTCTCCAGTTACTCCACTCTGCTCTCTCCTCTCCAGTTACTCCACTCTGCTCTCACCTCTCCAGTTACTCCACTATGCTCTCTCCACTCCAGTTACTCCACTCTGCTCTCTCCACTCCAGTTACTCCACTCTGCTCTCTCCTCTCCAGTTACTCCACTCTACTGTCTCCTCTCCAGTTACTCCACTCTGCTCTCTCCTCTCCAGTTACTCCACTATGCTCTCTCCACTCCAGTTACTCCACTCTGCTCTCTCCAGTCCAGTTATTCCACTCTGCTCTCTCCTCTCCAGTTACTCCACTCTACTGTCTCCTCCCCAGTTACTCCACTCTGCTCTCTCCTCTCCAGTTACTCCTCTCTGCTCTCACCTCTCCAGTTACTCCACTATGCTCTCTCCAGTCCAGTTACTCCACTCTGCTCTCTCCACTCCAGTTACTCCACTCTGCTCTCTCCTCTCCAGTTACTCCACTCTACTGTCTCCTCTCCAGTTACTCCACTCTGCTCTCTCCTCTCCAGTTATTCCACTCTGCTCTCTCCTCTCCAGTTACTCCACTCTTCTCTCTCCTCTCCAGTAACTCCACTCTGCTCTCTCCTCTCCAGTAACTCCACTCTGCTCTCTCCTCTTCAGTAACTCCACTCTGCTCTCTCCTCTCCAGTTCCTCCACTCTGCTCTATTATGTCCAGTTACTCCACTCTGCTCTCTCCTCTCCAGTTACTCCACTCTGCTCTCTCCTCTCCAGTAACTCCACTCTGCTCTCTCCTCTCCAGTTACTCCACTCTGCTCTCTCCTCTCCAGTTACTCCACTCTGCTCTCTCCTCTCCAGTTACTCCACTCTGCTCTCTCCACTCCAGTTACTCCACTCTGCTCTCTCCTCTCCAGTTACTCCACTCTTCTCTCCCCTCTCCAGTTACTCCACTCTGCTCTCTCCACTCCAGTTACTCCACTCTGCTCTCTCCTCTCCAGTTACTCCACTCTGCTCTCTCCTCTCCAGTTACTCCACTCTGCTGTCTCCACTCCAGTTACTCCACTCTGCTCTCTCCTCTCCATTTACTCCACTCTGCTCTCTCCTCTCCAGTTACTCCACTCTGCTCTCTCTTCTCCAGTTATTCCACTCTGCTCTCTCCTCTCCAGTTACTCCACTCTGCTCTCTCCTCTCCAGTTACTCCACTCTGCTCTCTCCTCTCCAGTAACTCCACTCTGCTCTCTCCTCTCCAGTTACTCCACTCTGCTCTCTCCACTCCAGTTACTCCACTCTGCTCTCTCCTCTCCAGTTACTCCACTCTTCTCTCTCCTCTCCGGTTACTCCACTCTGCTCTCTCCTCTTCAGTAACTCCACTCTGCTCTCTCCTCTCCAGTTCCTCCACTCTGCTCTATTATGTCCAGTTACTCCACTCTGCTCTCTCCTCTCCAGTTACTCCACTCTGCTCTCTCCTCTCCAGTAACTCCACTCTGCTCTCTCCTCTCCAGTTACTCCACTCTGCTCTCTCCTCTCCAGTTACTCCACTCTGCTCTCTCCACTCCAGTTACTCCACTCTGCTCTCTCCTCTCCAGTTACTCCAATCTTCTCTCTCCTCTCCAGTTACTCCACTCTGCTCTCTCCACTCCAGTTACTCCACTCTGCTCTCTCCTCTCCAGTTACTCCACTCTGCTCTCTCCTCTCCAGTTACTCCACTCTGCTGTCTCCACTCCAGTTACTCCACTCTGCTCTCTCCTCTCCAGTTACTCCACTACGCTCTCTCCTCTCCAGTTCCTCCACTCTGCTCTCTCTTCTCCAGTTACTCCACTCTGCTCTCTCCTCTCCAGTTACTCCACTCTGCTCTCACCTCTCCAGTTACTCCACTATGCTCTCTCCACTCCAGTTACTCCACTCTGCTCTCTCCACTCCAGTTACTCCACTCTGCTTTCTCCTCTCCAGTTACTCCACTCTACTGTCTCCTCTCCAGTTACTCCACTCTGCTCTCTCCTCTCCAGTTACTCCACTATGCTCTCTCCACTCCAGTTACTCCACTCTGCTCTCTCCAGTCCAGTTACTCCACTCTGCTCTCTCCTCTCCAGTTACTCCACTCTACTGTCTCCTCTCCAGTTACTCCACTCTGCTCTCTCCTCTCCAGTTACTCCACTCTGCTCTCTCCTCTCCAGTTACTCCACTCTGCTCTCTCCTCTCCAGTTACTCCACTCTGCTCTCTCCTCTCCAGTTACTCCACTCAGCTCTCTCCTCTCCAGTTACTCCACTCTGCTCTCTCCTCTCCAGTTACTCCACTCTGCTCTCTCCTCTCCAGTTACTCCACTCTGCTCTCTCCTCTCCAGTTACTCCACTCTGCTCTCTCCTCTCCAGTGACTCCACTCTGCACTCTCCTCTCCAGTGACTCCATTCTGCTCTCTCCTCTCCAGTTACTCCACTCTGCTCTCTCCTCTCCAGTTACTCCACTCTGCTGTCTCCACTCCAGTTACTCCACTCTGCTCTCTCCTCTCCATTTACTCCACTCTGCTCTATTATGTCCAGTTACTCCACTCTGCTCTCTCCTCTCCAGTTACTCCACTCTGCTCTCTCCTCTCCAGTAACTCCACTCTGCTCTCTCCTCTCCAGTTACTCCACTCTGCTCTCTCCTCTCCAGTTACTCCACTCTGCTCTCTCCTCTCCAGTTACTCCACTCTGCTCTCTCCACTCCAGTTACTCCACTCTGCTCTCTCCTCTCCAGTTACTCCACTCTTCTCTCTCCTCTCCAGTTACTCCACTCTGCTCTCTCCACTCCAGTTACTCCACTCTGCTCTCTCCTCTCCAGTTACTCCACTCTGCTCTCTCCTCTCCAGTTACTCCACTCTGCTGTCTCCACTCCAGTTACTCCACTCTGCTCTCTCCTCTCCAGTTACTCCACTCTGCTCTCTCCTCTCCAGTTCCTCCACTCTGCTCTCTCTTCTCCAGTTACTCCACTCTGCTCTCTCCTCTCCAGTTACTCCACTCTGCTCTCACCTCTCCAGTTACTCCACTATGCTCTCTCCACTCCAGTTACTCCACTCTGCTCTCTCCACTCCAGTTACTCCACTCTGCTCTCTCCTCTCCAGTTACTCCACTCTACTGTCTCCTCTCCAGTTACTCCACTCTGCTCTCTCCTCTCCAGTTACTCCACTATGCTCTCTCCACTCCAGTTACTCCACTCTGCTCTCTCCAGTCCAGTTATTCCACTCTGCTCTCTCCTCTCCAGTTACTCCACTCTACTGTCTCCTCCCCAGTTACTCCACTCTGCTCTCTCCTCTCCAGTTACTCCTCTCTGCTCTCACCTCTCCAGTTACTCCACTATGCTCTCTCCAGTCCAGTTACTCCACTCTGCTCTCTCCACTCCAGTTACTCCACTCTGCTCTCTCCTCTCCAGTTACTCCACTCTACTGTCTCCTCTCCAGTTACTCCACTCTGCTCTCTCCTCTCCAGTTATTCCACTCTGCTCTCTCCTCTCCAGTTACTCCACTCTTCTCTCTCCTCTCCAGTAACTCCACTCTGCTCTCTCCTCTCCAGTAGCTCCACTCTGCTCTCTCCTCTTCAGTAACTCCACTCTGCTCTCTCCTCTCCAGTTCCTCCACTCTGCTCTATTATGTCCAGTTACTCCACTCTGCTCTCTCCTCTCCAGTTACTCCACTCTGCTCTCTCCTCTCCAGTAACTCCACTCTGCTCTCTCCTCTCCAGTTACTCCACTCTGATCTCTCCTCTCCAGTTACTCCACTCTGCTCTCTCCTCTCCAGTTACTCCACTCTGCTCTCTCCACTCCAGTTACTCCACTCTGCTCTCTCCTCTCCAGTTACTCCACTCTTCTCTCCCCTCTCCAGTTACTCCACTCTGCTCTCTCCACTCCAGTTACTCCACTCTGCTCTCTCCTCTCCAGTTACTCCACTCTGCTCTCTGCTCTCCAGTTACTCCACTCTGCTGTCTCCACTCCAGTTACTCCACTCTGCTCTCTCCTCTCCATTTACTCCACTCTGCTCTCTCCTCTCCAGTTACTCCACTCTGCTCTCTCTTCTCCAGTTATTCCACTCTGCTCTCTCCTCTCCAGTTACTCCACTCTGCTCTCTCCTCTCCAGTTACTCCACTCTGCTCTCTCCTCTCCAGTAACTCCACTCTGCTCTCTCCTCTCCAGTTACTCCACTCTGCTCTCTCCACTCCAGTTACTCCACTCTGCTCTCTCCTCTCCAGTTACTCCACTCTTCTCTCTCCTCTCCGGTTACTCCACTCTGCTCTCTCCTCTTCAGTAACTCCACTCTGCTCTCTCCTCTCCAGTTCCTCCACTCTGCTCTATTATGTCCAGTTACTCCACTCTGCTCTCTCCTCTCCAGTTACTCCACTCTGCTCTCTCCTCTCCAGTAACTCCACTCTGCTCTCTCCTCTCCAGTTACTCCACTCTGCTCTCTCCTCTCCAGTTACTCCACTCTGCTCTCTCCACTCCAGTTACTCCACTCTGCTCTCTCCTCTCCAGTTACTCCAATCTTCTCTCTCCTCTCCAGTTACTCCACTCTGCTCTCTCCACTCCAGTTACTCCACTCTGCTCTCTCCTCTCCAGTTACTCCACTCTGCTCTCTCCTCTCCAGTTACTCCACTCTGCTGTCTCCACTCCAGTTACTCCACTCTGCTCTCTCCTCTCCAGTTACTCCACTCTGCTCTCTCCTCTCCAGTTCCTCCACTCTGCTCTCTCTTCTCCAGTTACTCCACTCTGCTCTCTCCTCTCCAGTTACTCCACTCTGCTCTCACCTCTCCAGTTACTCCACTATGCTCTCTCCACTCCAGTTACTCCACTCTGCTCTCTCCACTCCAGTTACTCCACTCTGCTCTCTCCTCTCCAGTTACTCCACTCTACTGTCTCCTCTCCAGTTACTCCACTCTGCTCTCTCCTCTCCAGTTACTCCACTATGCTCTCTCCACTCCAGTTACTCCACTCTGCTCTCTCCAGTCCAGTTACTCCACTCTGCTCTCTCCTCTCCAGTTACTCCACTCTACTGTCTCCTCTCCAGTTACTCCACTCTGCTCTCTCCTCTCCAGTTACTCCACTCTGCTCTCTCCTCTCCAGTTACTCCACTCTGCTCTCTCCTCTCCAGTTACTCCACTCTGCTCTCTCCTCTCCAGTTACTCCACTCAGCTCTCTCCTCTCCAGTTACTCCACTCTGCTCTCTCCTCTCCAGTTACTCCACTCTGCTCTCTCCTCTCCAGTTACTCCACTCTGCTCTCTCCTCTCCAGTTACTCCACTCTGCTCTCTCCTCTCCAGTGACTCCACTCTGCACTCTCCTCTCCAGTGACTCCATTCTGCTCTCTCCTCTCCAGTTACTCCACTCTGCTCTCTCCTCTCCAGTTACTCCACTCTGCTGTCTCCACTCCAGTTACTCCACTCTGCTCTCTCCTCTCCATTTACTCCACTCTGCTCTCTCCTCTCCAGTTACTCCACTCTGCTCTCTCTTCTCCAGTTATTCCACTCTGCTCTCTCCTCTCCAGTTACTCCACTCTGCTCTCACCTCTCCAGTTACTCCACTCTGCTCTCTCCTCTCCAGTTACTCCACTCTGCTCTCTCCTCTCCAGTAACTCCACTCTGCTCTCTCCTCTCCAGTTACTCCACTCTGCTCTCTCCACTCCAGTTACTCCACTCTGCTCTCTCCTCTCCAGTTACTCCACTCTTCTCTCTCCTCTCCAGTTACTCCACTCTGCTCTCTCCTCTTCAGTAACTCCACTCTGCTCTCTCCTCTCCAGTTCCTCCACTCTGCTCTATTATGTCCAGTTACTCCACTCTACTGTCTCCTCTCCAGTTACTCCACTCTGCTCTCTCCTCTCCAGTTACTCCACTATGCTCTCTCCACTCCAGTTACTCCACTCTGCTCTCTCCAGTCCAGTTACTCCACTCTGCTCTCTCCTCTCCAGTTACTCCACTCTACTGTCTCCTCTCCAGTTACTCCACTCTGCTCTCTCCTCTCCAGTTACTCCACACTGCTCTCTCCTCTCCAGTTACTCCACTCTGCTCTCTCCTCTCCAGTTACTCCACTCTGCTGTCTCCTCTCCAGTTACTCCACTCAGCTCTCTCCTCTCCAGTTACTCCACTCTGCTCTCTCCTCTCCAGTTACTCCACTCTGCTCTCTCCTCTCCAGTTACTCCACTCTGCTCTCTCCTCTCCAGTTACTCCACTCTGCTCTCTCCTCTCCAGTGACTCCACTCTGCACTCTCCTCTCCAGTGACTCCATTCTGCTCTCTCCTCTCCAGTTACTCCACTCTGCTCTCTCCTCTCCAGTTACTCCACTCTGCTCTCTCCTCTCCACTTACTCCACTCTGCTCTCTCCTCTCCAGTTATTCCACTCTGCTCTCTCCTCTCCAGTTACTCCACTCTGCTCTCTCCTCTCCAGTTACTCCACTCTGCTCTCTCCACTCCAGTTACTCCACTCTGCTCTCTCCTCTCCAGTTACTCCACTATGCTCTCTCATCTCCATTTACTCCACTATGCTCTCTCCACTCCAGTTACTCCACTCTGCTCTCTCCACTCCAGTTACTCCACTCTGCTCTCTCCTCTCCAGTTACTCCACTCTACTGTCTCCTCTCCAGTTACTCCACTCTGCTCTCTCCTCTCCAGTTACTCCACTCTGCTCTCTCCTCTCCAGTTACTCCACTCTGCTCTCTCCTCTCCAGTTATTCCACTCTGCTCTCTCCTCTCCAGTTACTCCACTCTGCTCTCTCCACTCCAGTTACTCTACTCTGCTCTCTCCTCTCCAGTTACTCCACTCTACTGTCTCCTCTCCAGTTACTCCACTCTGCTCTCTCCTCTCTAGTTACTCCACTCTGCTCTCTCCTCTCCAGTTACTCCACTCTGCTCTCTCCTCTCCAGTTACTGCACTCTGCTCTCTCCTCTCCAGTTACTCCACTCTGCTCTCTCCTCTCCAGTTACTCCACTCTGCTCTCTCCTCTCCAGTTATTCCACTCTGCTCTCTCCTCTCCAGTTACTCCACTCTGCTCTCTCCTCTCCAGTAACTCCACTCTGCTCTCTCCTCTCCAGTAACTCCACTCTGCTCTCTCCTCTTCAGTAACTCCACTCTGCTCTCTCCTCTCCAGTTCCTCCACTCTGCTCTATTATGTCCAGTTACTCCACTCTGCTCTCTCCTCTCCAGTTACTCCACTATGCTCTCTCCACTCCAGTTACTCCACTCTGCTCTCTCCTCTCCAGTTACTCCACTCTGCTCTCTCCTCTCCAGTTACTGCACTCTGCTCTCTCCTCTCCAGTTACTCCACTCTGCTCTCTCCTCTCCAGTTACTCCACTCTGCTCTCTCCTCTCCAGTTATTCCACTCTGCTCTCTCCTCTCCAGTTACTCCACTCTGCTCTCTCCTCTCCAGTAACTCCACTCTGCTCTCTCCTCTCCAGTAACTCCACTCTGCTCTCTCCTCTTCAGTAACTCCACTCTGCTCTCTCCTCTCCAGTTCCTCCACTCTGCTCTATTATGTCCAGTTACTCCACTCTGCTCTCTCCTCTCCAGTTACTCCACTATGCTCTCTCCACTCCAGTTACTCCACTCTGCTCTCTCCAGTCAAGTTACTCCACTCTGCTCTCTCCTCTCCAGTTACTCCACTCTACTGTCTCCTCTCCAGTTACTCCACACTGCTCTCTCCTCTCCAGTTACTCCACTCTGCTCTCTCCTCTCCAGTTACTCCACTCAGCTCTCTCCTCTCCAGTTACTCCACTCTGCTCTCTCCTCTCCAGTTACTCCACTCTGCTCTCTCCTCTCCAGTTACTCCACTCTGCTCTCTCCTCTCCAGTTACTCCACTCTGCTCTCTCCTCTCCAGTGACTCCACTCTGCACTCTCCTCTCCAGTGACTCCATTCTGCTCTCTCCTCTCCAGTTACTCCACTCTGCTCTCTCCTCTCCAGTTACTCCACTCTGCTCTCTCCTCTCCACTTACTCCACTCTGCTCTCTCCTCTCCAGTTATTCCACTCTGCTCTCTCCTCTCCAGTTACTCCACTCTGCTCTCTCCTCTCCAGTTACTCCACTCTGCTCTCTCCACTCCAGTTACTCCACTCTGCTCTCTCCTCTCCAGTTACTCCACTATGCTCTCTCATCTCCATTTACTCCACTATGCTCTCTCCACTCCAGTTACTCCACTCTGCTCTCTCCACTCCAGTTACTCCACTCTGCTCTCTCCTCTCCAGTTACTCCACTCTACTGTCTCCTCTCCAGTTACTCCACTCTGCTCTCTCCTCTCCAGTTACTCCACTCTGCTCTCTCCTCTCCAGTTACTCCACTCTGCTCTCTCCTCTCCAGTTATTCCACTCTGCTCTCTCCTCTCCAGTTACTCCACTCTGCTCTCTCCACTCCAGTTACTCTACTCTGCTCTCTCCTCTCCAGTTACTCCACTCTACTGTCTCCTCTCCAGTTACTCCACTCTGCTCTCTCCTCTCTAGTTACTCCACTCTGCTCTCTCCTCTCCAGTTACTCCACTCTGCTCTCTCCTCTCCAGTTACTGCACTCTGCTCTCTCCTCTCCAGTTACTCCACTCTGCTCTCTCCTCTCCAGTTACTCCACTCTGCTCTCTCCTCTCCAGTTATTCCACTCTGCTCTCTCCTCTCCAGTTACTCCACTCTGCTCTCTCCTCTCCAGTAACTCCACTCTGCTCTCTCCTCTTCAGTAACTCCACTCTGCTCTCTCCTCTCCAGTTCCTCCACTCTGCTCTATTATGTCCAGTTACTCCACTCTGCTCTCTCCTCTCCAGTTACTCCACTCTGCTCTCTCCTCTCCAGTAACTCCACTCTGCTCTCTCCTCTCCAGTTACTCCACTCTGCTCTCTCCTCTCCAGTTACTCCACTCTGCTCTCTCCTCTCCAGTTACTCCACTCTGCTCTCTCCACTCCAGTTACTCGACTCTGCTCTCTCCTCTCCAGTTACTCCACTCTTCTCTCTCCTCTCCAGTTACTCCACTCTACTGTCTCCTCTCCAGTTACTCCACTCTGCTCTCTCCACTCCAGTTACTCCACTCTGCTCTCTCCTCTCCAGTTACTCCACTCTGCTCTCTCCTCTCCAGTTACTCCACTCTGCTGTCTCCACTCCAGTTACTCCACTCTGCTCTCTCCTCTCCAGTTATTCCACTCTGCTCTCTCCTCTCCAGTTACTCCACTCTGCTCTCACCTCTCCAGTTACTCCACTCTGCTCTCTCCTCTCCAGTTACTCCACTCTGCTCTCTCCTCTCCAGTAACTCCACTCTGCTCTCTCCTCTCCAGTTACTCCACTCTGCTCTATTATGTCCAGTTACTCCACTCTGCTCTCTCCTCTCCAGTTACTCCACTCTGCTCTCTCTTCTCCAGTTATTCCACTCTGCTCTCTCCTCTCCAGTTACTCCACTCTGCTCTCACCTCTCCAGTTACTCCACTCTGCTCTCTCCTCTCCAGTTACTCCACTCTGCTCTCTCCTCTCCAGTTACTCCACTCTGCTCTATTAAATCCAGTTACTCCACTCTGCTCTCTCCTCTCCAGTTCCTCCACTCTGCTCTCACCTCTCCAGTTACTCCATTCTGCTCTCACCTCTCCAGTAACTCCACTCTGCTCTCTCCTCTCCAGTTACTCCACTCTGCTCTCTCCTCTTCAGTAACTCCACACTGCTCTCTCCTCTCCAGTTACTCCACACTGCTCTATTATGTCCAGTTACTCCACTCTGCTCCCTCCTCTCCAGTTACTCCACTCTGCTCTCTCCTCTCCAGTTACTCCACTCTGCTCTATTATGTCCAGTTACTCCACTCTGCTCTCTCCTCTCCAGTTACTCCACTCTGCTCTCTCCTCTCCAGGTACTCCACTCTGTTCTCACCTCTCCAGTTACTCTACTCTGCTCTCTCCTCTCCAGTTACTCCACTCTGCTCTCACCTCTCCAGTTACTCCACTCTGCTCTCTCCTCTCCAGTAACTCCACTCTGCTCTCTCCTCTCCAGTTACTCCACTCTGCTCTATTATGTCCAGTTACTCCACTCTGCTCTCTCCTCTCCAGTTACTCCACTCTGCTCTCTCTTCTCCAGTTATTCCACTCTGCTCTCTCCACTCCAGTTACTCCACTCTGCTCTCACCTCTCCAGTTACTCCACTCTGCTCTCTCCTCTCCAGTTACTCCACTCTGCTCTCTCCACTCCAGTTACTCCACTCTGCTCTCTCCTCTCCAGTTACTCCACTCTTCTCTCTCCTCTCCAGTTACTCCACTCTGCTCTCTCCTCTCCAGTTCCTCCACTCTGCTCTCTCTTCTCCAGTTACTCCACTCTGCTCTCTCCTCTCCAGTTACTCCACTCTGCTCTCACCTCTCCAGTTACTCCACTATGCTCTCTCCACTCCAGTTACTCCACTCTGCTCTCTCCACTCCAGTTACTCCACTCTGCTCTCTCCTCTCCAGTTACTCCACTCTACTGTCTCCTCTCCAGTTACTCCACTCTGCTCTCTCCTCTCCAGTTACTCCACTATGCTCTCTCCACTCCAGTTACTCCACTCTGCTCTCTCCAGTCCAGTTATTCCACTCTGCTCTCTCCTCTCCAGTTACTCCACTCTACTGTCTCCTCCCCAGTTACTCCACTCTGCTCTCTCCTCTCCAGTTACTCCACTCTGCTCTCACCTCTCCAGTTACTCCACTATGCTCTCTCCAGTCCAGTTACTCCACTCTGCTCTCTCCACTCCAGTTACTCCACTCTGCTCTCTCCTCTCCAGTTACTCCACTCTACTGTCTCCTCTCCAGTTACTCCACTCTGCTCTCTCCTCTCCAGTTATTCCACTCTGCTCTCTCCTCTCCAGTTACTCCACTCTTCTCTCTCCTCTCCAGTAACTCCACTCTGCTCTCTCCTCTCCAGTAACTCCACTCTGCTCTCACCTCTCCAGTTACTCCACTATGCTCTCTCCAGTCCAGTTACTCCACTCTGCTCTCTCCACTCCCGTTACTCCACTCTGCTCTCTCCTCTCCAGTTACTCCACTCTACTGTCTCCTCTCCAGTTACTCCACTCTGCTCTCTCCTCTCCAGTTACTCCACTCTGCTCTCTCCTCTCCAGTTACTCCACTCTACTGTCTCCTCTCCAGTTACTCCACTCTGCTCTCTCCTCTCCAGTTATTCCACTCTGCTCTCTCCTCTCCAGTTACTCCACTCTTCTCTCTCCTCTCCAGTAACTCCACTCTGCTCTCTCCTCTCCAGTTACTCCACTCTGCTCTCTCCTCTCCAGTTCCTCCACTCTGCTCTATTATGTCCAGTTACTCCACTCTGCTCTCTCCTCTCCAGTTACTCCACTCTGCTCTCTCCACTCCAGTTACTCCACTCTGCTCTCTCCTCTCCAGTTACTCCACTCTTCTCTCTCCTCTCCAGTTACTCCACTCTGCTCTCTCCACTCCAGTTACTCCACTCTGCTCTCTCCTCTCCAGTTACTCCACTCTGCTCTCTCCTCTCCAGTTACTCCACTCTGCTGTCTCCACTCCAGTTACTCCACTCTGCTCTCTCCTCTCCATTTACTCCACTCTGCTCTCTCCTCTCCAGTTACTCCACTCTGCTCTCTCTTCTCCAGTTATTCCACTCTGCTCTCTCCTCTCCAGTTACTCCACTCTGCTCTCACCTCTCCAGTTACTCCACTCTGCTCTCTCCTCTCCAGTTACTCCACTCTGCTCTCTACTCTCCAGTAACTCCACTCTGCTCTCTCCTCTCCAGTTACTCCACTCTGCTCTCTCCACTCCAGTTACTCCACTCTGCTCTCTCCTCTCCAGTTACTCCACTCTTCTCTCTCCTCTCCAGTTACTCCACTCTGCTCTCTCCTCTTCAGTAACTCCACTCTGCTCTCTCCTCACCAGTTCCTCCACTCTGCTCTATTATGTCCAGTTACTCCACTCTTCTCTCTCCTCTCCAGTTACTCCACTCTGCTCTCTCCTCTCCAGTAACTCCACTCTGCTCTCTCCTCTCCAGTTACTCCACTCTACTGTCTCCTCTCCAGTTACTCCACTCTGCTCTCTCCTCTCCAGTTATTCCACTCTGCTCTCTCCTCTCCAGTTACTCCACTCTTCTCTCTCCTCTCCAGTAACTCCACTCTGCTCTCTCCTCTCCAGTAACTCCACTCTGCTCTCTCCTCTTCAGTAACTCCACTCTGCTCTCTCCTCTCCAGTTCCTCCACTCTGCTCTATTATGTCCAGTTACTCCACTCTGCTCTCTCCTCTCCAGTTACTCCACTCTGCTCTCTCCTCTCCAGTAACTCCACTCTGCTCTCTCCTCTCCAGTTACTCCACTCTGCTCTCTCCTCTCCAGTTACTCCACTCTGCTCTCTCCTCTCCAGTTACTCCACTCTGCTCTCTCCACTCCAGTTACTCCACTCTGCTCTCTCCTCTCCAGTTACTCCACTCTTCTCTCCCCTCTCCAGTTACTCCACTCTGCTCTCTCCACTCCAGTTACTCCACTCTGCTCTCTCCTCTCCAGTTACTCCACTCTGCTCTCTCCTCTCCAGTTACTCCACTCTGCTGTCTCCACTCCAGTTACTCCACTCTGCTCTCTCCTCTCCATTTACTCCACTCTGCTCTCTCCTCTCCAGTTACTCCACTCTGCTCTCTCTTCTCCAGTTATTCCACTCTGCTCTCTCCTCTCCAGTTACTCCACTCTGCTCTCTCCTCTCCAGTTACTCCACTCTGCTCTCTCCTCTCCAGTAACTCCACTCTGCTCTCTCCTCTCCAGTTACTCCACTCTGCTCTCTCCACTCCAGTTACTCCACTCTGCTCTCTCCTCTCCAGTTACTCCACTCTTCTCTCTCCTCTCCGGTTACTCCACTCTGCTCTCTCCTCTTCAGTAACTCCACTCTGCTCTCTCCTCTCCAGTTCCTCCACTCTGCTCTATTATGTCCAGTTACTCCACTCTGCTCTCTCCTCTCCAGTTACTCCACTCTGCTCTCTCCTCTCCAGTAACTCCACTCTGCTCTCTCCTCTCCAGTTACTCCACTCTGCTCTCTCCTCTCCAGTTACTCCACTCTGCTCTCTCCACTCCAGTTACTCCACTCTGCTCTCTCCTCTCCAGTTACTCCAATCTTCTCTCTCCTCTCCAGTTACTCCACTCTGCTCTCTCCACTCCAGTTACTCCACTCTGCTCTCTCCTCTCCAGTTACTCCACTCTGCTCTCTCCTCTCCAGTTACTCCACTCTGCTGTCTCCACTCCAGTTACTCCACTCTGCTCTCTCCTCTCCAGTTACTCCACTACGCTCTCTCCTCTCCAGTTCCTCCACTCTGCTCTCTCTTCTCCAGTTACTCCACTCTGCTCTCTCCTCTCCAGTTACTCCACTCTGCTCTCACCTCTCCAGTTACTCCACTATGCTCTCTCCACTCCAGTTACTCCACTCTGCTCTCTCCACTCCAGTTACTCCACTCTGCTTTCTCCTCTCCAGTTACTCCACTCTACTGTCTCCTCTCCAGTTACTCCACTCTGCTCTCTCCTCTCCAGTTACTCCACTATGCTCTCTCCACTCCAGTTACTCCACTCTGCTCTCTCCAGTCCAGTTACTCCACTCTGCTCTCTCCTCTCCAGTTACTCCACTCTACTGTCTCCTCTCCAGTTACTCCACTCTGCTCTCTCCTCTCCAGTTACTCCACTCTGCTCTCTCCTCTCCAGTTACTCCACTCTGCTCTCTCCTCTCCAGTTACTCCACTCTGCTCTCTCCTCTCCAGTTACTCCACTCAGCTCTCTCCTCTCCAGTTACTCCACTCTGCTCTCTCCTCTCCAGTTACTCCACTCTGCTCTCTCCTCTCCAGTTACTCCACTCTGCTCTCTCCTCTCCAGTTACTCCACTCTGCTCTCTCCTCTCCAGTGACTCCACTCTGCACTCTCCTCTCCAGTGACTCCATTCTGCTCTCTCCTCTCCAGTTACTCCACTCTGCTCTCTCCTCTCCAGTTACTCCACTCTGCTGTCTCCACTCCAGTTACTCCACTCTGCTCTCTCCTCTCCATTTACTCCACTCTGCTCTATTATGTCCAGTTACTCCACTCTGCTCTCTCCTCTCCAGTTACTCCACTCTGCTCTCTCCTCTCCAGTAACTCCACTCTGCTCTCTCCTCTCCAGTTACTCCACTCTGCTCTCTCCTCTCCAGTTACTCCACTCTGCTCTCTCCTCTCCAGTTACTCCACTCTGCTCTCTCCACTCCAGTTACTCCACTCTGCTCTCTCCTCTCCAGTTACTCCACTCTTCTCTCTCCTCTCCAGTTACTCCACTCTGCTCTCTCCACTCCAGTTACTCCACTCTGCTCTCTCCTCTCCAGTTACTCCACTCTGCTCTCTCCTCTCCAGTTACTCCACTCTGCTGTCTCCACTCCAGTTACTCCACTCTGCTCTCTCCTCTCCAGTTACTCCACTCTGCTCTCTCCTCTCCAGTTCCTCCACTCTGCTCTCTCTTCTCCAGTTACTCCACTCTGCTCTCTCCTCTCCAGTTACTCCACTCTGCTCTCACCTCTCCAGTTACTCCACTATGCTCTCTCCACTCCAGTTACTCCACTCTGCTCTCTCCACTCCAGTTACTCCACTCTGCTCTCTCCTCTCCAGTTACTCCACTCTACTGTCTCCTCTCCAGTTACTCCACTCTGCTCTCTCCTCTCCAGTTACTCCACTATGCTCTCTCCACTCCAGTTACTCCACTCTGCTCTCTCCAGTCCAGTTATTCCACTCTGCTCTCTCCTCTCCAGTTACTCCACTCTACTGTCTCCTCCCCAGTTACTCCACTCTGCTCTCTCCTCTCCAGTTACTCCTCTCTGCTCTCACCTCTCCAGTTACTCCACTATGCTCTCTCCAGTCCAGTTACTCCACTCTGCTCTCTCCACTCCAGTTACTCCACTCTGCTCTCTCCTCTCCAGTTACTCCACTCTACTGTCTCCTCTCCAGTTACTCCACTCTGCTCTCTCCTCTCCAGTTATTCCACTCTGCTCTCTCCTCTCCAGTTACTCCACTCTTCTCTCTCCTCTCCAGTAACTCCACTCTGCTCTCTCCTCTCCAGTAGCTCCACTCTGCTCTCTCCTCTTCAGTAACTCCACTCTGCTCTCTCCTCTCCAGTTCCTCCACTCTGCTCTATTATGTCCAGTTACTCCACTCTGCTCTCTCCTCTCCAGTTACTCCACTCTGCTCTCTCCTCTCCAGTAACTCCACTCTGCTCTCTCCTCTCCAGTTACTCCACTCTGATCTCTCCTCTCCAGTTACTCCACTCTGCTCTCTCCTCTCCAGTTACTCCACTCTGCTCTCTCCACTCCAGTTACTCCACTCTGCTCTCTCCTCTCCAGTTACTCCACTCTTCTCTCCCCTCTCCAGTTACTCCACTCTGCTCTCTCCACTCCAGTTACTCCACTCTGCTCTCTCCTCTCCAGTTACTCCACTCTGCTCTCTGCTCTCCAGTTACTCCACTCTGCTGTCTCCACTCCAGTTACTCCACTCTGCTCTCTCCTCTCCATTTACTCCACTCTGCTCTCTCCTCTCCAGTTACTCCACTCTGCTCTCTCTTCTCCAGTTATTCCACTCTGCTCTCTCCTCTCCAGTTACTCCACTCTGCTCTCTCCTCTCCAGTTACTCCACTCTGCTCTCTCCTCTCCAGTAACTCCACTCTGCTCTCTCCTCTCCAGTTACTCCACTCTGCTCTCTCCACTCCAGTTACTCCACTCTGCTCTCTCCTCTCCAGTTACTCCACTCTTCTCTCTCCTCTCCGGTTACTCCACTCTGCTCTCTCCTCTTCAGTAACTCCACTCTGCTCTCTCCTCTCCAGTTCCTCCACTCTGCTCTATTATGTCCAGTTACTCCACTCTGCTCTCTCCTCTCCAGTTACTCCACTCTGCTCTCTCCTCTCCAGTAACTCCACTCTGCTCTCTCCTCTCCAGTTACTCCACTCTGCTCTCTCCTCTCCAGTTACTCCACTCTGCTCTCTCCACTCCAGTTACTCCACTCTGCTCTCTCCTCTCCAGTTACTCCAATCTTCTCTCTCCTCTCCAGTTACTCCACTCTGCTCTCTCCACTCCAGTTACTCCACTCTGCTCTCTCCTCTCCAGTTACTCCACTCTGCTCTCTCCTCTCCAGTTACTCCACTCTGCTGTCTCCACTCCAGTTACTCCACTCTGCTCTCTCCTCTCCAGTTACTCCACTCTGCTCTCTCCTCTCCAGTTCCTCCACTCTGCTCTCTCTTCTCCAGTTACTCCACTCTGCTCTCTCCTCTCCAGTTACTCCACTCTGCTCTCACCTCTCCAGTTACTCCACTATGCTCTCTCCACTCCAGTTACTCCACTCTGCTCTCTCCACTCCAGTTACTCCACTCTGCTCTCTCCTCTCCAGTTACTCCACTCTACTGTCTCCTCTCCAGTTACTCCACTCTGCTCTCTCCTCTCCAGTTACTCCACTATGCTCTCTCCACTCCAGTTACTCCACTCTGCTCTCTCCAGTCCAGTTACTCCACTCTGCTCTCTCCTCTCCAGTTACTCCACTCTACTGTCTCCTCTCCAGTTACTCCACTCTGCTCTCTCCTCTCCAGTTACTCCACTCTGCTCTCTCCTCTCCAGTTACTCCACTCTGCTCTCTCCTCTCCAGTTACTCCACTCTGCTCTCTCCTCTCCAGTTACTCCACTCAGCTCTCTCCTCTCCAGTTACTCCACTCTGCTCTCTCCTCTCCAGTTACTCCACTCTGCTCTCTCCTCTCCAGTTACTCCACTCTGCTCTCTCCTCTCCAGTTACTCCACTCTGCTCTCTCCTCTCCAGTGACTCCACTCTGCACTCTCCTCTCCAGTGACTCCATTCTGCTCTCTCCTCTCCAGTTACTCCACTCTGCTCTCTCCTCTCCAGTTACTCCACTCTGCTGTCTCCACTCCAGTTACTCCACTCTGCTCTCTCCTCTCCATTTACTCCACTCTGCTCTCTCCTCTCCAGTTACTCCACTCTGCTCTCTCTTCTCCAGTTATTCCACTCTGCTCTCTCCTCTCCAGTTACTCCACTCTGCTCTCACCTCTCCAGTTACTCCACTCTGCTCTCTCCTCTCCAGTTACTCCACTCTGCTCTCTCCTCTCCAGTAACTCCACTCTGCTCTCTCCTCTCCAGTTACTCCACTCTGCTCTCTCCACTCCAGTTACTCCACTCTGCTCTCTCCTCTCCAGTTACTCCACTCTTCTCTCTCCTCTCCAGTTACTCCACTCTGCTCTCTCCTCTTCAGTAACTCCACTCTGCTCTCTCCTCTCCAGTTCCTCCACTCTGCTCTATTATGTCCAGTTACTCCACTCTACTGTCTCCTCTCCAGTTACTCCACTCTGCTCTCTCCTCTCCAGTTACTCCACTATGCTCTCTCCACTCCAGTTACTCCACTCTGCTCTCTCCAGTCCAGTTACTCCACTCTGCTCTCTCCTCTCCAGTTACTCCACTCTACTGTCTCCTCTCCAGTTACTCCACTCTGCTCTCTCCTCTCCAGTTACTCCACACTGCTCTCTCCTCTCCAGTTACTCCACTCTGCTCTCTCCTCTCCAGTTACTCCACTCTGCTGTCTCCTCTCCAGTTACTCCACTCAGCTCTCTCCTCTCCAGTTACTCCACTCTGCTCTCTCCTCTCCAGTTACTCCACTCTGCTCTCTCCTCTCCAGTTACTCCACTCTGCTCTCTCCTCTCCAGTTACTCCACTCTGCTCTCTCCTCTCCAGTGACTCCACTCTGCACTCTCCTCTCCAGTGACTCCATTCTGCTCTCTCCTCTCCAGTTACTCCACTCTGCTCTCTCCTCTCCAGTTACTCCACTCTGCTCTCTCCTCTCCACTTACTCCACTCTGCTCTCTCCTCTCCAGTTATTCCACTCTGCTCTCTCCTCTCCAGTTACTCCACTCTGCTCTCTCCTCTCCAGTTACTCCACTCTGCTCTCTCCACTCCAGTTACTCCACTCTGCTCTCTCCTCTCCAGTTACTCCACTATGCTCTCTCATCTCCATTTACTCCACTATGCTCTCTCCACTCCAGTTACTCCACTCTGCTCTCTCCACTCCAGTTACTCCACTCTGCTCTCTCCTCTCCAGTTACTCCACTCTACTGTCTCCTCTCCAGTTACTCCACTCTGCTCTCTCCTCTCCAGTTACTCCACTCTGCTCTCTCCTCTCCAGTTACTCCACTCTGCTCTCTCCTCTCCAGTTATTCCACTCTGCTCTCTCCTCTCCAGTTACTCCACTCTGCTCTCTCCACTCCAGTTACTCTACTCTGCTCTCTCCTCTCCAGTTACTCCACTCTACTGTCTCCTCTCCAGTTACTCCACTCTGCTCTCTCCTCTCTAGTTACTCCACTCTGCTCTCTCCTCTCCAGTTACTCCACTCTGCTCTCTCCTCTCCAGTTACTGCACTCTGCTCTCTCCTCTCCAGTTACTCCACTCTGCTCTCTCCTCTCCAGTTACTCCACTCTGCTCTCTCCTCTCCAGTTATTCCACTCTGCTCTCTCCTCTCCAGTTACTCCACTCTGCTCTCTCCTCTCCAGTAACTCCACTCTGCTCTCTCCTCTCCAGTAACTCCACTCTGCTCTCTCCTCTTCAGTAACTCCACTCTGCTCTCTCCTCTCCAGTTCCTCCACTCTGCTCTATTATGTCCAGTTACTCCACTCTGCTCTCTCCTCTCCAGTTACTCCACTATGCTCTCTCCACTCCAGTTACTCCACTCTGCTCTCTCCTCTCCAGTTACTCCACTCTGCTCTCTCCTCTCCAGTTACTGCACTCTGCTCTCTCCTCTCCAGTTACTCCACTCTGCTCTCTCCTCTCCAGTTACTCCACTCTGCTCTCTCCTCTCCAGTTATTCCACTCTGCTCTCTCCTCTCCAGTTACTCCACTCTGCTCTCTCCTCTCCAGTAACTCCACTCTGCTCTCTCCTCTCCAGTAACTCCACTCTGCTCTCTCCTCTTCAGTAACTCCACTCTGCTCTCTCCTCTCCAGTTCCTCCACTCTGCTCTATTATGTCCAGTTACTCCACTCTGCTCTCTCCTCTCCAGTTACTCCACTATGCTCTCTCCACTCCAGTTACTCCACTCTGCTCTCTCCAGTCAAGTTACTCCACTCTGCTCTCTCCTCTCCAGTTACTCCACTCTACTGTCTCCTCTCCAGTTACTCCACACTGCTCTCTCCTCTCCAGTTACTCCACTCTGCTCTCTCCTCTCCAGTTACTCCACTCAGCTCTCTCCTCTCCAGTTACTCCACTCTGCTCTCTCCTCTCCAGTTACTCCACTCTGCTCTCTCCTCTCCAGTTACTCCACTCTGCTCTCTCCTCTCCAGTTACTCCACTCTGCTCTCTCCTCTCCAGTGACTCCACTCTGCACTCTCCTCTCCAGTGACTCCATTCTGCTCTCTCCTCTCCAGTTACTCCACTCTGCTCTCTCCTCTCCAGTTACTCCACTCTGCTCTCTCCTCTCCACTTACTCCACTCTGCTCTCTCCTCTCCAGTTATTCCACTCTGCTCTCTCCTCTCCAGTTACTCCACTCTGCTCTCTCCTCTCCAGTTACTCCACTCTGCTCTCTCCACTCCAGTTACTCCACTCTGCTCTCTCCTCTCCAGTTACTCCACTATGCTCTCTCATCTCCATTTACTCCACTATGCTCTCTCCACTCCAGTTACTCCACTCTGCTCTCTCCACTCCAGTTACTCCACTCTGCTCTCTCCTCTCCAGTTACTCCACTCTACTGTCTCCTCTCCAGTTACTCCACTCTGCTCTCTCCTCTCCAGTTACTCCACTCTGCTCTCTCCTCTCCAGTTACTCCACTCTGCTCTCTCCTCTCCAGTTATTCCACTCTGCTCTCTCCTCTCCAGTTACTCCACTCTGCTCTCTCCACTCCAGTTACTCTACTCTGCTCTCTCCTCTCCAGTTACTCCACTCTACTGTCTCCTCTCCAGTTACTCCACTCTGCTCTCTCCTCTCTAGTTACTCCACTCTGCTCTCTCCTCTCCAGTTACTCCACTCTGCTCTCTCCTCTCCAGTTACTGCACTCTGCTCTCTCCTCTCCAGTTACTCCACTCTGCTCTCTCCTCTCCAGTTACTCCACTCTGCTCTCTCCTCTCCAGTTATTCCACTCTGCTCTCTCCTCTCCAGTTACTCCACTCTGCTCTCTCCTCTCCAGTAACTCCACTCTGCTCTCTCCTCTTCAGTAACTCCACTCTGCTCTCTCCTCTCCAGTTCCTCCACTCTGCTCTATTATGTCCAGTTACTCCACTCTGCTCTCTCCTCTCCAGTTACTCCACTCTGCTCTCTCCTCTCCAGTAACTCCACTCTGCTCTCTCCTCTCCAGTTACTCCACTCTGCTCTCTCCTCTCCAGTTACTCCACTCTGCTCTCTCCTCTCCAGTTACTCCACTCTGCTCTCTCCACTCCAGTTACTCGACTCTGCTCTCTCCTCTCCAGTTACTCCACTCTTCTCTCTCCTCTCCAGTTACTCCACTCTACTGTCTCCTCTCCAGTTACTCCACTCTGCTCTCTCCACTCCAGTTACTCCACTCTGCTCTCTCCTCTCCAGTTACTCCACTCTGCTCTCTCCTCTCCAGTTACTCCACTCTGCTGTCTCCACTCCAGTTACTCCACTCTGCTCTCTCCTCTCCAGTTATTCCACTCTGCTCTCTCCTCTCCAGTTACTCCACTCTGCTCTCACCTCTCCAGTTACTCCACTCTGCTCTCTCCTCTCCAGTTACTCCACTCTGCTCTCTCCTCTCCAGTAACTCCACTCTGCTCTCTCCTCTCCAGTTACTCCACTCTGCTCTATTATGTCCAGTTACTCCACTCTGCTCTCTCCTCTCCAGTTACTCCACTCTGCTCTCTCTTCTCCAGTTATTCCACTCTGCTCTCTCCTCTCCAGTTACTCCACTCTGCTCTCACCTCTCCAGTTACTCCACTCTGCTCTCTCCTCTCCAGTTACTCCACTCTGCTCTCTCCTCTCCAGTTACTCCACTCTGCTCTATTAAATCCAGTTACTCCACTCTGCTCTCTCCTCTCCAGTTCCTCCACTCTGCTCTCACCTCTCCAGTTACTCCATTCTGCTCTCACCTCTCCAGTAACTCCACTCTGCTCTCTCCTCTCCAGTTACTCCACTCTGCTCTCTCCTCTTCAGTAACTCCACACTGCTCTCTCCTCTCCAGTTACTCCACACTGCTCTATTATGTCCAGTTACTCCACTCTGCTCCCTCCTCTCCAGTTACTCCACTCTGCTCTCTCCTCTCCAGTTACTCCACTCTGCTCTATTATGTCCAGTTACTCCACTCTGCTCTCTCCTCTCCAGTTACTCCACTCTGCTCTCTCCTCTCCAGGTACTCCACTCTGTTCTCACCTCTCCAGTTACTCTACTCTGCTCTCTCCTCTCCAGTTACTCCACTCTGCTCTCACCTCTCCAGTTACTCCACTCTGCTCTCTCCTCTCCAGTAACTCCACTCTGCTCTCTCCTCTCCAGTTACTCCACTCTGCTCTATTATGTCCAGTTACTCCACTCTGCTCTCTCCTCTCCAGTTACTCCACTCTGCTCTCTCTTCTCCAGTTATTCCACTCTGCTCTCTCCACTCCAGTTACTCCACTCTGCTCTCACCTCTCCAGTTACTCCACTCTGCTCTCTCCTCTCCAGTTACTCCACTCTGCTCTCTCCACTCCAGTTACTCCACTCTGCTCTCTCCTCTCCAGTTACTCCACTCTTCTCTCTCCTCTCCAGTTACTCCACTCTGCTCTCTCCTCTCCAGTTCCTCCACTCTGCTCTCTCTTCTCCAGTTACTCCACTCTGCTCTCTCCTCTCCAGTTACTCCACTCTGCTCTCACCTCTCCAGTTACTCCACTATGCTCTCTCCACTCCAGTTACTCCACTCTGCTCTCTCCACTCCAGTTACTCCACTCTGCTCTCTCCTCTCCAGTTACTCCACTCTACTGTCTCCTCTCCAGTTACTCCACTCTGCTCTCTCCTCTCCAGTTACTCCACTATGCTCTCTCCACTCCAGTTACTCCACTCTGCTCTCTCCAGTCCAGTTATTCCACTCTGCTCTCTCCTCTCCAGTTACTCCACTCTACTGTCTCCTCCCCAGTTACTCCACTCTGCTCTCTCCTCTCCAGTTACTCCACTCTGCTCTCACCTCTCCAGTTACTCCACTATGCTCTCTCCAGTCCAGTTACTCCACTCTGCTCTCTCCACTCCAGTTACTCCACTCTGCTCTCTCCTCTCCAGTTACTCCACTCTACTGTCTCCTCTCCAGTTACTCCACTCTGCTCTCTCCTCTCCAGTTATTCCACTCTGCTCTCTCCTCTCCAGTTACTCCACTCTTCTCTCTCCTCTCCAGTAACTCCACTCTGCTCTCTCCTCTCCAGTAACTCCACTCTGCTCTCACCTCTCCAGTTACTCCACTATGCTCTCTCCAGTCCAGTTACTCCACTCTGCTCTCTCCACTCCCGTTACTCCACTCTGCTCTCTCCTCTCCAGTTACTCCACTCTACTGTCTCCTCTCCAGTTACTCCACTCTGCTCTCTCCTCTCCAGTTACTCCACTCTGCTCTCTCCTCTCCAGTTACTCCACTCTACTGTCTCCTCTCCAGTTACTCCACTCTGCTCTCTCCTCTCCAGTTATTCCACTCTGCTCTCTCCTCTCCAGTTACTCCACTCTTCTCTCTCCTCTCCAGTAACTCCACTCTGCTCTCTCCTCTCCAGTTACTCCACTCTGCTCTCTCCTCTCCAGTTCCTCCACTCTGCTCTATTATGTCCAGTTACTCCACTCTGCTCTCTCCTCTCCAGTTACTCCACTCTGCTCTCTCCACTCCAGTTACTCCACTCTGCTCTCTCCTCTCCAGTTACTCCACTCTTCTCTCTCCTCTCCAGTTACTCCACTCTGCTCTCTCCACTCCAGTTACTCCACTCTGCTCTCTCCTCTCCAGTTACTCCACTCTGCTCTCTCCTCTCCAGTTACTCCACTCTGCTGTCTCCACTCCAGTTACTCCACTCTGCTCTCTCCTCTCCATTTACTCCACTCTGCTCTCTCCTCTCCAGTTACTCCACTCTGCTCTCTCTTCTCCAGTTATTCCACTCTGCTCTCTCCTCTCCAGTTACTCCACTCTGCTCTCACCTCTCCAGTTACTCCACTCTGCTCTCTCCTCTCCAGTTACTCCACTCTGCTCTCTACTCTCCAGTAACTCCACTCTGCTCTCTCCTCTCCAGTTACTCCACTCTGCTCTCTCCACTCCAGTTACTCCACTCTGCTCTCTCCTCTCCAGTTACTCCACTCTTCTCTCTCCTCTCCAGTTACTCCACTCTGCTCTCTCCTCTTCAGTAACTCCACTCTGCTCTCTCCTCACCAGTTCCTCCACTCTGCTCTATTATGTCCAGTTACTCCACTCTTCTCTCTCCTCTCCAGTTACTCCACTCTGCTCTCTCCTCTCCAGTAACTCCACTCTGCTCTCTCCTCTCCAGTTACTCCACTCTGCTCTCTCCTCTCCAGTTACTCCACTCTGCTCTCTCCTCTCCAGTTACTCCACTCTGCTCTCTCCACTCCAGTTACTCCACTCTGCTCTCTCCTCTCCAGTTACTCCACTCTTCTCTCTCCTCTCCAGTTACTCCACTCTGCTCTCTCCACTCCAGTTACTCCACTCTGCTCTCTCCTCTCCAGTCACTCCACTCTGCTCTCTCCTCTCCAGTTACTCCACTCTGCTGTCTCCACTCCAGTTACTCCACTCTGCTCTCTCCTCTCCAGTTACTCCACTCTGCTCTCTCCTCTCCAGTTCCTCCACTCTGCTCTCTCTTCTCCAGTTACTCCACTCTTCTCTCTCCTCTCCAGTTACTCCACTCTGCTCTCACCTCTCCAGTTACTCCACTATGCTCTCTCCACTCCAGTTACTCCACTCTGCTCTCTCCACTCCAGTTACTCCACTCTGCTCTCTCCTCTCCAGTTACTCCACTCTACTGTCTCCTCTCCAGTTACTCCACTCTTTTCTCTCCTCTCCAGTTACTCCACTATGCTCTCTCCACTCCAGTTACTCCACTCTGCTCTCTCCAGTCCAGTTACTCCACTCTGCTCTCTCCTCTCCAGTTACTCCACTCTACTGTCTCCTCTCCAGTTACTCCACTCTGCTCTCTCCTCTCCAGTTACTCCACTCTGCTCTCTCCTCTCCAGTTACTCCACTCTGCTCTCTCCTCTCCAGTTACTCCACTCAGCTCTCTCCTCTCCAGTTACTCCACTCTGCTCTCTCCTCTCCAGTTACTCGACTCTGCTCTCTCCTCTCCAGTTACTCCACTCTGCTCTCTCCTCTCCAGTTACTCCACTCTGCTCTCTCCTCTCCAGTGACTCCACTCTGCTCTCTCCTCTCCAGTGACTCCACTCTGCTCTCTACTCTCCAGTTACTCCACTCTGCTCTCTCCTCTCCAGTTACTCCACTCTGCTCTCTCCTCTCCACTTACTCCACTCTGCTCTCTCCTCTCCAGTTATTCCACTCTGCTCTCTCCTCTCCAGTTACTCCACTCTGCTCTCTCCTCTCCAGTTACTCCACTCTGCTCTCTCCACTCCAGTTACTCCACTATGCTCTCTCCACTCCAGTTACTCCACTCTGCTGTCTCCACTCCAGTTACTCCACTCTGCTCTCTACCTCTCCAGTTACTCCACTCTACTGTCTCCTCTCCAGTTACTCCACTCTGCTCTCTCCTCTCCAGTTACTCCACTCTGCTCTCTCCTCTCCAGTTACTCCACTCTGCTCTCTCCTCTCCAGTTATTCCACTCTGCTCTCTCCTCTCCAGTTACTCCACTCTGCTCTCTCCACTCCAGTTACTCTACTCTGCTCTCTCCTCTCCAGTTACTCCACTCTACTGTCTCCTCTCCAGTTACTCCACTCTGCTCTCTCCTCTCCAGTTACTCCACTCTGCTCTCTCCTCTCCAGTTACTCCACTCTGCTCTCTCCTCTCCAGTTACTGCACTCTGCTCTCTCCTCTCCAGTTACTCCACTCTGCTCTCTCCTCTCCAGTTACTCCACTCTGCTCTCTCCTCTCCAGTTATTCCACTCTGCTCTCTCCTCTCCAGTTACTCCACTCTGCTCTCTCCTCTCCAGTAACTCCACTCTGCTCTCTCCTCTCCAGTAACTCCACTCTGCTCTCTCCTCTTCAGTAACTCCACTCTGCTCTCTCCACTCCAGTTCCTCCACTCTGCTCTATTATGTCCAGTTACTCCACTCTGCTCTCTCCTCTCCAGTTACTCCACTCTGCTCTCTCCTCTCCAGTTACTCCACTCTGCTCTCTCCTCTCCAGTTACTCCACTCTGCTCTCTCCACTCCAGTTACTCCACTCTGCTCTCTCCTCTCCAGTTACTCCACTCTTCTCTCTCCTCTCCAGTTACTCCACTCTGCTCTCTCCACTCCAGTTACTCCACTCTGCTCTCTCCTCTCCAGTTACTCCACTCTGCTCTCTCCTCTCCAGTTACTCCACTCTGCTGTCTCCACTCCAGTTACTCCACTCTGCTCTCTCCTCTCCATTTACTCCACTCTGCTCTCTCCTCTCCAGTTACTCCACTCTGCTCTCTCTTCTCCAGTTATTCCACTCTGCTCTCTCCTCTCCAGTTACTCCACTCTGCTCTCACCTCTCCAGTTACTCCACTCTGCTCTCTCCTCTCCAGTTACTCCACTCTGCTCTCTCCTCTCCAGTAACTCCACTCTGCTCTCTCCTCTCCAGTTACTCCACTCTGCTCTATTATGTCCAGTTACTCCACTCTGCTCTCTCCTCTCCAGTTACTCCACTCTGCTCTCTCTTCTCCAGTTATTCCACTCTGCTCTCTCCTCTCCAGTTACTCCACTCTGCTCTCACCTCTCCAGTTACTCCACTCTGCTCTCTCCTCTCCAGTTACTCCACTCTGCTCTCTCCTCTCCCGTTACTCCACTCTGCTCTATTAAATCCAGTTACTCCACTCTGCTCTCTCCTCTCCAGTTCCTCCACTCTGCTCTCACCTCTCCAGTTACTCCACACTGCTCTCACCTCTCCAGTAACTCCACTCTGCTCTCTCCTCTCCAGTTACTCCACTCTGCTCTCTCCTCTTCAGTAACTCCACACTGCTCTCTCCTCTCCAGTTACTCCACACTGCTCTATTATGTCCAGTTACTCCACTCTGCTCCCTCCTCTCCAGTTACTCCACTCTGCTCTCTCCTCTCCAGTTACTCCACTCTGCTCTATTATGTCCAGTTACTCCACTCTGCTCTCTCCTCTCCAGTTACTCCACTCTGCTCTCTCCTCTCCAGTTACTCCACTCTATTCTCACCTCTCCAGTTACTCTACTCTGCTCTCTCCTCTCCAGTTACTCCACTCTGCTCTCACCTCTCCAGTTACTCCACTCTGCTCTCTCCTCTCCAGTTACTCCACTCTGCTCTCTCCTCTCCAGTAACTCCACTCTGCTCTCTCCTCTCCAGTTACTCCACTCTGCTCTATTATGTCCAGTTACTCCACTCTGCTCTCTCCTCTCCAGTTACTCCACTCTGCTCTCTCTTCTCCAGTTATTCCACTCTGCTCTCTCCTCTCCAGTTACTCCACTCTGCTCTCACCTCTCCAGTTACTCCACTCTGCTCTCTCCTCTCCAGTTACTCCACTCTGCTCTCTCCTCTCCAGTTACTCCACTCTGCTCTATTAAATCCAGTTACTCCACTCTGCTCTCTCCTCTCCAGTTCCTCCAGTCTGCTCTCACCTCTCCAGTTACTCCACTCTGCTCTCACCTCTCCAGTAACTCCACTCTGCTCTCTCCTCTCCAGTTACTCCACTCTGCTCTCTCCTCTTCAGTAACTCCACACTGCTCTCTCCTCTCCAGTTACTCCACACTGCTCTATTATGTCCAGTTACTCCACTCTGCTCCCTCCTCTCCAGTTACTCCACTCTGCTCTCTCCTCTCCAGTTACTCCACTCTGCTCTATTATGTCCAGTTACTCCACTCTGCTCTCTCCTCTCCAGTTACTCCACTCTGCTCTCTCCTCTCCAGTTACTCCACTCTGTTCTCACCTCTCCAGTTACTCCACTCTGCTCTCTCCTCTCCAGTTACTCCACTCTGCTCTCACCTCTCCAGTTACTCCACTCTGCTCTCTCCTCTCCAGTTACTCCACTCTGCTCTCACCTCTCCAGTTACTCCACTCTGATCTCACCTCTCCAGTTACTCCACTCTGCTCTCTCCTCTCCAGTTACTCCACTCTGCTCTATTATGTCCAGTTACTCCACTCTGCTCTCTCCTCTCCAGTTACTCCACTCTGCTCTCACCTCTCCAGTTACTCCACTCTGCTGTCTCCTCTCCAGTAACTCCACTCTGCTCTCTCCTCTCCAGTTACTCCACTCTGCTCTATTATGTCCAGTTACTCCACTCTGCTCTCTCCTCTCCATTTGCTCCACTCTGCTCTCTCCTCTCCAGTTACTCCACTCTGCTCTATTATGTCCAGCTACTCCACTCTGCTCTCTCCTCTCCAGTTGCTCCACTCTGCTCTCTCCTCTCCAGTTGTAGGTGCAGCTGCTCCCCGATTGCAGGCAGGAAATGCTTCCCAAATTGCCCAGCCAATCCCTGTGCTGTCCCTGTCCTGGGAGTGTTTGATGGGGACAGTGTAGAGGGAGATTTACTCTGTATCTAACCCCCGTACTGTACCTGTCCTGGGAGTGTTTGATGAAGACAGTGGAGAGGGAGCTTTACTCTGTATCTAACCCCCGTACTGTACCTGTCCTGGGAGTGTTTGATGAAGACAGTGTAGAGGGAGCTTTACTCTGTATCTAACCCCCGTACTGTACCTGTGCTGGGAATGTTTGATGGGGGACAGTGTAGAGGGAGCTTTACTCTGTATCTAATCCCCGTGCTGTACCTGTCCTGGGAGTGTTTGATGGGGACAGTGTAGAGGGAGCTTTACTCTGTATCTAACCCCCGGACTGTACCTGTCCTGGGAGTGTTTGTTGGGGGACAGTGTGGAGGGAGCTTTACTCTGTATCTAACCCCCGTACTGTACCTGTCCTGGGAGTGTCTGATAGAGAATTCCCTCTCTAAACCTCTCCGTCACTCTCTCGCTCTCTCCTCCTTTCAGACGCTCCCTAAAACCTGCCTGCTTCCGTGCGAGATTGTGCGGGACTTCCGTTCCTGTGAATGATTCATCAGGGGGAAGCAGCCATTCTCTCCATCGTCCCCGTGCTGCCCCTTCGCTCGAGGTTTCCAGTCAAACCCACTCCCCCTCTGATCTTTCCCCACATCCCTGTAAATTTCTCTCCTCCGAGTATTTCTCCGACTCCCCTTTTGAGCATTACGACTGAATGTTCTTCCTCCGCCCTTTCGGGCTCGCGCGTCCCGGGTCACAACCACTCGCCACGGTGAAAACAAATTTCCTCGTGTAGCCTCTGGTCCTTTCGCCGTCAATCTGTGCCCGTCTGGTTCCCCTTACCCTCCCGCCAACTGGAAACAGTTTTTCCTTATTTACTCCATCCAAACCCTCTCTGCTTGCGAACGCTCCGATTAAATCTCCTCTTAACCTGCTCTGCTCTAAGGAGAACAAGCCCAGCTTCCAGACACCCTCCACATTAATCGGAGTCCTTCATCCCTGGGACCGTTGCCGTCAACCTCCTCCGCACCCTCTCCGAGGCCTCTTCACTTTCCCCAGAGTTTGGTGACCGCAATCGGACACAGTCCTGCGGTCGGATCCGAACCAGTGTTTCATTAATGTTTACAGTACCTGCCTTGCTCTTGTACCCTCATGAAGCCAAGGATCCCGTACGTATGCCAGAAAAAAGACTCTCTCAAACTCGTCCTGCCGCCCTCAAAGATTTGTGGACGTACGCGGGCAGGTCCCTCGTTTTATGCTGCCCAGTTAGAATTGCACATTATGTTTTACCTGACGTCTCCTGTTCGTTCTCCCGACCTCACACACTGCTCCCTGTTAAACTGTACCTGCCACCTCTCTGCCCATTTCACAGCCCGGCTGTGCCCATTGGAGTTTGCCCTGTCACTCACCGCAATTTGTGACGCTTCCGACTTCCGCCGTGCGTGGAAAACTTTGAAATGGCGCCTCGTGAGCTCAAGGCTCGGGTGTCGTTAACTCGGCTGAAGGATGTGGGGGAAGGTTGGGGAGGAGGTGCGAGATCTCTCTACCACACTCTGGGCTGCAGAGACTGTGTGTGGTCGGGTCAGCAGTGACTCAAAGCACAATCTTGCCCCTGAATCAATCTTAGCAAACGCAAGCAGAGGGTTGCCATGGCAACGGGCCCGATCCGTTGCTGCTCTCTGACCGCGTCATGCGCTCCGATCCTTCTGGAACCTTCTCGCCAAGCGACAGCCAGATCCTCACGTACGCAAGCAGCAGGCTCAACGCTCAGACACATTATCCTCTGGAACCGGGTGTCACAGTGTGTTAGATACACTGTCCTGTCTTCCTCTGGGACCGGATGGCACAGTGTGTTAGATACACTGTCCTGTCTTCCTCTGGGACCGGGTGTCACTGTGTGTTAGATACACTGTCCTGTCTTCCTCTGGGACCGGATGGCACAGTGTGTTAGATACACTGTCCTGTCTTCCTCTGGGACCGGGTGTCACTGTGTGTTAGATACACTGTCCTTTCCCACTCTGGGACCGGGTGTCACAGTGCGTTAGATACACTGTCCTTTCCCCCTCTGGGACCGGGTGTCACAGTGTGTTAGATACACTGTCCTTTCCCCCCCTCTGGTACAAGGTGTCACAGTGTGTTAGATACACTGTCCTTTCCCACTCTGGGACCGGGTGTCACAGTGTGTTAGATACACTGTCCTTTCCCCCTCTGGGACCGGGTGTCACAGTGTGTTAGATACACTGTCCTTTCCCTCTCTGGGACCGGGTATCACAGTGTGTTAGATACACTGTCCTTTCCACTCTTCTGGGATCGGGTGTCACAGTGCGTTAGATACACTGTCATTTCCCCCTCTGGGACCGGATGGCACAGTGTGTTAGATACACTGTCCTTTCCCCCTCTGGGACTGGGTGTCACAGTGTGTTAGATACACTGTCCTTTCCCTCTCTGGGACCGGGTATCACAGTGTGTTAGATACACTGTCCTTTCCACTCTTCTGGGATCGGGTGTCACAGTGCGTTAGATACACTGTCATTTCCCCCTCTGGGACCGGATGGCACAGTGTGTTAGATATACTGCCTTTCCCCCTCTGGGACTGGGTGTCACTGTGTGTTAGATACACTGTCCTTTCCCCATCTGGGACCTGGTGTCACAGTGCGTTAGATACACTGTCCTTTCCCCCTCTGGGACCGGGTGTCACTGTGTGTTAGATACACTGTCCTTTCCCCATCTGGGACCTGGTGTCACAGTGTGTTAGATACACTGTCCTTTCCCCCTCTGGGACTGGGTGTCACAGTGTGTCAGATACACTGTCCTTTCCCTCTCTGGGACCGGGTATCACAGTGTGTTAGATACACTGTCCTTTCCACTCTTCTGGGATCGGGTGTCACAGTGCGTTAGATACACTGTCATTTCCCCCTCTGGGACCGGATGGCACAGTGTGTTAGATATACTGCCTTTCCCCCTCTGGGACTGGGTGTCACTGTGTGTTAGATACACTGTCCTTTCCCCATCTGGGACCTGGTGTCACAGTGCGTTAGATACACTGTCCTTTCGCCCTCTGGGACTGGGTGTCACAGTGTGTTAGATATACTGCCTTTCCCCCTCTGGGACTGGGTGTCACTGTGTGTTAGATACACTGTCCTTTCCCCATCTGGGACCTGGTGTCACAGTGCGTTAGATACACTGTCCTTTCCCCCTCTGGGACTGGGTGTCACAGTGTGTTAGATATACTGCCTTTCCCCCTCTGGGACTGGGTGTCACTGTGTGTTAGATACACTGTCCTTTCCCCATCTGGGACCTGGTGTCACAGTGCGTTAGATACACTGTCCTTTCGCCCTCTGGGACCGGGTGTCGCAGTGTGTTAGATACACTGTCCTTTCCCCCTCTGGGACCGGGTGTCACAGTGCGTTAGATACACTGTCCTTTCCCCCTCTGGGACCGGGTGTCACAGTGCATTAGATACACTGTCCTTTCCCACTCTGGGACCGGGTGTCACAGTGTGTTAGATACACTGTCCTTTCCCACTCTGGGACCGGGTGTCACAGTGTGTTAGATACACTGTCCTTTCCCCCCTCTGGGACCGGGTATCACAGTGTGTTAGATACACTGTCCTTTCCTCCTATGGGACCGAGTGTCACAGTGTGTTAGATACACTGTCCTTTCCCCCTCTGGGACAGGGTGTCACAGTGTGTTAGATACACTGTCCTTTCCCCCCCTCTGGTACAAGGTGTCACAGTGTGTTAGATACACTGTCCTTTCCCCCTCTGGGACAGGGTGTCACAGTGTGTTAGATACACTGTCCTTTCCCACTCTGGGACCGGGTGTCACAGTGTGTTAGATACACTGTCCTTTCCCCCCTCTGGGACCGGGTGTCACAGTGTGTTAGATACACTGTCCTTTCCCCCCTCTGGGACCGGGTATCACAGTGTGTTAGATACACTGTCCTTTCCCCCTCTGGGACCGGGTGTCGCAGTGTGTTAGATACACTGTCCTTTCCCCCCCTCTGGTACAAGGTGTCACAGTGTGTTAGATACACTGTCCTTTCGCCCTCTGGGACCGGGTGTCGCAGTGTGTTAGATACACTGTCCTTTCCCCCCCTCTGGTACAAGGTGTCACAGTGTGTTAGATACACTGTCCTTTCGCCCTCTGGGACCTGGTGTCACAGTGCGTTAGATACACTGTCCTTTCGCCCTCTGGGACCGGGTGTCGCAGTGTGTTAGATACACTGTCCTTTCCCCCCCTCTGGTACAAGGTGTCACAGTGTGTTAGATACACTGTCCTTTCCCCCTCTGGGACAGGGTGTCACAGTGTGTTAGATACACTGTCCTTTCCCCCCTCTGGGACTGGGTGTCACAGTGTGTTAGATACACTGTCCTTTCCCCCTCTGGGACAGGGTGTCACAGTGTGTTAGATACACTGTCCTTTCCCTCTCTGACACCGGGTGTCATAGTGTGTTAGATACACTGTCCTTTCCCCCTCTGGGACTGGGTGTTACAGTGTGTTAGATACACTGTCCTTTCCACTCTTCTGGGATCGGGTGTCACAGTGCGTTAGATACACTGTCATTTCCCCCTCTGGGACCGGATGTCACAGTGTGTTAGATACACTGTCCTTTCCACTCTTCTGGGATCGGGTGTCACAGTGCGTTAGATACACTGTCCTTTCCCCCTCTGGGACAGGGTGTCACAGTGTGTTAGATACACTGTCCTTTCCCCCCTCTGGGACCGGGTGTTACAGTGTGTTAGATACACTGTCCTTTCCACTCTTCTGGGATCGGGTGTCACAGTGCGTTAGATACACTGTCCTTTCCCCCTCTGGGACAGGGTGTCACAGTGTGTTAGATACACTGTCCTTCCCACCTCTGGGACCGGGTGTCACAGTGCGTTAGATACACTGTCCTTTCCCCCTCTGGGACAGGGTGTCACAGTGTGTTAGATACACTGTCCTTCCCACCTCTGGGACCGGGTGTCACAGTGTGTTAGATACACTGTCCTTTCCCCCTCTGGGACCGGGTATCACAGTGTGTTAGATACACTGTCCTTTCCCCCCTCTGGGACCGGGTGTCACAGTGCGTTAGATACACTGTCCTTTCCCCCTCTGGGACCGGGTGTCACAGTGCGTTAGATACACTGTCCTTTCCCCCCCTCTGGGACCGGGTGTCACAGTGTGTTAGATACACTGTCCTTTCCCCCTCTGGGACCAGGTGTCCACAGTGCGTTAGATACACTGTCCTTTCCCCCCCTCTGGGACCGGGTGTCACAGTGTGTTAGATAAACTGTCCTTTCCCCCTCTGGGACCAGGTGTCACAGTGTGTTAGATACACTGTCCTTTCACCCACTCTGGGACCGGGTATCACAGTGTGTTAGATAAACTGTCCTTTCCCCCTCTGGGACCAGGTGTCACAGTGTGTTAGATACACTGTCCTTTCCCCACCCCTCTGGGACCGGGTGTCACAGTGTGTTAGATACACTGTCCTGTCCCCCTCTGGGACCGGGTGTCACAGTGTGTTAGATACACTGTCCTGTCCCCCTCTGGGACCGGGTGTCACAGTGTGTTAGATACACTGTCCTTTCACCCACTCTGGGACCGGGTATCACAGTGTGTTAGATACACTGTCCTTCCCACCTCTGGGACCGGGTGTCACAGTGCGTTAGATACACTGTCCTTTCCCCCTCTGGGACCGGGTATCACAGTGTGTTAGATACACTGTCCTTTCCACTCTTCTGGGATCGGGTGTCACAGTGTGTTAGATACACTGTCCTTTCCCCCTCTGGGACCAGGTGTCCACAGTGCGTTAGATACACTGTCCTTTCCCCCCCTCTGGTACAAGGTGTCACAGTGTGTTAGATACACTGTCCTTTCGCCCTCTGGGACCGGGTGTCACAGTGTGTGTTATACACTGTCCTTTCGCCCTCTGGGACCGGGTGTCACAATGTGTTAGATGCACTGTCCTTTCCCCCACTCTGGGACCGGGTGTCACAGTGTGTTAGATGCACTGTCCTTTCCCCCACTCTGGGACCGGGTGTCACAGTGTGTTAGATGCACTGTCCTTTCCCCCACTCTGGGACCGGGTGTCACAGTGTGTTAGATACACTGTCCTTTCCCCCACTCTGGGACCGGGTGTCACAGTGTGTTAGATACACTGTCCTTTTCCCCCCTCTGGGACCGGGTGTCACAGTGTGTTAGATACACTGTCCTTTTCCCCTCTGGGACCGGGTGTCACAGTGTGCTAGATAAACTGTCCTTTCCCCCTCTGGGACCGGGTGTCACAGTGTGTTAGATACACTGTCCTTTCCCCACCCCTCTGGGACCGGGTGTCACAGTGTGTTAGATACACTGTCCTGTCCCCCTCTGGGACCGGGTGTCACAGTGTGTTAGATACACTGTCCTTTCACCCACTCTGGGACAGGGTGTCACAGTGTGTTAGATACACTGTCCTTCCCACCTCTGGGACCGGGTGTCACAGTGCGTTAGATACACTGTCCTTTCCCCCTCTGGGACCGGGTATCACAGTGTGTTAGATACACTGTCCTTTCCACTCTTCTGGGATCGGGTGTCACAGTGTGTTAGATACACTGTCCTTTCCCCCTCTGGGACCAGGTGTCCACAGTGCGTTAGATACACTGTCCTTTCCCCCCCTCTGGTACAAGGTGTCACAGTGTGTTAGATACACTGTCCTTTCGCCCTCTGGGACCGGGTGTCACAGTGTGTTATATACACTGTCCTTTCGCCCTCTGGGACCGGGTGTCACAGTGTGTTAGATACACTGTCCTTTCCCCAACTCTGGGACTGGGTGTCACAGTGTGTTAGATACACTGTCCTTTCCCCCCCCCTCTGGGACCGGGTGTCACAGTGTGTTAGATACACTGTCCTTTCCCCCCTCTGGGACTGGGTGTCACAGTGTGTTAGATACACTGTCCTTTCGCCCTCTGGGACCGGGTGTCACAGTGTGTTAGATACACTGTCCTTTCCCCCTCTGGGACCGGGTGTCACAGTGTGTTAGATACACTGTCCTTTCCCCCCCCCTCTGGGACCGGGTGTCACAGTGTGTTAGATACACTGTCCTTTCGCCCTCTGGGACCGGGTGTCACAGTGTGTTATATACACTGTCCTTTCCCCCTCTGGGACCGGGTGTCACAGTGTGTTAGATACACTGTCCTTTCCCCCTCTGGGACTGGGTGTCACAGTGTGTTAGATACACTGTCCTTCCCACCTCTGGGACCGGGTGTCACAGCGTGTTAGATACACTGTCCTTTTCCCCCCTCTGGGACCGGGTGTCACAGTGTGTTAGATACACTGTCCTTTCCCCAACTCTGGGACTGGGTGTCACAGTGTGTTAGATACACTGTCCTTTCCCCCACTCTGGGACCGGGTGTCACAGAGTGTTAGATACACTGTCCTTTCCCCCACTCTGGGACCGGGTGTCACAGTGTGTTAGATGCACTGTCCTTTCCCCCACTCTGGGACCGGGTGTCACAGTGTGTTAGATGCACTGTCCTTTCCCCCACTCTGGGACCGGGTGTCACAGTGTGTTAGATACACTGTCCTTTTCCCCCCTCTGGGACCGGGTGTCACAGTGTGTTAGATACACTGTCCTTTTCCCCTCTGGGACCGGGTGTCACAGTGTGTTAGATAAACTGTCCTTTCCCCCTCTGGGACCGGGTGTCACAGTGTGTTAGATACACTGTCCTTTCCCCACCCCTCTGGGACCGGGTGTCACAGTGTGTGAGATACACTGTCCTG
Source organism: Heterodontus francisci (assembly GCF_036365525.1). Classification (NCBI taxonomy): domain Eukaryota; kingdom Metazoa; phylum Chordata; class Chondrichthyes; order Heterodontiformes; family Heterodontidae; genus Heterodontus; species Heterodontus francisci. The sequence continues at coordinate 293,767 of NW_027141150.1, read as the reverse complement.
TCCCCCTCTGGGACCGGGTGTCACAGTGTGTTAGATACACTGTCCTTTCACCCACTCTGGGACAGGGTGTCACAGTGTGTTAGATACACTGTCCTTCCCACCTCTGGGACCGGGTGTCACAGTGCGTTAGATACACTGTCCTTTCCCCCTCTGGGACCGGGTATCACAGTGTGTTAGATACACTGTCCTTTCCACTCTTCTGGGATCGGGTGTCACAGTGTGTTAGATACACTGTCCTTTCCCACTCTGGGACCGGGTGTCACAGTGTGTTAGATACACTGTCCTTTCCCCCCTCTGGGACCGGGTATCACAGTGTGTTAGATACACTGTCCTTTCCCCCTCTGGGACCGGGTGTCGCAGTGTGTTAGATACACTGTCCTTTCCCCCCCTCTGGTACAAGGTGTCACAGTGTGTTAGATACACTGTCCTTTCGCCCTCTGGGACCGGGTGTCGCAGTGTGTTAGATACACTGTCCTTTCCCCCCCTCTGGTACAAGGTGTCACAGTGTGTTAGATACACTGTCCTTTCGCCCTCTGGGACCTGGTGTCACAGTGCGTTAGATACACTGTCCTTTCGCCCTCTGGGACCGGGTGTCGCAGTGTGTTAGATACACTGTCCTTTCCCCCCCTCTGGTACAAGGTGTCACAGTGTGTTAGATACACTGTCCTTTCCCCCTCTGGGACAGGGTGTCACAGTGTGTTAGATACACTGTCCTTTCCCCCCTCTGGGACTGGGTGTCATAGTGTGTTAGATACACTGTCCTTTCCCTCTCTGACACCGGGTGTCATAGTGTGTTAGATACACTGTCCTTTCCACTCTTCTGGGATCGGGTGTCACAGTGCGTTAGATACACTGTCATTTCCCCCTCTGGGACCGGATGTCACAGTGTGTTAGATATACTGTCCTTTCCCCCTCTGGGACAGGGTGTCACAGTGTGTTAGATACACTGTCCTTCCCACCTCTGGGACCGGGTGTCACAGTGCGTTAGATACACTGTCCTTTCCACCTCTGGGACAGGGTGTCACAGTGTGTTAGATACACTGTCCTTTCCACTCTTCTGGGATCGGGTGTCACAGTGTGTTAGATACACTGTCATTTCCCCCTCTGGGACTGGGTGTCCACAGTGCGTTAGATACACTGTCCTTTCCCCCCCTCTGGGACCGGGTGTCACAGTGTGTTAGATACACTGTCCTTTCCCCCTCTGGGACCAGGTGTCCACAGTGCGTTAGATACACTGTCCTTTCCCCCTCTGGGACCAGGTGTCCACAGTGCGTTAGATACACTGTCCTTTCCCCCTCTAGGACCGGGTGTCACAGTGTGTTAGATACACTGTCCTTTCCCCCCCTCTGGGACCGGGTGTCACAGTGTGTTAGATACACTGTCCTTTCCCCCCCTCTGGGACCGGGTGTCTCAGTGCGTTAGATACACTGTCCTTTTCCCCTCTGGGACCGGGTGTCACAGTGTGTTAGATAAACTGTCCTTTCCCCCTCTGGGACCGGGTGTCACAGTGTGTTAGATACACTGCCCTTTTCCCCTCTGGGACCGGGTGTCACAGTGTGTTAGATAAACTGTCCTTTCCCCCTCTGGGACCGGGTGTCACAGTGTGTTAGATACACTGTCCTTTCCCCACCCCTCTGGGACCGGGTGTCACAGTGTGTTAGATACACTGTCCTGTCCCCCTCTGGGACCGGGTGTCACAGTGTGTTAGATACACTGTCCTTTCCCCCTCTGGGACCGGGTGTCACAGTGTGTTAGATACACTGTCCTTTCCCCCTCTGGGACTGGGTGTCACAGTGTGTTAGATACACTGTCCTTCCCACCTCTGGGACCGGGTGTCACAGCGTGTTAGATACACTGTCCTTTTCCCCACTCTGGGACCGGGTGTCACAGTGTGTTAGATACACTGTCCTTTCCCCAACTCTGGGACTGGCTGTCACAGTGTGTTAGATACACTGTCCTTTCCCCCACTCTGGGACCGGGTGTCACAGAGTGTTAGATACACTGTCCTTTCCCCCACTCTGGGACCGGGTGTCACAGTGTGTTAGATGCACTGTCCTTTCCCCCACTCTGGGACCGGGTGTCACAGTGTGTTAGATACACTGTCCTTTCCCCCACTCTGGGACCGGGTGTCACAGTGTGTTAGATACACTGTCCTTTTCCCCCCTCTGGGACCGGGTGTCACAGTGTGTTAGATACACTGTCCTTTTCCCCTCTGGGACCGGGTGTCACAGTGTGTTAGATAAACTGTCCTTTCCCCCTCTGGGACCGGGTGTCACAGTGTGTTAGATACACTGTCCTTTCCCCACCCCTCTGGGACCGGGTGTCACAGTGTGTTAGATACACTGTCCTGTCCCCCTCTGGGACCGGGTGTCACAGTGTGTTAGATACACTGTCCTTTCACCCACTCTGGGACAGGGTGTCACAGTGTGTTAGATACACTGTCCTTCCCACCTCTGGGACCGGGTGTCACAGTGCGTTAGATACACTGTCCTTTCCCCCTCTGGGACCGGGTATCACAGTGTGTTAGATACACTGTCCTTTCCACTCTTCTGGGATCGGGTGTCACAGTGTGTTAGATACACTGTCCTTTCCCCCTCTGGGACCAGGTGTCCACAGTGCGTTAGATACACTGTCCTTTCCCCCCCTCTGGTACAAGGTGTCACAGTGTGTTAGATACACTGTCCTTTCGCCCTCTGGGACCGGGTGTCACAGTGTGTTATATACACTGTCCTTTCGCCCTCTGGGACCGGGTGTCACAGTGTGTTAGATACACTGTCCTTTCCCCAACTCTGGGACTGGGTGTCACAGTGTGTTAGATACACTGTCCTTTCCCCCCCCCTCTGGGACCGGGTGTCACAGTGTGTTAGATACACTGTCCTTTCCCCCCCCCTCTGGGACCGGGTGTCACAGTGTGTTAGATACATTGTCCTTTCGCCCTCTGGGACCGGGTGTCACAGTGTGTTATATACACTGTCCTTTCCCCCTCTGGGACCGGGTGTCACAGTGTGTTAGATACACTGTCCTTTCCCCCTCTGGGACTGGGTGTCACAGTGTGTTAGATACACTGTCCTTCCCACCTCTGGGACCGGGTGTCACAGCGTGTTAGATACACTGTCCTTTTCCCCCCTCTGGGACCGGGTGTCACAGTGTGTTAGATACACTGTCCTTTCCCCAACTCTGGGACTGGGTGTCACAGAGTGTTAGATACACTGTCCTTTCCCCCACTCTGGGACCGGGTGTCACAGTGTGTTAGATGCACTGTCCTTTCCCCCACTCTGGGACCGGGTGTCACAGTGTGTTAGATACACTGTCCTTTCCCCCACTCTGGGACCGGGTGTCACAGTGTGTTAGATACACTGTCCTTTTCCCCTCTGGGACCGGGTGTCACAGTGTGTTAGATAAACTGTCCTTTCCCCCTCTGGGACCGGGTGTCACAGTGTGTTAGATACACTGTCCTTTCCCCACCCCTCTGGGACCGGGTGTCACAGTGTGTGAGATACACTGTCCTGTCCCCCTCTGGGACCGGGTGTCACAGTGTGTTAGATACACTGTCCTTTCACCCACTCTGGGACAGGGTGTCACAGTGTGTTAGATACACTGTCCTTCCCACCTCTGGGACCGGGTGTCACAGTGCGTTAGATACACTGTCCTTTCCCCCTCTGGGACCGGGTATCACAGTGTGTTAGATACACTGTCCTTTCCACTCTTCTGGGATCGGGTGTCACAGTGTGTTAGATACACTGTCCTTTCCCCCTCTGGGACCAGGTGTCCACAGTGCGTTAGATACACTGTCCTTTCCCCCCCTCTGGTACAAGGTGTCACAGTGTGTTAGATACACTGTCCTTTCGCCCTCTGGGACCGGGTGTCACAGTGTGTTAGATACACTGTCCTTTCCCCAACTCTGGGACTGGGTGTCACAGTGTGTTAGATACACTGTCCTTTCCCCCTCTGGGACCGGGTGTCACAGTGTGTTAGATACACTGTCCTTTCCCCCCCTCTCTGGGACCGGGTGTCACAGTGTGTTAGATACACTGTCCTTTCCCCCACCCTCTGGGACCGGGTGTCACAGTGTGTTAGATACACTGTCCTTTCGCCCTCTGGGACCGGGTGTCACAGGGTGTTATATACACTGTCCTTTCCCCCTCTGGGACCGGGTGTCACAGTGTGTTAGATACACTGTCCTTTCCCCCTCTGGGACTGGGTGTCACATTGTGTTAGATACACTGTCCTTCCCACCTCTGGGACCGGGTGTCACAGCGTGTTAGATACACTGTCCTTTTCCCCCCTCTGGGACCGGGTGTCACAGTGTGTTAGATACACTGTCCTTTCCCCAACTCTGGGACTGGGTGTCACAGTGTGTTAGATACACTGTCCTTTCCCCCACTCTGGGACCGGGTGTCACAGAGTGTTAGATACACTGTCCTTTTCCCCCCTCTGGGACCGGGTGTCACAGTGTGTTAGATACACTGTCCTTTTCCCCCCTCTGGGACCGGGTGTCACAGTGTGTTAGATACACTGTCCTTTCCCCCCTCTGGGACCGGGTGTCACAGTGCGTTAGATACACTGTCCTTTCCCCCACTCTGGGACCGGGTGTCACAGTGTGTTAGATACACTGTCCTTTCCCCCACTCTGGGACCGGGTGTCACAGTGTGTTAGATGCACTGTCCTTTCCCCCACTCTGGGACCGGGTGTCACAGTGTGTTAGATACACTGTCCTTTCCCCCACTCTGGGACCGGGTGTCACAGTGTGTTAGATACACTGTCCTTTTCCCCCCTCTGGGACCGGGTGTCACAGTGTGTTAGATACACTGTCCTGTCTTCCTTTGGGACCTGGTGTCACTGTGTGTTCGATGCAGTGTCCTTCCCCCTCTGGTACAGGGTGTCACAGTGTGTTAGATACACTGTCCTTTCCCCCCCTCTGGTACAAGGTGTCACAGTGTGTTAGATACACTTTCCTTTCCCCCCCTCTGGTACAAGGTGTCACAGTGTGTTAGATACACTGTCCTTTTCCCCTCTGGGACCGGGTGTCACAGTGTGTTAGATAAACTGTCCTTTCCCCCTCGGGGACCGGGTGTCACAGTGTGTTAGATACACTGTCCTTTCCCCCCCCCCTCTGGGACCGGGTGTCACAGTGTGTTAGATACACTGTCCTTTCACCCACTCTGGGACAGGGTGTCACAGTGTGTTAGATACACTGTCCTTTCCCCCTCTGGGACCGGGTGTCACAGTGTGTTAGATACACTGTCCTTCCCACCTCTGGGACCGGGTGTCACAGTGTATTAGATACACTGTCCTTTCCCCAACTCTGGGACTGGGTGTCACAGTGTGTTAGATACACTGTCCTTTCCCCCACTCTGGGACCGGGTGTCACAGTGTGTTAGATCCACTGTCCTTTTCCCCCCTCTGGGACCGGGTGTCACAGTGTGTTAGATACACTGTCCTTTCCCCAACTCTGGGACCGGGTGTCACAGTGTGTTAGATACACTGTCCTTTCCCCCACTCTGGGACCGGGTGTCACAGTGTGTTAGATACACTGTCCTTTCCCCAACTCTGGGACTGGGTGTCACAGTGTGTTAGATACACTGTCCTTTCCCCCATTCTGGGACCGGGTGTCACAGTGTGTTAGATACACTGTCCTTTTCCCCCCTCTGGGACCGGGTGTCACAGTGTGTTAGATACACTGTTCTTTCACCCCTCTGGGACTGGGTGTCACAGTGTGTTAGATACACTATCCTTTTCCCCCCTCTGGGACCGGGTGTCACAGTGCGTTAGATACACTGTTCTTTCACCCCTCTGGGACCGGGTGTCACAGTGCGTTAGATACACTGTCCTTTCCCCCACTCTGGGACCGGGTGTCACAGTGTGTTAGATGCACTGTCCTTTCCCCCACTCTGGGACCGGGTGTCACAGTGTGTTAGATACACTGTCCTTTTCCCCCCTCTGGGACCGGGTGTCACAGTGTGTTAGATACACTGTCCTGTCTTCCTCTGGGACCGGGTGTCACTGTGTGTTCGATGCAGTGTCCTTTCCCCCTCTGGTACAAGGTGTCACAGTGTGTTAGATACACTGTCCTTTCCCCCCCTCTGGTACAAGGTGTCACAGTGTGTTAGATACACTGTCCTTTCCCCCCCTCTGGTACAAGGTGTCACAGTGTGTTAGATACACTGTCCTTTCCCCCCTCTGGGACCGGGTGTCACTGTGTGTTAGATACACTGTCCTTTCCCCCCACTCTGGGACCGGGTATCACAGTGTGTTAGATACACTGTCCTTTCCCCCCTCTGGGACTGGGTGTCACAGTGCATTAGATACACTGTCCTTTCCCCCACTCTGGGACCGGGTGTCACAGTGTGTTATATACACTGTCCTGTCTTCCTCTGGGACCGGGTGTCACTGTGTGTTAGATGCACTGTCCTTTCCCCCTCTGGTACAAGGTGTCACAGTGTGTTAGATACACTGTCCTGTCTTCCTCTGGGACCGGGTGTCACTGTGTGTTAGATGCACTGTCCTTTCCCCCTCTGGTACAATGTGTCACAGTGTGTTACATCCACTGTCCTTTCCCCCCCCCCCCCCCCCCCCCTCTGGTACAAGGTGTCACAGTGCGTTCGATACACTGTCCTTTCCCCCACTCTGGGACCAGGTGTCACAGTGTGTTAGATACACTGTCCTTTCCCCCACTCTGGGACCGGGTGTCACAGTGTGTTAGATACACTGTCCTGTCTTCCTCTGGGACCGGGTGTCACAGTGTGTTCGATACACTGTCCTTTCCCCCCCTCTGGTACAAGGTGTCACAGTGTGTTAGATACACTGTCCTTTCCCCCCCTCTGGGACCGGGTGTCACAGTGTGTTAGATACACTGTCCTTTCCCCCCTCTGGGACCGGGTGTCACAGTGTGTTAGATACACTGTCCTTTCCCCCTCTGGGACTGGGTGTCACAATGTGTTAGATACACTGTCCTTTCCCCCCCTCTGGTACAAGGTGTCACTGTGTGTTAGATACACTGTCCTTTCCACCTCTGGGACTGGGTGTCACAGTGTGTTAGATACACTGTCCTTTCCCCCTCTGGGACTGGGTGTCACAGTGTGTTAGATACACTGTCCTTTCCCCCTCTGGGACCGGGTGTCACAGTGTGTTAGATACACTGTCCTTTCCCCCCTCTGGGACCGGGTGTCACAGTGTGTTAGATACACTGTCTTTCCCCCTCTGGGACCGGGTGTCACAGTGTGTTAGATACACTGTCCTTTCCCCCTCTGGGACCGGGTGTCACAGTGTGTTAGATACACTGTCCTTTCCCCCTCTGGTACAAGGTGTCACAGTGTGTTAGATACACTGTCCTTTCCACCCCTCTGGGACCGGGTGTCACAGTGTGTTAGATACACTGTCCTTTCCCCCCTCTGGGACCGGGTGTCACAGTGTGTTAGATACACTGTCCTTTCCCCCTCTGGGACTGGGTGTCACAGTGTGTTAGATACACTGTCCTTTCCCCCCCTCTGGTACAAGGTGTCACAGTGTGTTAGATACACTGTCCTTTCCCCCCCTCTGGGACCGGGTGTCACAGTGTGTTAGATACACTGTCCTTTCCCCCCTCTGGGACCGGGTGTCACAGTGTGTTAGATACACTGTCCTTTCCCCCTCTGGGACTGGGTGTCACAATGTGTTAGATACACTGTCCTTTCCCCCCCTCTGGTACAAGGTGTCACTGTGTGTTAGATACACTGTCCTTTCCACCTCTGGGACTGGGTGTCACAGTGTGTTAGATACACTGTCCTTTCCCCCTCTGGGACTGGGTGTCACAGTGTGTTAGATACACTGTCCTTTCCCCCTCTGGGACCGGGTGTCACAGTGTGTTAGATACACTGTCCTTTCCCCCCTCTGGGACCGGGTGTCACAGTGTGTTAGATACACTGTCTTTCCCCCTCTGGGACCGGGTGTCACAGTGTGTTAGATACACTGTCCTTTCCCCCTCTGGGACCGGGTGTCACAGTGTGTTAGATACACTGTCCTTTCCCCCTCTGGTACAAGGTGTCACAGTGTGTTAGATACACTGTCCTTTCCCCCCTCTGGGACCGGGTGTCACAGTGTGTTAGATACACTGTCTTTCCCCCTCTGGGACCGGGTGTCACAGTGTGTTAGATACACTGTCCTTTCCCCCTCTGGGACCGGGTGTCACAGTGTGTTAGATACACTGTCCTTTCCCCCTCTGGTACAAGGTGTCACAGTGTGTTAGATACACTGTCCTTTCCCCCCTCTGGGACCGGGTGTCACAGTGTGTTAGATACACTGTCCTTTCCCCCTCTGGGTTGCTGACACTGAAATGTCTACCTGACCTTCCTTGCAAATCTGATTGTTCAAGTTAACATCTTGTATTTTTCCTTTCATTCTAGGTCTTCCTCCGAGACACTGAGGAACTCCCTCAAGGACTCGCTCAAGACTCAATCGCAATGATGCTTTGTCCCCCCCTCGCCCTGCTGCTCCTGCTCTCCGCCTGCCCGGGCGCCCACGCTAGCTGCGAAGTGGGCGCGGCCAACGAGTGCAAGAAGGCGCCGCCCGCCCCGGGCTCCAACCTGGCGGGCGAGGGCTACGACGTGGTCCACCTGCGGCGGACGGGAGCCTTCGCGGTCGACATGCGCTCCTGGCGGGGGGCGGACGGCACCTGCACCCTCTGCCGCAACGGGCTGATGGAGGGCGCTTTGCAGCGGCTGCCGCGGGCCGCCGTGGACTGGAGGGTGCGGCAGGAGTGCCGGCGCCAGCTGAGCAGCTTCCTGTACGAGACGGCGGGCGAGCTGGCCCAGTCCGAGGCGGCGCAGGTCGACAAGTCCTGGAGCGCCGGCCTCGACCTGCAGCCCAGCCCCAACGCCGGTGGCAAGGTGACGGTGGCCGGGTCCAAATCCAAGATGGCGGAGTTCGCCCAGAGCCGATCGGCCAGCGACCGCTACAGCTTCACCAGCCACTCCTTCCGCTGCCAGTTCTACGAGTACCGGGTGGGCGAGAGGCCCCGGGTGTCGCCCCAGTTCCGCCAGCTCCTGCGAGACCTCCCCAAGCGGCTCACCCACGACACCCGCTTCTTCTACCAGCGATTCCTGCGGACCTTCGGCACCCACTACATCAAGCGGGTGCAGCTGGGCGGCTTCTTCCGTGATGTCACGGCCATCAGGACCTGCAAGGTGGCGGCTGAGAAACAGACGGTGGAGGAGGTGAGGAGACCCGGCTCACACTCACTCACACACACACTCACTCACACTCACTCACTCACTCACACTCACACACATTCACACTCACTCACACACACACTCACTCACACTCACTCACTCACTCACTCACTCACACACATTCACACTCACTCACACACACACTCACTCACACTCACTCACACTCACTCACTCACTCACACACATTCACACTCACACACTCACATTCACACTCACTCACTCACACACTCACTCACTCACACACACACATTCACACTCACTCACTCACACACTCACTCACTCACACACACACTCACTCACTCACTCACTCACACTCACTCACTCACACACTCATTCACACTCACACACTCACATTCACACTCACTCACCCACGCACTCACTCACTCACACACACACATTCACACTCACTCACTCACACACTCACTCACTCACACACACACATTCACACTCACTCACACACATTCACACTCACTCACTCACACACACACTCACTCACTCACACTCACTCACTCACTCACACACTCATTCACACTCACACACTCACATTCACACTCACTCACTCACTCACTCACTCACACACATTCACACTCACTCACACACACACTCACTCACACTCACTCACTCACTCACACACATTCACACTCACACACTCACATTCACACTCACTCACTCACACACTCACTCACTCACACACACACATTCACACTCACTCACTCACACACTCACTCACTCACACACTCATTCACACTCACACACACATTCACACTCACTCACTCACGCACTCACTCACTCACACACACACATTCACACTCACTCACTCACACACTCACTCACTCACACACACACATTCACACTCACTCACACACATTCACACTCACTCACTCACACACACACTCACTCACTCACACTCACTCACTCACTCACACACTCATTCACACTCACACACTCACATTCACACTCACTCACTCACACACTCACTCACTCACACACACACATTCACACTCACTCACTCACACACTCACTCACTCACACACATTCACACTCACTCACACACTCACTCACTCACACACACACATTCACACTCACACACTCACATTCACACTCACTCACACACTCACTCACTCACACACACACATTCACACTCACACACTCACATTCACACTCACTCACTCACACACTCACTCACTCACACACATTCACACTCACATTCACACTCACTCACTCACACACTCACTCACTCACACACACATTCACACTCACACTCACTCACTCACACACACATTCACACTCACACACTCACATTCACACTCACATTCACACTCACTCACTCACACACTCACTCACTCACACACACATTCACACTCACACACTCACATTCACACTCACTCACTCACACACTCACTCACACACATTCACACTCACACACTCACATTCACACTCACTCACTCACACACTCACTCACTCACACACATTCACACTCACATTCACACTCACTCACTCACACACTCACTCACTCACACACACACATTCACACTCACACACTCACATTCACACTCACTCACTCACACACACTTACTCACTCACTCACTCACACACATTCACACTCACTCACTCACACACTCACACACATTCACACTCACATTCACACTCACTCACTCACACACTCACTCACTCACACATTCACACTCACACACTCACACACTCACACTCACTCACTCACACACTCACTCACTCACACACATTCACACTCACATTCACACTCACTCACTCACACACTCACTCACACACACACATTCACACTCACACACTCACATTCACACTCACACACTCACACACTCACTCACTCACTCACTCACACACATTCACACTCACACACTCACATTCACACTCACTCACACTCGCTCACTCACACACTCACTCACTCACACACACACATTCACACTCACACACTCACATTCACACTCACTCACTCACTCACACACGTTCACACTCACTCACTCACACACTCACTCACACACACACACATTCACACTCACTCACTCACACACATTCACACTCACTCACACACTCACACACTCACACACATTCACACATTCACACTCACTCACTCACACACATTCACACTCACTCACTCACTCACTCACACACATTCACACTCACTCACTCACTCACACACATGCACACAAACACACACACCCACACACACTCACTCACACATACTCACACTCGCTCACACTCACGGATGCACACTCACTCACATTCACTCAAACTGACTCATATACACACTCACTCACACTCACACACATAGACACACATACACACACTCACATACACACAGTTACACACTCACACACACAGACACACACAGACATACAGACACACATACATTCACACATGAACACACCCACTCACACACACACTGGCGCACACACACAGTCACACATACACTCTCACACACACTCACACAAAGTCACACACACACACACACACACTCACACTCACAAACACACACACACAGTCACACACACATACTCACATATACTCACTTACAATCACACACGCACATACACACTCACAAACACACAGTCATAAACACTCACATATACACACACTCACACTCACACACACACACTCTCACACATGCACACAAACACACAGCCGCTCACATTCACACACACACACACACACAGTCACACGCCCTCTCACACACACACACTCAAACATACACACACACTCACACACACACACACTGTCACACACACTCACACATACACGCACTCACTCACATTCACTCACACTGACTCATATATACACTCACTCACTCACACTCACTCACACACAATCACACACATGCACAGACATAGACACACACACACTCACATACACACAGTTACACACTCACACACGCACTCACACACACAGACACAGACACACATACACTCACACATGCACACACCCACTCACACACACACACACGCGCGCACACACAGACACAGTCACACATACTCTCTCACACACACACTCACACGCAGTCACACTCACAAACACACAGTCATAAACACTCACACATACACACACACTCACACACACCCTCACTCTCACACATGCACACACATACTCACACAAACACACATGCACACAACCACACACACTCACTCACACATGCACACATACACTCACAAACACAAACACACACAGTCATAAACACTCACACATACAAACACACACACTCAGTCACACACACAGTCACACACAGTCACACACACACACTTAAAAACACACACATACACACACACTCTCACACCCAGTTTCACACACACGCAAACACTCATACACACACAGTCAGAAACACAAACATACAGAGTCATAAACACTCACACATACACACACACACACACACAGTCACACACACACTCTGACACACACACATTCTCGCTCCGACTCACACACACACTCACACATTCAAACACACACACTCACTTACACACACACTCACTCACTCACACTCACACAGTCACACACACTCACACATAAACACAAACAAATACACACATACGCACACACACACACACACACACACACAGTGTCACACACACTCACTGTCATAAACACTCACACATACACACACACTCATACACTCACACAGTCACACGTACACTCACAAACACAAACACACACATTCAAACTCTCACACTCACTCTCACACACACAATCACACATACACTCACAAACACAAACACACACACACTCACAAACACACACACACTCACAAACACACACACAAACACACACTCTCTCACACACACTCACACTCTCACTCACACAGACACACACACACTCACACGCTCACTCACGCTCACACATACATACACACACATTCATGCACACACGCACACACACTCACTCACACTCTCACACACACACACTCACAAACACAAACATACACACACCCATACACAAACTCACACACATACACACATTCACACACACACACAAACAAATACACGCAAACTCACACACTCACACACGCACACTCACACTCACTCGCACACACATACACTCACAAACACACACAGATACTCACAAACACTCTCTCACACACTCACATACACACAGTCTCTCACACACTGACACACACACACAGTCACATACTTACAAACACTCTCTTTCACACACCCACACATACACACTCACACACACACACACAAAAACATTCACACACACGTACACACAAACACACATACACAGTCACACACATACACAGTCACACACACTCACTCACACTCACTCACAACACCCTCACTCACGCACAGACTCAGACACACACACACTAACATACTCACACTCACAGACTCACACTCACTCACATGCACTCACATTGACACACACTCACACTCATTCTCCCTCACACTCACTCACCCTCACGCACAGAGTCAGACAAACACACACACACACATACTCACACTCACAGACTCACACTCACAGACTCACACTCACACATGCTCACTCACACACAGACATACAAACAGAGAGAGACACACACACACACACACACATACACTTTCGCACACACACACACTTACATACAAACACTCTCACACACACACACACACAAACACTCTCTGACAAACACACACCCACACATACACACTCACTCACACACTCACACACAAACACAGTCACAGACACTAACACGCATTCTCATACACCCAAACAATCTCACACACACACTCACAAACACACACTTACACACTCACACATACTTACACACATACGCACGCTCACTCAATCTTACAGACTCACACACTCACACACGCACACACCTACTCACACACATACGCAAACAGAGTCACACACACATACGCAAACAGAGTCACTCACACATCCACAAACAAACACAGTCACACACACAAACACATACACTCACACACTCACTCACACACACTCCACTCACACACTCACACTCACTCACACTCACTCACACACTCACTCACTCACACACATTCAAACCCATTCACATTCACACATGTACACACAGTCTCACATACACACACACAAACTCACACTCACAAACACACTCACAGACACTGACTCACACACACTCACTGACTCACACACACACTAATACAAACACATACACACAAACTCACAGACACTCACACACACATTCACTCAAACACACACTAACACACTAACTCACACACACACTCAGACTCACACACACACTAACACACACACTCACACACACATTCACACATGCACACAGACACAAACACACAACTGCTCACATTCACACACACACACACACACAGACACACACACTCTCACATACACACACTCACAAACACACACACACACTCACTCACACACACTCTCACAGTCACACACACTATCACAGACACACACACTCTCACATACACACACAAACACACACACATACACACACTCGCTCACACTCACGGATGCACACTCACTCACATTCACTCAAACTGACTCATATACACACTCACTCACACTCACACACATAGACACACATACACACAGTTACACACTCACACACACAGACACACACAGACATACAGACACACATACACTCACACATGAACACACCCACTCACACACACACTCGCGCACACACACAGTCACACATACTCTCTCACACACACTCACACAAAATCACACACACACACTCACACTCACAAACACACACATACATACTCACACACTCACACACATGTATTCACATAAACACACTCACTCACAAACACACACACAGTCACACACACATACTCACATGCAGTCACACACACTCACTCACACATACACACACACACACATACACTCACTCACAATCACACACGCACACACACAAACACAGTCATAAACACTCACATATACACACACTCACACTCACGCATACATACACAGTCACACACACTCATACACTCGCAAACACAAGCATACACAGGAACACACACACACACACACTTAGGCACTCACACACATGTATGCACATAAACACACACACTCACAAACACACACCCACACTGGCACACACACACACACACACACAAACACAGTCACACATACACACAAATACACACAAACTCACACACTCACACTAACACACTCACTCGCACACACATACACTCACAAACACAAACACACACACTCTCACACTCACACACACTCACACTCACACATACAGACACACATACACACAAACAAATGCACACAAACTCACACACTCACACTAACACACTCACTCGCACACACATATACTCACAAGCACACACACCTCGCACACTCACACACACTCACACTCACTCACACTCACACTCAGTCACTCACACTCAGTCACTCACACTCACACATACACACACGCAGTCACACACACTCACACATACACTCACAAACACAAACACACACAGAGTCATAAACACTCACATACACACACACACACTCTCACAGACTCACTCACACAGACAAACACAATCTCACACTCACTGACACACTCACACATACAGACTCACACACACTCACACATACACACTCACACATACACACACACTCACTCACACACACAGACCCTCCGACAGTGCGGTGCCCCCTCAGTAATGACCGTCCGACAGTGCAGCACTCCTTCAGTACTGACCCTCCGACAGCGCGGCACTCCCTCGATACTGACCCTCAGACAGTGCCGCACTCCCTCAGTACTGACCTTCCAACAGTGCGGCACTCCATCAGTACTGATCCTCCGACAGTGCGGCACTCCCTCAGTACTGACCCTCCGACAGTGCGGCACTCCCTCAGTACAGACCCTCCGACAGTGCGGAGCTCCCTCAGTACTGACCTTCCGACAGTGCGGCACTCCCTCAGTACAGACCCTCCAACAGTGCAGAGCTCCCTCAGTACTGACCTTCCGACAGTGCGGCACTCCCTCAGTACAGACCCTCCGACAGTGCGGAGCTCCCTCAGTACTGACCTTCCGACAGTGTGGCACTCCCTCAGTACTGACCCTCCGACAGTGCGGCACTCCCTCAGTACAGACCCTCCAACAGTGCGGAGCTCCCTCAGTAATGACCCTCCGACAGTGCGGCACTCCCTCAGTACAGACCCTCAAACAGTGCGGCACTCCCTCAGTACTGACCCTCCGACAATGCGGCACACCCTCAGTATTGACCCTCCGACAGTGCGGCACTCCCTCGATACTGACCCTCAGACAGTGCCGCACTCCCTCAGTACTGACCTTCCGACAGTGCGGCACTCCATCAGTACTGATCCTCCGACAGTGCGGCACTCCCTCAGTACTGACCCTCCGACAGTGCGGCACTCCCTCAGTACTGACCCTCCGACAGTGCGGCACTCCCTCAGTACTGACCCTCCCACGGTGCGGCACTCCCTCAGTACTGACCCTCCGACAGTGCGGCGCTCCCTCAGTACTGGCCCTCCGACAGTGCGGCACTCGCTCAGTCCTGACCCTCCGACAGTGCGGCTCTCCCTCAGTACTGACCCTCCGACACTACGGCACTCCATCAGTACTGACTCTCCGACACTACGGCACTCCTTCAGTACTGACCCTCCAACAGTGCGGCTCTCCCTCAGTACTGATCCTCCAACAGTGCGGCTCTCCCTCAGTCCTGACCCTCCGACAGTGCGGCGCTCCCTCATTACTGACCCTCCGACAGCGCGGCGCCCCCTCAGTACTGAGCCTCCGACAGTGCAGCACTCCCTCAGTACTGACCCTCCGACAGTGCGGAGCTCCCTCAGTACTGACCCTCCGACATTGCGGCACTCCCTCAGTTCTGACCCTCCGACAGTGCAGCACTCCCTCAGTACTGACCCTCCGACAGTGCGGCGCTAGCTCAGTACTGACCCTCTGACAGTGCGGCACTCCCTCAGTACTGACCCTCCGACAGTGCGGCACTCCTTTAGTACTGACCCTCTGACAGTGCGGCACTCCCTCGATACTGACCCTCAGGCAGTGCCGCACTCCCTCAGTACTGACCTTCCAACAGTGCGGCACTCCATCAGTACTGATCCTCCGACAGTGCGGCACTCCCTCGATACTGACCCTCAGACAGTGCCGCACTCCCTCAGTACTGACCTTCCAACAGTGCGGCACTCCATCAGTACTGATCCTCCGACAGTGCGGCACTCCCTCAGTACTGACCCTCCGACAGTGCGGCACTCCCTCAGTACAGACCCTCCAACAGTGCGGAGCTCCCTCAGTACTGACCTTCCGACAGTGTGGCACTCCCTCAGTACTGACCCTCCGACAGTGCGGCACTCCCTCAGTACAGACCCTCCAACAGTGCGGAGCTCCCTCAGTAATGACCCTCCGACAGTGCGGCACTCCCTCAGTACAGACCCTCCAACAGTGCGGCACTCCCTCAGTACTGACCCTCCGACAATGCGGCACTCCCTCAGTATTGACCCTCCGACAGTGCGGCACTCCCTCGATACTGACCCTCAGACAGTGCCGCACTCCCTCAGTACTGACCTTCCGACAGTGCGGCACTCCCTCAGTACTGACCCTCCAACAGTGCGGCACTCCCTCAGTACTGACCCTCCCACGGTGCGGCACTCCCTCAGTACTGACCCTCCAACAGTGCGGCGCTCCCTCAGTACTGGCCCTCCGACAGTGCGGCACTCGCTCAGTCCTGACCCTCCGACAGTGCGGCTCTCCCTCAGTACTGACCCTCCGACACTACGGCACTCCATCAGTACTGACCCTCCGACACTACGGCACTCCTTCAGTACTGACCCTCCAACAGTGCGGCTCTCCCTCAGTACTGACCCTCCAACAGTGCGGCTCTCCCTCAGTCCTGACCCTCCGACAGTGCGGCGCTCCCTCATTACTGACCCTCCGACAGCGCGGCGCCCCCTCAGTACTGAGCCTCCGACAGTGCAGCACCTCCTCAGTACTGACCCTCCGACAGTGCGGAGCTCCCTCAGTACTGACCCTCCGACAGTGCAGCACTCCCTCAGTACTGACCCTCCGACAGTGCGGCGCTCCCTCAGTACTGACCCTCCGACAGTGCGGCCCTCCCTCAGTACTGACCCTCCGACAGTGCGGCGCTCCCTCAGTACTGACCCTCTGACAGTGCGGCCCTCCCTCAGTACAGACCCTCTGACAGTGCGGCGCTCCCTCAGTACTGACCCTCCGACAGTGCGGCACTCCCTCAGTACTGACCCTCCGACAGTGCGGCGCTCCCTTATTACTGACCCTCCGACAGTGCGGCGCTCCCTCAGTACTGACCCTCCGACAGTGCGGCACTCCCTCAGTACTGACCCTCCGACAGTGCGGCGCTCCCTTATTACTGACCCTCCGACAGTGCGGCACTCCCTCAGTACTGACCCTCCGACATTGCGGCACTCCCTCAGTTCTGACCCTCCGACAGTGCAGCACTCCCTCAGTACTGACCCTCCGACAGTGCGGCGCTCCCTCAGTACTGACCCTCTGACAGTGCGGCACTCCCTCAGTACTGACCCTCCGACAGTGCGGCGCTCCCTCAGTACTGACCCTCCGACAGTGCGGCGCTCCCTCAGTACTGACCCTCCGACAGTGCGGCCCTCCCTCAGTCCTGACCCTCCGACAGTGCGGCACTCCCTCAGTACTGACTCTCTGACAGTGCGGCGCTCCCTCAGTAACTGTGGAGCGTCAAGCCTGGGAGGGAGTGGACGGGTCTGCTTGCGGGCTCTGATGTCGCCCGCTGTGCCGTTTCAGGTCAAGGACTGCCTGGAAGTCGAGGCCGAGGCGAGAATTAGCGGAAAGTTCGAGGCCAACGCCAAGTCCAGGAGCTGCGAGGAAGCGCGGAACAAGATGGACGGCAAGCAGAGCTTCCACGAGACCTACAAGGACCGGCAGACAGAGCTGATTGGCGGCCATGCCAGCGCCGGCCTGGATCTCTTCTTCTCGAAGGACGCCTCGGCCTTCTCGGCCTGGTTGGCGAGCCTGGCCGCCCATCCTGGGGTCATCTACCACGTGCTGGAGCCCCTGCACCTGCTGGTGCGGCGGCGGGACCCGCGACACACCCACCTGCGGGCCGCCATCAGCGAGTACATCGTGCGGAGCGGGCAGGGGCGCAACTGCTCGGGCCACAGCTGCCCGCACGGCTCCAGGCCCGACCTCCGAGACAGCTGCTCCTGCAACTGCCAGGAGGACAACCGGGTGGACAAGCTTTGCTGCTCCAAGGGCAAAGGTTGGGCCAAGTTGCTGGTTACGGTCAAGCAGGGCCGCGACCTCTGGGGCGACTATGTGGGCCGCACCGACGCCTACGTCAAGGTCTCCTACGGGCCGACACTCCAGGCCGCGACCGGCGTGATCCCGAACAACAACAACCCGGTCTGGAACGTGCTCCTCAACCTCGGCGACGTCCAGGTCGAGGCCGGCCTCCGGCTGAAGGTCGAGGCCTGGGACCGGGACAACGGCCACGACGACGACCTCCTGGGCTCCTGCGAGCGACCCCTGACCTCCGGCCCCCACGCCGAGATCTGCTACTTCAGCTACGGCAGCCTCACCTTTGACTTCTCGCTGACCTGCGGCCCCCACCTGGGCGGGGCCACCTGCCACGACTACGTGGCCCGCCCCGGGTGAGTGGCCAGGTTCACCCACCGCGACCCGGCGCCCTATGACCTCTCCACCAGGCGCTCCTCCCTCACCCTGCCACGTCTTCCCTCCCCCTCGCCTGTCGTCCCCACTCTCGGCAACCCGCCCCCAGTACCGCGGGAGGACGCGCACTCACCGGCTGCTCGACTGGGTGAGCCTTCAGTCCATCCGCGAGTCGCTCAGACAAGCCCCTCCCCCCCCCATCCCGGTGGCACCCCCGCTATCCCTGAAAGACACACGGGCACCCCCCCTGCCCGGGTCCACCGTCCCCTGACTCAAGGATCTGTCCACCCCACCCACCGCAGCCCCCGCCCTTCCACCACAACCCAAAAGGATATCGGCTTGGGTTAGATGTTCAACTACGTAAGGCCTCACACTCCTGCAAAGACTTGCTTTCCAGCCAGACACAGAGACTCCCTCCTTAACCGGGGTCCCTGATGGAGAGACTCCCTCTTTAACAGGGGTCCCTGACGGTGAGACTCCCTCTTTAACAGGGGTCCCTGACAGTGAGACTCTCTCTTTAACGGGGGTCCCTGACGGAGTGACTCCCTCTTTAACAGGGGTCCCTGAGGGTGAGACCCCCTCTTTCACGGGGGTCCCTGACGGTGAGACTCCCTCTTTAACAGGTCCCTGGTCTCTCTGCTTTCCCTTAGCACTGATTTGCTGTGAGATTGGTCGGTAGTTTACTTAAGGAGGTCAGAGTGCGAAGAGTAAGTGTGAGGCTGACATCAAAGTCTCAAACTCGCACAAACCCCCGCACCGAGATATCCGAAAGCCTTTGTTCTCAGACGCTCAGTTTATAAAGTAATATATAATAAGTTCTATCACCTGTGTGGAAACGTGTGGAATATTTAACAGGATGAAACTTAGATGGAATAAAATCAGTTTCTGTCAGATGAATCGGATGAATTTTACTGATTCAAACCATTGACTCGGTCCTGAATCGGGCATTAATTCTATTTGGGGAGAATTCTCGCTGTATTCAGTTGGAATGTTGTACATGTCACTGGGCTGTATCAGAAAGGAGAGAGCGTGGGGGGGGGGGGGGAAAGCAGGGAGTTATAGACCAGTTAGCCGAACACGTCATGTTGGGAAATTGCCGCAGTCCAGAATTCAGGTAAGGAGGGGGCCGAACACGTTGAAAATTTTCAGCTGACCAGCGTGGATTTGTAAAGGGTCGGGGGGGGGGGGGGGTCACGCCTGACGAGTCTGCGTGAATTTCCTGGAGAGTAGCGGACAGGGGAACGTCCACGGATGTTATTTACACGGACTTCAGCAAAGCATTTGGTGAAGTTCCCCATGAGAGACTGTTCGCTGCAGTCCAAGCTCGTGGGACTGAAGGCGAATTATTGATCTGGTGAGGAGATTGGGCGAGGGGGCAGGACACAGGGATAATGGGAGGGTGCTCGAAGTGGCAGGATGCGACTGGTGGGCCTCCCACAAGGATCTCCGTGGGAGCCTCGACTATTCACTGTATTAACATCTCAGATGATGGGATCGAAAGGCACATATCCACATTCACCAATGACACAAAGACAGGCAGCACTGTCAGCGGTGTAGGTGTACAGATCATTAAAATGAAGAGGCTAGGAATCCTGAGGTGAGTAACTCACCTCCTGACTCCCCAAAGCCTGTCCACCATCTACAAGGCACAAGTCAGGAGTGTGATGGAATACTCTCCACTTGCCTGGATGGGTGCATCTCCAACAACACTCAAGAAGCTCGACACCATCCAGGACAAAGCAGCCCGCTTGATTGGCACACCATCCACAAACATTCACTCCCTCCACCACCGACACACAGTGGCAGCAGTGTGTACCATCTACAAGATGCACTGCAGCAACACACCAAGCCTCCTTCGACAGCGCCGCCCAAACCCGCAACCTCTACCAACTAGAAGGACAAGGGCAGCAGATGCATGGGGACACCACAAGTTCCCCTCCAAGTCACACACCATCCTGACTTGGAACTATATCGGCCGTTCCTTTACTGTCGCTGGGTCAAAATCCTGGAACTCCCTTCCTCACCGCACTCTGGGTGTACCGACCCCACACGGACTGCAGCGGTTCAAGAAGGCAGCTCACCACCACCTTCTCAAGGGGCAATAAGGGATGGGCAACAAATGCTGGCCTGGCCAGCGATGCCCACATCCCATGAACAGGCAACAAAAAATAAAATTGGGATGCGCTTCCTGACGATGAATGGCCCCAACGCTAATTTTTAAGATTCTGCCCCGCCTTGTTCTGGACTCTCCCCCTAACCACAGGAGAGAGTTTCTCGCTATCAACCCTTTTGAATCCTTCTTAAACCCCTCAGTAAGACAACTAACTAACTGTCAAAACCCGAGGAACTATAAGCCTCGCCTATACCACGGATCTCCCGGTCAACCCCTTATTAAGCAAAATCTAAACAAGGAGTAGAGACAGATTGACAATTTTACCACACCTATCACAAACTCCACAAAGATTGCAACATTTTTGGATGGAGCTGTCTGTCGTAAAACAAGCAACCATGCGGATAATTTACACGCTGCCCCTCCGACAGCTCTCCACAACCTCGCCACTGAGTGAACCATGAGGACTGATCACACGACACAGGCTAAATGCCACTCAATCGCATTTATTGGAAATAAAGTAAGATTACACAGAAGCAAGTGCAAATCAGCAGGCTTTTTATAGATTACGCTGCACCACTCGGTGCGGTGCATTCCTGGCTTCACGATTAAAGTTCCGAATGCATCTCTCACGGCTCAAAGCTTCACGTACTTAATGAGGCGCACGGTGCTCCTACGATATGGTGCCAGCGTTGAATCG
Organism: Heterodontus francisci; assembly: GCF_036365525.1. Lineage (NCBI taxonomy): Eukaryota > Metazoa > Chordata > Chondrichthyes > Heterodontiformes > Heterodontidae > Heterodontus > Heterodontus francisci. Next base: position 271,136 of record NW_027141150.1, on the reverse strand, counting down.
CGAGTTGTCCGACGTGGGTTACAGGCCTGACTGAGTGTCTCCAGTCTGTTGGATATACCTGTCGCAGTTAGTCATAACCGTGCCCAATTTTTGACGCCTCCTCCGGTGATAGATAGGAGACGAAATTAATTCACAAATGGCTATCATCACAAATGACTAACTCGGACTTAATTCTCCTGCAGCCCCAGGCTGATGGTTGTACCTTCGTTAAGGGGAGGCTGGGGGTGAAAGGGTAAAGGACAGGGGAAAACGACTGAGGGGAGAGGTCCTTCGGAGGGGGAGGGCACGGGGGAGACGGGAACACGGGTGGGAGGGGCGCCCCATGGGTTTGCGACGAAGGCGGGGCCTACGGGGCAGGGCGCGTAATCCTGGCAGGTGGGCCCCCCCAGATGGGGGCCACAGGCAAAGGAGTAGTCAAAGGTCACGCTCCCGTACTTGAGGTAGCAGATGTCGCGGTGGAGGCCAGAGGTCAGGGGTCGCTCGCAGGTTCCCAGCAGGTCATCGCAGCTATAATCCTGATCCCCGACCTCGATGGTCAGTTGGTGGCAAGTCTCTGCTTTGACCTGACCCAGGTCCAGCCGGGTGTTCCAATTAGGATTGCTGTTGTTGGGCAACATGTGGGTCTTAGTATTGATCGATGACGTAGTCGCCCCAGAGGTCGTGACCCTGCTTGACCATCACCGTCAGCAGGCCCAGGCCCTTCACCTTGGAGCAGCAGAGCCGGTCCACTCGGCTGTCCTCCTGGCAGAGGCAGGAGCAGGGGTCCCGGCGGCCTCGGTGCGAGCCGGACGGGCAGACGGTGCGGCTGCAGTCCTGGGAGAGCGCGTTGGCCCGGATGTAGTCGCTGATGTAGCGCTGGAGGTTGGCGTATCGCGGGTCGTCCCTGGGCAGCAGCTGGTGGAGGGGCTCCAGTCTGTAGCTCACCATGCCTGGGTTTGCGGGCAGGCTGTCCGCCCAGCGGGTGAAGGCCGAGGAGTCGTCCTTCACTCGATACTGGTAGTAACGGCAGTGAAACTCGTGGCTGGTGAAGCTGTACTTGTCCGACTTGGATCTCTTGGCGCCAAAACCCACCAACTTGGACTTGGAGCCGGCCAGCAAGAAGATGCCAACATTGTTGGGCATCTGCCGCAACTGGAGATCACCGACATGGCGGACTGGCCCAGCTCGGCGGCCGAGCGGAAGAGCCGGCTCGACAGGGAGCGCTTGCAGACCTGCCGCACCCGCCAGTCCACCAGCGAGAGGGGCAGGCGCTGGCGGACGTTGGACAGCAGACGGTTGCTGCAGAGGGTGCAGGTGCCGTCCGGCGTGCGCCAGGTGTTGACGTGGATCACAAAGGCCCCCTTGGGCTGCAGAGTCACCAGGTCATAGCCTGCCCCTGCCACGCTGGCGCCGGGCACGAAACCGGCCGCCTCGCACTCCTTGGCGCTGCCCGTGTTACAGGCACTGCGGGCGCCGGCGACGGAGAGGAAGAGGAACAGGAGGCGGGCGAGTCGTGGCTTTCCTCTTGGCATCGTGGCAACAAAGGCAGCTCCCGGCAACAGAGTGCGGAAAACCTGGAAGAGGAGGAGTAGAAAGTGAGAGAGAATGAGTGAGATATTGGCTTCACTTCAAGTCAACATTTGGCCGAGTGTGCCATCAAGCAGCCCCTCGCCAAGCTGAGGTCAATGGGTAACAGGGGGAAAACTCTCCAGTGGTGGGAGTCGTACCTCATTCCCCTAGGAATTCTGTGGCATTCTCCGGACTTGTGGGTTGTAGATGGTGGACAGGCTTTGGGGAGTCAGGGGTGAGTTACTCGCCTCAGGATTCCTAGCCTCTGACCTGCTCTTGTAGCCACGGTATTTATATGGTTACTCCAGTTCAGTTTCTGGTCAATGGTAGCCCCCAGGATATTGATAGTGGGGGATTCAGTGATGGTAATGCCATTGAATATCAAGGGGAGATGGTTAGATTCTCTCTTGTTGGAGATGTTCATTGCCTGGCACTTGTGTGGTGCGAATGTTACTTGCCACTTATCAGCCCAAGCCTGGATATTGTCCTGGTCTTGCTGCATTTCTACACGGACTGCTTCAGTATCTGAGGAGTCGCGAATGGTGCTGAACATTGTGCAATCATCAGGGAACATCCCCACTTCTGACCTTCTGACTGAAGGAAGGTCATTGATGAAACAGCTGAAGATGGTTGGGCCGAGGACACTACCCTGAGGAACTCCTGCAGTGATGTCCTGGAGCTCAGATGATTGACCTCCAACAACCACAACCATCTTCCTTTGCGCTCAGTATGACTCCAACCAGCGGAGGGTTTTCCCCCTGATTCCCATTGACTCCAGTTTTGCTCGGGCTCCTTGATGCCACACTCGGTCAAATGCTGCCTTGATGTCAAGGGCAGTCACTCTCACCTCACCTCTTGAGTTCAGCTCTTTTGTCCATGTTTGAACCAAGGCTGTAATGAGGTCAGGAGCTGAGTGGCCCTGGCAGAACCCAAACTGAGCATCACTGAGCAGGTTATTGCTGAGCAAGTGCCGCTCGATGGCACTGTTGATGACCCCTTCCATCACTTTACTGATGATTGAGAGTAGACTGATGGGGTGGTAGTTGGCCGGGTTGGACTTGTCCTGCTTTTTGTGTACAGGACATACCTGGGCAACTTTCCACATTGCAGGGCAGATGCCAGTGTTGTAACTGTGCTGGAACAGCTTGGCTAGGGACGAGGCAAGTTCTGGAGCACAGGTCTTCAGTACTATTGCTGGAATGTTGTCAGGACCCATAGCTTTTACAGTATCCAGTGCCTTCAGTCGTTTCTTGATATCACGCGGAAAGAATCAAATTGGCTAAAGAAACAATGATAGCTGTGAGGAGGGATGTGGACATATGGGTTGAACAGAAAAGGGTCAGTCACACTGCTGGGGAGAGCGTAATGAACTCCCCAAACAATCAGAGGCTGATAGAAAAGTAAATATGTGAACAAATCTCTGAGAAGTGCAGAAGCAATCGGGCAGTACTAGTGTGGGGGGGAATTCAACTACCCTGATCTTATCTGGGATCGAATAAGTGTGAAGGGCACATAAAGGGAGGAATTTGTAAAATCCATTCGGGAGAACCTTTGTTTTAGCCTGGACGGAGCACGACCGACGAGAGCTGGTGGCAGTCCTGGGCTTCGTTTTTAGGGAATGAAGCTGGGCAGTTGGGGTGCACTTTGGTAGTAGCGATCATAACTCAAGTTAGATTTAGCGTAGTTAAGGAAAAGGACAAAGACAGAACAGGAATGAAAGTTTTAAATTGGACATGGGCCACTGAGCTGAGATTTGGCGAAAGTGGACCGGAAACAGCTACTAGAAGGTAAATCAGTGTCAGAGCAGTGGGGTTTAGCATCTTTGAAAGTGGATAAATCCCCAGGCCCAGATGAAATGTATCCCAGGCTGTTAAGAGAAGTACAGGGAGAAATAGCAGAGGCTCTAACCATCATTCTCCAAACCTCTCTGGCTACAGGCACGGTGCCAGAGGACTGGAGGACTGCTCACGTTGTATCCTTGTTTAAAAAGGGAGAACGGGACAGGCCTGTCAGCCTAACCTCGATGGTGGGCAATTTATTGGGAAAATTTCTGAGGGAGAGGGTAAATCTTCCTGGAGAAAGAGACGGATTAATCAAAGACAGTCAGCACGGGTTTATTAAGGGGAGGTCGTGTCTGACTAACGTGATTGAATTTTGTGAGAAGGTAACAAGGAAGGTCGATGAGGGTAGTACAGTCGATGTAGTCTATCTAGATTTTAGCAAGGCTTTTTTGACAAGGTCCCACACAGCAGATTGGTCACGAAAGTAAGAGCCCGTGGCATCCAAGACAAAGCGGCAAGTCGGAAACAAAACTGGCTCCGAGGCAGGAAGCAAAGGGGAACGGTCGCTGGGTGTTTTTGTGACCGGGAGGCTGTTTCCAGTGGGGCTCCGCAGGGCTCAGTATCAGGCCCCCTGCTTTTTGTGGTGTATATATCAATGATTTGAACTGGAATGCACGTGGTACGATTAAGAAGTTTGCAGGCGATACAACGATTGGTCGTGTGGTTGACAGTGAAGAAGAAAGCTGTAGACTGCAGGTAGATATCAACGGACTGGTCAGGTGGGCAGATCAGTGGCAAATACAGTTTAGTGCGGAGAAGTGGGAGGTAATGCATTCGGGGAAGGCTAACAAGGCAACGGGGGATGCACAACAAATGGTGGGATACTGAGAAGTGTAGAGGGACCTTGGAGAGCACGTCCACAGATCCCTGAAGGTGACTGGACAGGTCGATGAGGTGGTTAAGAAGGCACATGGGAGACTTTCCTTTATTGGCTGATGTATAGAATATAAGAGCAGGGAGGTTATGCTAGAACTGTATAAAACACTAGTTAGACCACAACTAAAAGCAAAATACTGCGGATGCTGGAAATCTGAAATAAAATCAAGAAATGCTGGAAACACTCAGCAGGTCTGGCAGCATCTATGGAGAGAGAAGCAGAGTTAACGTTTCGGGTCAGTGACCCTTCTTCAGAACTGGAAAGTATTAGAAATGTAAAAGGTTATAAACAAGTAAAGTGGGGGGTGGGGCAAGAGATAACAAAGGAGAAGGTGTAGATATAGACAAGGTCACAGAATAGCTGACCAAAAGGTCGTGGAGCAAAGGCAAACTATATGTTAATGGTGTTTTGAAAGACAAAGCATTAGTACAGATAGGGTGTTAACGGACTGAAGATTGAACAGCAGCAAGTACAAACATGAAAAAAAACAGTGGGTAAGCAAACTGAACAAACTGAGATGAAATGAAATAAAATAAACACACAAAAAAAATATAAAATAAAAAAAAAGGAAAAAGAAAAAAATAACTAAAAATAAAAGTAAAATGGGGGACCCATCATGCTCTGAAATTATTGAACTCAATGTTCAGTCCGGCAGGCTGTAGTGTGCCTAATCGGTAGATGAGATGCTGTTCCTCGAGCTTGCGTTGATGTTCACTGGAACACTGCAGCAATCCCAGGACAGAGATGTGAGCATGAGAGCAGGGGGGAGTGTTGAAATGGCAAGCAACCGGAGGCTCAAGGTCCTGCTTGCGGACTGAGCGGAGGTGTTCCGCAAAGCGGTCACCCAGTCTGCGCTTGGTCTCCCCAATGTAGAGGAGACCACACTGTGAGCAGCGAATACAGTATACTACATTGAAAGAAGTACAAGTAAATCGCTGCTTCACCTGAAAGGAGTGTTTGGGGCCTGGGATAGTGAGGAGAGAGGAGGTAAATGGGCAGGTATTACACCTCCTGCGATTGCAGGGGAAGGTGCCATGGGACGGGGACGAGGTGGTGGGGGTAATGGAGGAGTGGACCAGGGTGTCGCGGAGGGAACGATCCCTTCGGAATGCTGACAGGGGAAGGGAGGGGAAGATGCGTTTGGTAGTGACATCACGCTGGAGGTGGCAGAAATGGCGGAGGATGATCCTTTGGAGATGGAGGCTGATGGGGTGGAAAGTGAGGACAAGGGGAACCCTGTCACGGTTCTGGGAGGGAGGGGAAGGGTTGAGGGTAGAGGTGCGGGGAATGGGCCGGACACGGTTGAGGGCCCTGTCAACCAAAGTGCGGGTGGGGGAATACCTCGGTTGAGGAAAAAGGAGGTCATATCAGAAGCACCGTCGTGGAAGGTAGCATCATCAGAGCAGATGCGTCGGAGACGGAGAAACTGGGAGAATGGAATGGAGTCCTTACAGGAGGTAGGATGTGAAGAAGTGTAGTCGAGGTAGCTGTGGGAGTCGTTAGACCACTGTGAGGGGCCCGGATGGAGTGGATAAGAAGGACTTATTCCCTCCAGAGAGGTTAATAACCGGGGGAGGAGAGGTTTAAAGTAATAGTTAGAAGGATTAGAGGGGAGTTAAGTAATTTTTTTCACCCGGAGGGTAGTGGGGGTTCTGGAACTCACTGTCTGAAAAAGGGTGGGCAGGGCAGAAACCCTCATCGCAGTGAAAAAAAGAAACACCTGGATTTGCACTTGAGATAATGTCACCTATAGGGCTACAGACCAAGAACGGGAAGGTGGGATCAGGCTGAATCGCTCTTTCTCGCCCAGTACAGACACAATGGGCCGAATGTCCTCTTCCGTACTGTAAATTTTCTATGTTTATGTGTTTGAGTCAAAGAAACAGAGAGAGAGAGAGAGGAACAGAGAGACTGAGCGACAGAGAGCGAGACAGAGAAAGGGACAGAGAGAGACAGAGAGGAACAGAGAGACTGAGCGACAGAGAGAGAGAGACAGAGAGCTACAGGATAGAGAGACAGAGAGATGGCGAGAAGAGAGATAGGGACAGAGAGAGATACAAAGGGAGAGAGGAACAGAGAGACTGAGAGACAGAGATAGAGACAGCGACTGAGAGATACAGAGAGACAGATAGAGAGAGAGGAGAACAGAGAGACTGAGAAACAGAGAGAAAGATGCAGAGAAGAGAGATAGAGACAGAGAGAGATACAAAGGGAGAAAGAGGAACAGAGAGACTGAGAGACAGAGATAGAGACATAAACTGAGAGATACAGAGAGACAGATAGAGAGAGAGGAGAACAGAGAGACTGAGAAACAGAGAGAAAGATGGAGAGAAGAGAGATAGAGAGAGGGAGGGAGAGACGGAGAGAGAGGGATGGAGAGACAGAGAGACAGAGAGAGAGAGACGGAGAGAGAGAGAAAGAGAGAGGGGGAGAGAGAGAGAGGGGGGGAGAGAGAGAGAGGGAGACAGATGGAGAGAGAGAGACGGAGAGAGATAGAGACAGAGAGAGAGAGAGGGAGAGATCGAGAGAGTGAGAGAGAGATGGAGAGAAAGAGATGGAGAGAGAGGGAGACAGAGAGAGAGAGAAGGGAACAGAGTGACTGAGAAACAGAGAGAGAGACGGAGAGAGAGAGAGAGATAGAGACAGAGAGAGACAGAGGGAGAGATAGAGAGAGGGAGAGAGAGACGGAGAGAGAGAAACAGGGAGAGAGACAGAGAAAGAAAAAGAGAGAGAGAGAGAGACGGAGAGAGAGAGGGGGAGACAGATAGAGAGAGAGAGAGAGACGGAGGAACTGAGAGACTGAGAAACAGAGAGAGACAGCGACGGAGAGATACAGAGAGACAGATAGAGAGAGAGAGAGAGACAGAGAGAGATAGAGACAGAGAGAGAGAGGGTGAGATAGAGAGAGGGAGAGAGAGACGGAGAGAGAGAGACGGAGAGAGAGAGAGAAAAAGAGAGAGAGGGGGGAGAGAAAGAGAGAGGGACAAAGGTGGAGAGAGACCAAGAGACGAATAGAAAGAGAGAGACAGAGAGAGAGAGAGGAACAGAGAGACTGAGCGACAGAGAGAGACAGAGAGCTGGAGAGAAGAGAGAGAGAGAGGGAGAGATAGAGAGAGGGAGAGAGAGACAGAGAGACAGAGAGACAGAGAGACGGAGAGACAGAGAGACAGAGACAGAGACAGAGAGATACAGAGAGACAGATAGATAGAGAGAGAGAGACAGAAACAGACAGAGAGAGAGAGAGACGGAGAGAGAGAGAGATAGAGCTAGAGAGAGAGAGAGAGCGAGAGAGGGAGAGATAGTGAGAGGGAGAGAGAGATGGAGAGAAAGAGATGGAGAGAGAGACAGAGAGAGAGAAAAAGAGAGAGGGGAGAGAGGGGAAAGAGAGAGACAGAGAAAGACAGAGAGACAGAGGGAGAGAGACGGAGGAACAGAGAGACTGAGAGACAGATATAGAGAGAGAGAGAGAGTGGAACAGAGAGAATGAGCGACAGAGAGCTACAGGATAGAGAGACAGAGAGACGGAGAGAAGAGAGATAGAGACAGAGAGAAAAAGACAGAGAGCTACAGGATAGAGACACAGAGAGACAGAGAGAAGAGAGATAGAGACAGAGAGAGATACAAAGTGAGAGAGAGGAACAGAGAGACGGAGAGACAGAGATAGAGACATAGACTGCGAGATACAGAGAGACAGATAGAGAGAGAGGAGAACAGAGAGACTGAGAAACAGAGCGTGATAGTGAGAAGAGAGATAGAGAGAGGGAAGGAGAGATGGAGAGACAGAGAGACAGAGACAGAGAAACGGAGGAAAGGAGAGACTGAGAAAGCAAGAGAGAGACTGAGACGGAGAGATACAGAGAGACAGATAGAGAGAGAGAGAAAGAGAGAGATCGAGACAGAGAGAGAGAGAGAGAGGGAGATAGAGAGAGAGAGAGAGGGAGAGATAGAGAGAGGGAGAGAGAGACGGAGAGAGAGAGACGGAGAGAGAGAGAGATGGAGAGAGAGAGAGACAAAGAGAGAGAGAGACAGAGAGAGAGAGAGGAAAGAGAGAGAGGCGGAGAGAGAGAGAGAGAGAGAGAGACGGAGGAACAGAGAGATTGAGAGACAGATAGAGAGAGAGAAACAGAGAGAGAGAAAGACTTAGAATCACAGAGGGCGAGCACGAGAGAGAAAGGGAGATAGGGACAATGAAAGTCAAAGAGAGAGGAGAAGAGAGGAGCTAGAGAGGCAGACAGAGATAATAGATGGAGAGAATCAGAGAGAGAGGAAGTGTGAAAGAGAGGCAGAGAGTGCAAAGAATGGAGATAGAGACACAAAGACAGAGACAGGGTGGGAGATTCACAGAGAGAAAGAGAGGGAAAGGGAGGGAGAGAGAGAGAGAGACAGGGAAAGAGAGGGAGATAGACAGAAACAGTCAGATAGTAAGAGGGGGAGAGAGACAGAGAGGCAGTGAAACAGCAAGACAGGGAGAGAGAGAGTGACAGAAAGAGGGAGATAGACAGAAACAGTCAGATAGTAAGAGGGGGAGAGAGACAGAGAGGCAGTGAAACAGCAAGACAGGGAGAGAGAGAGTGACAGAAAGAGGGAGATAGACAGAGAAAGAGAGAATGTGAGAGAGAAGGAAAGGAGAGACAGAAGCAGCTGGAGAGATAGAGAGATTGAAAGAGGAAGAGAGAGACAGGGATAGACAAAGAGATAGAAAGAGTGAGAAAGTGCTTGCTAGAACATTACCAATCTTAAGAACTGGCCAGAATCCATGTACTGGCGTGTTTTGCAAGACCAAAACCAAGTCCTTAGTGATACACTCTATGTTTCGATAGTCCGCTAAGAAATTAGATCAGCTGGACTGGGGATGAACTGATAACAGGCAGATACGAAAGCCAGTTTGAAGGCCGGAGTTGCGAGGCTTCAAGACAATTGCAAATGTTTGTAAATGTCTGATATTCCAGACAAAAGTTGCGTGTGAAGGCTCAATAAGCTCATGGAAGATGGATAACGTAAACTTTCTGCGCTCCTTGTCCAAGGACACCCAATAACATCAACATTTACAAGTTTCACACCATTTAAAAAAACATTCAGTTTTTCTGTTCTGCTGACCAAAGTGAATAACCTGACATTTCCCCACATTATACTCCATCTGCCACCTTCTTGCCCACTCATATAACCCGCCTATATCTCTTTGCAGCCTCTTTGTGTCCTCCTCACAGCTTACATTCTCACCCAGCTTTGTATCATCAGAAAACGTAGATACATTACTCTCTGTCTCTATTAACCTTTTGTGTGGCACCTTATCGAATGCCTTTTGGAAATCCAAATATACTACATCTACTGCTTCCCCCTTATCTACCCTACTAGTTACATCCTCAAGAAAAGAGAGTTGGAGAGACATAGAGAGGTTGAGTGAGAGAGGTAGAGTGAGAGAGAAGCCAGGAGAGCGACAGAGTTGGAGAGAGAGAGAGAGAGAGAGAGAGAGAGAAAGTAAAAAAGAGACAGAGAGCGAAAGATAGAGACAGAGACAGAAAGAGAGAGAAAGCCTCAGAGTGGGAGAGGGACAAAGAGACAGAAAAGAGAGACAGAGAGAGAGGAAGATGGAGACAGAAAGAGAGAGAGGCAGAGACAGAGTGCCAAATATAGAGATAGAGAGAGAGAGAGGGACGGAGAGAATGGGACAGAGAGAGACAGAAGCAAAGAGACAGGGACTCAAAGCAAGACTGAGCCAATGAGAAGGAGAGAGGGGGAGAGAGGGAGAGATAGTCACGGAGAGATATAGAGAGAGAGAGAGACATGAAAAAGAGATGGGAGTCATAGAATCATAGAAAGTTTAATGGCACAGAAAGAGGCCACTCGGCCCATCGTGTCTGTGCTGGCTGATAAACGATCGCCCTATTCCAATCCCACCTTCCAGAATTTGCTCCGTAGCCCTGCAGCTTACGGCACTTGAGGTGCCTATCCAGACTCCTTTTGAATGAGTTGAGGGTCTCGGCCTCAACTACCCTTTCAGGCAGTGAGTTCCAGACCATCACCACCCTCTAGGTGAAAGGTTTTCCCCATCTCCCCTCTAATTTTTCTACCAATCACTTTAAATCTCTGCCCCCTCGTCACTGACCTCTCTGCTAAGGTGAATAGACCCTTCACCTCCACTCTATCCAGAACCCTCAAAATGTTGTACATTTCAATCAGATCTCCCCTCAACCTTCTCTGTTCTAAGGAGAACAACCCCAGCCTATCCAATCTTTCCTCATAGCTGCATTTTTCCAGTCCTGGCAACATCCTCGTAAATCTCCTCTGTACCCTCTCTAGTGCAAATACATCCTTTCTGTAATGAGGTGACCAGAACTGCACACAGTACTCAAGTAGTGGCCTAACCAATGATTTATACAGTTCCAGCATAACCTCCCTGCTCTTATATTCTATACCTCGGTTAATAAAGGAAAGGATTCCATATGCCTTCTTAACCACCTTATCGACCTGTCCTGCTACCTTCAGGGATCTGTGGACATTCACTCCAACGTCCCTCACTTCCTCTACACTTCTCCGTATTCTCCCATTAATCATGTATTCCTTTGCCTTGTTTGACCTCCCCAAATGCATCACCTCACACTTCTCCAGGTTGAATTCCATTTGCCACTTTTCTGCCCATCTGACCAGACCATCAATATCTTCCTGCAGCCTACAGCTTATCCTCCTCGCTATCTACCACACGGCCAATCTTTGCGTCGTCCACAAACTTCTTGATCACTCCCCCTCCATTTACATCCAAATTGTTAATATACACCACAAACAGCAGGGGACCCAGTACTGAGCCCTGTGGAACACCACTGGAAACAGCCCTCCTGTCGCGAAAACGCCCGTCAACAATTACCCCTTGTT